>NC_058080.1:216286418-216657668 GCF_014858855.1 Bufo gargarizans | reverse complement strand
GGGCACTCTGGGGGTGGCTCTGCTGGATTCAGGGAGCCTGGTGTCCCTGGTAAGAGCTGCCCTGGTGCGGCCGGCTGAGTGTACTGGCCGAAGAGTCGGCATAGTCTGCATACATGGGGACTTAAAGGAGTATCCCACCGCCCTGGTCTCTCTGTCAATGGTGGCCGGCAGGTGGATGCATGAGGTGGCCGTCGCCACAAAGCTACCATATGAATTGATCATTGGGAGAGACTTCCCCGGGTTCCCGGCACTCTGGCCGGATACGAAAGTTACCCGGGAGACAGATGTACCCCTAGCAGAGTGGCCTGACTCAGGGGGGAGGCCAGAACCTTGGGAACCGGAGTCAGAAGGACCAGCTGTAGGGGTGACCGCCACTTCGGTGGAAGAGGGGGAGACAACCCCGTTAAGTGTGATGGTGGGAGACGTAGAGGATTTGCCGCCCGGTCCTGAGCTGGCAGACCTCAATGTCTCTAGGGATAATTTCGGTACAGCACAACACCAGGATCCGACTATCTCGAGCCTGGGAAAATGTGGTAGTAGTTAAGGGTGAGCCGCAACAACCGGGGGCCGAATCTATGTTCCCCCGTTTTGTGGTTCAACAGGAGATGCTGTACCGGGTAAATAAACTACGGGGTGAACATATTGAACAGCTGGTGGTGCCCCAGGCATATCGCAAGCTCGTGTTGAAATTAGCCCACCAACATGTTCTTGGGGGACACCTGGGCCAGCAGAAAACGCAGGACCGGATTTTACAGCGGTTTTACTGGCCCAGTGTGTTCAGAGAGGTAGAAGAGTTTTGCAAGTCTTGCCCAACCTGCCAGATAGCCAGCCCCCAGCCACATTTCCGAAGTCCTCTGGTCCCTCTCCCGATTATTGAGGTTCCCTTCGAGCGGATCGCTATGGATCTCATAGGCCCAGTACCGAAGTCAGCTAGAGGGCACCAGCACATCCTGGTCATCCTCGACTATGCCACGCGGTACCCGGAGGCGGTGCCGCTGCGTCATACGTCAGCCAAACTCATAGCTAAGGAGTTAATGGAAATGTTTTCTAGAGTGGGTCTGCCTAAGGAGGTTCTAACTGACCAAGGGACCCCATTTATGTCCAAGGTCATGCGGGAACTCTGTAAGTTGCTCCAAATAAAACAGTTACGGACATCCGTGTATCATCCGCAAACGGATGGCCTGGTAGAGAGGTTTAACCAGACGCTAAAAAATATGTTGAAAAGAGCGGTGTCTAAGGATGGGAAGGACTGGGACCTTCTTCTGCCCTATCTCATGTTCGCAGTGCGAGAAGTGCCCCAGGCCTCTACCGGGTTCTCGCCCTTCGAACTGCTATACGGCCTCGTGGTTTATTGGACGTCGCCAAAGAGGCGTGGGAACAACAAACCACACCGCACAAAAGTGTAGTTGAGTATGTCACCCAGATGCAGGGACGGATGGAAACAGTGTTACCTCTGGTTAGGGAGCATATGGAGGCAGCGCAGCGAGCCCAGAGTAGGGTCTATAATCGGCAGGCTCGGGTCCGAAACTTTAACCCGGGTGATCGGGTGTTGGTTCTGGTACCAACGGTAGATAGTAAGTTCCTAGCTAGGTGGCAGGGGCCCTACGAGGTACTAGAAAAAGTCGGACCAGTAGATTACAAAGTACACCAGCCAGGGAGGCGAAAGCCGGAGCAGGTGTACCATGTGAATCTGCTCAAGCCGTGGAAGGAAAGGGAAACCTGTACGGAAGACAGCCCACGACCAGGGTTCCTAGGGGAAGCGGTTTTGGCCCCTCAGTCTGAAGCAGGGGAAGCGGCTGTCACAGTGAAAATTGCTGACAGCCTCTCCTCTAAACAGGCTCAGGAAGCCAGGGAGTTCATTAGTCGGAATACGGATGTGTTCTCAGACCTCCCTGGACGCACGTCCGTAATCCGGCATGACATTGTCACTGAGCCTCAGGCGAAAGTCCGGTTAAAACCTTACCGGGTACCCGAGGCTAGGCGACAAGCCATCACGGAGGAAGTGCAGCTAATGCTCCAGCTGGGTGTCATCGAGGAGTCAAAAAGTGAGTGGGCCAGTCCGATAGTATTAATACCCAAGCCAGACGGGACGTTGCGGTTCTGTAATGACTTCCGCAAACTTAATGAGGTGTCCAAGTTTGACGCGTGTCCCATGCCCCGAGTGGATGAGCTTATTGAAAAGTTGGGCCAAGCCCGGTATTTTTCTGTGTTGGACCTCACCAAAGGGTACTGGCAGGTACCCTTGACGGAGGCTGCCAAAGAAAAAACGGCTTTCGTCACGCCAGAGGGGCTGTATCAGTACAAGGTATTACCCTTTGGTCTACATGGCGCTCCCGCCACGTTTCAAAGGTTAATGGACATTGTACTCCGTCCACATCGTCGGTACGCTTCGGCGTACCTGGACGATATCGTTGTCCATAGCACCGACTGGGAAAGTCACTTACCTAAAGTACAGGCCGTAGTGGACTCCCTTAGGAAAGCTGGCTTAACCGCTAACCCGAAAAAGTGCTCAATAGGGTTAAATGAGACCAAGTACCTGGGGTATGTCATTGGGCGCGGAATGATCAAACCTCAGGTGAACAAAATTGAGGCAATTAGGAATTGGCCCCGACCTGTCACTACTCGGCAAGTAAAGTCGTTCCTGGGTATGGTGGGGTACTATATGAGGTTTGTCCCCAATTTTGCTACAGTCGCTGCACCATTGACAGGCCTTTTGAAGGGACGCAAGTCAGTGACGGTCCACTGGAATGAGCAGGCGGAAAAGGCTTTCTCCGCTTTGAAGTCGGCTCTGTGTGGGTCCCCGGTTTTGGTGACACCCGACTTCAAAAGGGAGTTTATAGTGCAGACCGATGCCTCTGAGGTAGGTCTCGGTGCTGTACTATCTCAAGATATTGACGGGGAGGAGCATCCCGTTGTCTTCCTCAGCCGGAAGCTCACCCCAGCTGAGACTAGGTACAGTATAGTGGAGAGAGAGTGCCTGGCCATCAAGTGGGCACTCGAGTCTCTCCGCTACTACCTTTTGGGGAGAAGGTTCCGTCTGGTGACCGACCACTCCCCCCTGAAATGGATGAGCCAGGCCAAGGAGAGGAATGCTCGAGTCACCAGGTGGTTCTTATCTTTGCAAAATTTTAAGTTTTCCGTGGAACACAGGGCAGGCAGGTTACAAGGAAACGCGGATGCCCTGTCCCGCGTACACTGTCTGGCAAGTGTTCACCCCCTCAGGGTTGAACAAAGGGGGGAGGTATGTAAGAAGGAACAAGGAGCCGTCATTGACGGAAGATACGTGTCACCGAGGTTCCTGGCCTCGGTGAGGTAAGAACCGAATTTTCTTCCTAAAGTGTCAGTTCTGTAGTGCAGTCTGACACTTCAGCTGTCAGAATGGCTGTAAAGCCAATCCGGGCCGGTTCTTATTGGGAGCAGCCAAAGAGCAAGGTTCCAGGCCGGGTTTTGGCTGGAATATAAAAACCCAGCCAGCATGTTCAGGTGGTGTGGATTATCCTCCTTGACAGAGGAGCTGAGGAGTCTGTGGTCTGAGACACTGAGACACTCAGGGATCTGTTTGTGTGAGCCATAGGCTGGGGAAACAGGCCACTAAAGACTGCTGCGGACTCTGGGTGAAAATCATCTGCTGACCAGGTGACGTCTTTTTTCACTGTGAACTTTGTGTGGTGTGAACAGGCACCAAGACTGAACACTTTCTTTTGGCTTGTTTTCTGGCTATGTGTGAATAAACACTGAACTTTGATTTAAACCTTGTTTTTTGCCTCTGTACTGCGTCCGCTTACCCTGCCTACCAAAGCGAATCCCCACAATATATACACAGTACAGACCAAAAGTTTGGACACACCTTCTCATTCAAAGAGTTTTCTTTATTTTCAAGACTATGAAAATTGTAGATTCACACTGAAGGCATCAAAACTATGAATTAACACATGTGGAATTATATACATAACAAAAAAGTGTGACACAACTGAAAAAATGTCATATTCTAGGTTCTTCTAAGTAGCCACCGTTTGCTTTGATTACTGCTTTGCACACTCTTGGCATTCTCTTGATGAGCTTCAAAGGTAGTCACCTGAAATGGTCTTCCAACAGTCTTGAAGGAGTTCCCAGAGATGCTTAGCACTTGTTGGCCCTTTTGCCTTCACTCTGCGGTCCAGCTCACCCCAAACCATCTCGATTGGGTTCAGGTCTAGTGACTGTGGAGGCCAGGTCACCTGGCGCAGAACCCCATAACTCTCCTTCATGGTCAAATAGCCCTTACACAGCCTGGAGGTGTGTTTGGGGTCATTGTCCTGTTGAAAAATAAATGATGGTCCAACTAAACGCAAACCGGATAGAATAGCATGCCGCTGCAAGATGCTGTAGTAGCCATGCTGGTTCAGTATGCCTTCAATTTTGAATAAATTCCCAACAGTGTCACCAGCAAAGAACCCCCACACATCACACCTCCTCCTCCATGCTTCACGGTGGGAACCAGGCATGTAGAGTCCATCCGTTTACCTTTTCTGCGTTGCACAAAGACACGGTGGTTGGAACCAAAGATCTCAAATTTGGACTCATCAGACCAAAGCACAGATTTTCACTGGTCTAATGTCCATTCCTTGTGTTCTTTAGCCCAAACAAGTCTCTCCTGCTTGTTGCCTGTCCTTGGCAGTGGTTTCCTAGCAGATATTCTACCATGAAGGCCTGATTCACACAGTCTCCTCTTAACAGTTGTTCTAGAGATGTGTCTGCTGCTAGAACTCTGTGTGGCATTGACCTGGTTTCTAATCTGAGCTTCTGTTAACCTGCAATTTTTGAGGCTGGTGACTCGGATGAACTTATCCTCCTCAGCAGAGGTGACTCTTGGTCTTCCTTTCCTGGGGCGGTCCGCATGTGAGCCAGTTTCTTTATAGCGCTTGATGGTTTTTGTGACTGCACTTGGGGACACTTTCAAAGTTTTCCCAATTTTTCGGACTGACTGACCTTCATTTCTTAAAGTAATAATAGCCACTCGTTTTTCTTTACTTAGCTGCTTTTTTCTTGCCATAATACAAATTATAACTGTCTATTCAGTAGGACTATCAGCTGTGTATCCACCTGACTTCTCCACAACGCAACTGATGGTCCCAACTCCATTTATAAAGCAAGAAATCCCACTTATTAAACCTGACAGGGCACACCTGTGAAGTGAAAACCATTTCAGGTGACTACCTCTTGAAGCTCATCAAGAGAATGCCAAGAGTGTGCAAAGCAGTATTCAAAGCAAAAGGTGGCTACTTTGATGAACCTAGAATATGACATAGTTTCAGTTGTTTCACACTTTTTTTGTTATGTATATAATTCCACATGTGTTAATTCATAGTTTTGATGCCTTCAGTGTGAATCTACAATTTTCATAGTAATGAAAATAAAGAAAACTCTTTGAATGAGAAGGTGTGTCCAAACTTTTGGTCTGTACTGTGTGTATATATATATATATATATATATATATATATATATATATATATATATTAAAAACAGCCAAGAAATGTAAGGTGAGTAAACCATTCAATAATTTAAAGTGGTAGGTGTGGATACATGCCAACAGTGACTTATTTGAAAACAACCCCAGACATGGAAATTACATGATGCCTGTGCTTTCTGCTGTGCCTGCTTGTCTGATAGACATCGAGTGCTGGCTGGCAAAACCACATAGCAACAGGGGCTCCGTTCCCCACCCCACAAGCGTTGGGGCCAGAAAGGAGCCAGCGAGTGCCGGAAGCGTTTAGACATGCTGCGCCGTGGTCACGTGTTCGCAGTCCAGGGAGGTGGACCCAATGCTGGGAAACCAGGACGCCGAGTGGCCAACCCCGAACCTAGTGTCCCAAGTGACTCTGCAGGGCCAGCAGTGAGGAAGTGCAGTGGCCGGCCGGGAGCGAGGGCGGCAAAAAAAGGAATACTGCAGCCGAAGGTTAAAGGAACGAGGGAAACGGGAGAAAGGGGGGTACTTACCCTGTAGCCAGAGGGATGCGGCGGTGGAGGCGAGGGACCCGATGGGCCCTGCTTACCTGTAATGGCGCACTGCGATGGGGGGAGTGACGCTTGTAGTGTAAGTTCATGCAACGGAAGCGCACGCAGGGTGTGAAATACCCTGTGCCTGTTATAAGCACACCTGCGCCCCTCCCACAAATGCGGGCTGATTAACTCAGCCCTCTAATATATCCTTTCACATATAAAAATGCACTTTTAATGTTAAAATATTTCAGAAGATTGAAAACATGAAAATAATAAACATCCACAAAAAGGCAAACATAAAGGAAACTGTATTTCCTTCTCTAAGTTAGAAAAAACAGCAAGACAAATAAAAAAATAAAAAATAAAAAAGCATACCATATCCCCTTTTAATGTCTTAAGGTAATAACTGTTCACAATGGAAAGAAGACAGGCTATTTACATCTCATAGGCTTAATACAGATGGGAAAATAAATCAAACTTGATTTTTAGTTATGCTGCTTAAATAACCCTATGGCACTTTAACATAAATCACTTTAATTAGTGTTTTTGCAATATACCATACAAAAAGGTAGGTCTAAAAATCTTGTTTAAAACGAAATTACAAAATTTACAATCAAGGCAAGCTTATTTAACAGTAAAACAATATGCTAAGGCATTTCGAAGAAAATTTTGTTTAAAAATAATCCTGGGGAGGGAAAGAGAAATGATGATGGCATCTCCACACCAGATTTACCCCCACCCTGCCTGATTGACAGGTCTCTCCCTAAACACAAATATTTTGGAGTGCATATGACTTTTTTTTACACTTTTTTTTTACGGTGGTCATCTGAGGGGTTAGGTCATGTGGTATTTTTATAGAGCTGGTTGTTACGGCCGTGGCAATACCTAATATGTATACTTTTTTTATTTACTTAAGTTTTACAAAATAACTGCACAAATGATGTTTTAGTGTCTCCATATTCTGAGCCATAGTTTTTATTTATTTTTTGGGTGATTGTCTTAGGTAGGGGCTCATTTTTTGCGGGATGAGATGACTGATTGGTACTATTTTGGGGGTATATGCCTTTTTGATCGTTTTGTGTTGCACTTTTAGTGATGTAAGGTGCCAAAAAATGACTGTGTTCACGTGAGGGGTTAGGTCATGTGATATTTTTATAGAGACGGTCGATACGGACGTGGAGATACCTAATATGTCTAGCTTTCTTTTTTTCCCTATTTTTTACAATTTGTTTTCCCTTTATTTTGGCAAAAGGGTATTTTTATTTGTTTTTAACTTAAAACTTTTAATTTTCTTTTTGGAAAACTTTATTTTTTGTCCCACTCTGGCACTTCTACTTTTGGGGTCTGATCCCCTTTACAATGCATGACAATACTTCTGTATTGTGATGCATTGGCTGTGAGTGTATTACACACTGTAATACACTTACAGCCGTCCTGCCTGTGAGATCCAGGGGGCTGGATCTCACAGGCTCTCCCAGAAGGCAGCCACGATGCCCAAGGAAGGCATCGTGCTGCCTTCCATGCCATCTGGTCCCCGTCACAGCAGAGCAGGGAACCAATGGCCCCTTCCTCCCTGACCACGGCTATGCAGGGGTTAATTTAACCGATGCCAGCGCATGCAGCAGGGGTCCGGCTATCAGTGACTACCAGACCCCTGCCGCGGATCAGGCAGGCGTAGCTCCTGCACTCGTCTGATCACCATGAAGTACATGTACTTCTTTGGTCCTTAAATCACGGCCAGAGATGAAGTACATGTACGTCATGGGTCCTTAAGGGGTAAAGATATTTACTGGACTGCTTATACAGGTTTGCCACATGGTTATATACCATTGGGGGATTTATTGAAGGGGTTCTACAATTTTTAAACCAGCACCTGGATTTGAATACTTTTGTGATTGCATGTATTTAAAAAAATGTTGTATACCTACTAAATTGTACAATTAAATGTATCTGTATAGCAACACACGCTGTTTGTTCTATTTCTTATTTCTTTGTCCTTCTCACTGAGATGGCCACACATGCTCAGTTTCATCCTTCAACTGCCTCCCGAGCCGTCATAGGGGTGAGCTGCAGCGCAAAGAACACACCTCCTGTGAGAAGGATGTGTGAGGTGCAGGGTTGGTTCTATGTTTGTTAGAAAGAGACTGGTATTTACTATACAATGTCTGATTTTAATTTTTTACGTTAATCATGGGATAACCCTTTTAATCATGCCACAGGGAGCAATACTTTCTAAATATGCAAACTGCACCAAGTTTATCATAACACCACACATAGCATATTATATGTGGTGTAACTTACTAGACAGGTGATGTCATTTCATTGACTGATGCTCATTTACACCAATGTTTGGAGCCAATAAGGTAATATGTGGCTTGCTGGTAGTTTTTTTTATGTTTCTAATGTTATGAGGGGTTAAGAAATTAACTGACTGTGCCAGGTTTTTGACACATTTTGTGACAAAAAAAAAATGGTGTGCAAACTTTGTATCACATTTACCAACTGTTGTACACACGTTTCTAAGCCTTTTACATCTCAACTGATATAGGATGTAGCTTCACAGTATAGTGACATGCCTATGCTGGAAACGAGGCATAGCCTAAATGTGCCTCCATGCGCCAAAAATGCTCCAAAATGTTGGCACATTTTTGGAATACAACCATGCCAACTTAGAGGTGATGTAAAGTTAGAAAGTTTTTTGGAGCACAGACATGTTTTTTTGGCACACAGACAACATTTTGGTGGCCAGACAGAATGTTGGTGCACAGGCTGAAAGAGGACATAAATCTGGTGCATTTAAGATATTACACATTTTTAAAAGTCAAAAATAGAAAATGTGTTTAATATTAAAATGTGATTTGCATTCTTAGACAGTGTGAAGTGAGACACTATTAGTAAATGTGCTCCAGTATGCATAAGATTTTCATTTGAAAATATATAAACATTTTAGAAAAAAAAAAATGTGACCTGACTACAGAGTGTGAATACAGCTTAAGTCAGCTACCTCTTTTTTTTTCTAGCCGTAGGGAAGATTTACAATAATGAACATACCTGCTGTTAGTAGCTTAAAGAGGTTAAGGAATAATTATAACCAGAATATAAAGAGGTTGCCCATTCTTGGAGCTGACAACCCTGGCTTCCTAACTTTTACCCCTGAGCATAAAAAACCCCACTCACCTGTCCATGGTCCCATCGCTGCTGCATTCCAGAATGTCTTATCCCCACAGGACCAGAAAGTGGCTTGGTCCTGTGACCACTGTGGCCAATCACAGACCTGTCATGCCCTGCTCAGGTTATGTGCGGAGGTCTGCCAGGTTAGCAGCACGTGTGTAGTTTTTTGTTTTTGTCTTGGAGTTGAGCTGTATCCGCCTCCCTTCAGGTGCACTGGGTGGGGTCGTTTGTACGAGTTTAAATTACGCCCCTTCCCAGTGTCCTGTGCGGGTTATAGCTTCTATCTTGCTCAGTGGAAGGAAGGAAGGAATGATTTGCTGTATCTGCTCTGTGACAAGATAAGTTGGTTTTGATTTCTTGTGTGTGTTCTGTCTAGGCTGTTAGAGAGATGCCTGCCTCCTCCAGGTTTGAAAAGTCAAGCTGCCTCTTTTCCCCCTGTCACCATCTTAGGGATTTTAAGGAATCTTCAGCCTTAGGCACTGGGGCACGTTTATTCCCACCTCTAGGGTCTGAACGTGGGCACAGAAGTCTAGGGAGAGCTGCTACGAATTTGTAAGGAGGTGACCTTTATCCCCAGCTTCTGGCCTAAGACACTTGTTAGTGGATTTCTGTGGTATCTTGTATCCTGTCCAGTGTGACAGACCTCAGCAGTCACAGCAGCTTGAACAATATATTGTTGTGATGTAGTATTCAAGCTTCTTTCACCGCTGAAGCATCTGCTTGGCCACATTGGTCATGGAACCAAGCCACTTCCTGGTCCTGTGGGAATCAGATATTTGGGAATGGAGATATTCATTACACTAATGGAATGTATGAGATCCATCATAAAGTGTAAAGGAAGTATATACAAGGTCTAATGAAAAAGTCCATGTCAGAGTGCTTTTACATGTGTATATAGTCTTTCTTTTTAGTATAACAGCCCAAATTATTTCGTTTTGTAATATAAAACGTATAAGTCTAAATTTAGGTGCATTGACTAAAATGCATTTTGTTTAAACTGCATTTAAATGCCTTCTCTTTTGTATCATATTTTTTATTGAAAATACATACTTTTTGGTGTCTGGCATCTGAATAAAAACTGATTTAATAATTGCATGTCCTAGAGAAAAATATAAGCTGAAAGGCAGTGACAGTTATATTAACTTATAACGTTGAAATGTCTTGAAAAGATCTCTACAAACTTAATTTATTTAGGATAATTATAAATGTTTCTGTAATTGGAAGGAAATCTGCTTCAAACAGGCAGCAGTTGCACAGTAAAGTATGTTCTTCTGTACATGACGTGTTTTGTATATCATGAATATCACTCACTAGCTCAATCATTATTGACGGGACAAATATATATCCTTGTCTGCTCTTTAGTGCACTATTTATTACAATTAATAAAAGGCAGAAATCTACATCAACTATGCTATTATATAAAGTGTAGATTAGGATGCAAATCTAATATTGTTGCATATAAATATTTCTCACCTTGTCTACGAAAAGGGGATATGATGAGGGTTAATGAGAGTGCTGTGGGGACGGGGCCATCCGCCCCAGCTAATTTATCATTATTTAAGCCAAAAATTAGTGTAAATAATGACTGAAATCTAAGACTGATATCAAAGCCAGTGTAGCATGCGCTGGCCTTGATAAGTCAGGGTAAGGGTCTTTAACTTCCTCTCTAGTTTGACGTTAAAGGGGTCGTCTCACTTCAGCAAGTGGCATTTATCATGTAGAGAAAGTTAATACAAGGCACTTACTAATGTATTGTGATTTTCCATATTGCTTCCTTTGCTGGCTGGATTCATTTTTCCATTACATAATACACTGCTTGTTTCCATTGTTACAGACCACCAAAATTTCAGCTACACCCTTTCCTGCAGAGCTGGGAATTACTTTACTTTCCCATTGAGAATTTTTACATTTTTTATTTCTATGAACATTGAGTTCCCCTTTTATTATAGATTTAGCTATTGCAATATATTCCTTACTATATAACTGGGATACCCTTCTGCATAAATAATTTTATAAAATAGAAATAGAGAATAAAATTTAATAAATATCCTAAGATCTGGATTTGGCACCAATGCTATTTAAATGAGTTTCCAAAAAAGGATGTTTATGGCAAATCTACTACCATAAAAGTCAATGTGGATTGCAGCGGTCAGGCCCTTGAATTACAATTGTTGCTAGAGAAGTAGCCTTGCATATGCAGCCAGGCTTACCGTCTGTAGAAGTTACAGAATCAGCTAAGTGATGCAGACACTGGAGTGAACAGTCTACAGCTGCTCAACACAATATGAAATTGACTAAATTTAAGTATTTTGAGTCTAAGCATATGCATTTACCTTTAATTCAATCAGGTTTTGGGTTTCCCTTATAGATTTACGTTTTTACTATAATATGCATGTTAATAATTAAATTCTCTAGATTGATTCAGTGCTTGGAATGATGCAAGGGGTGTCTGGGCTTATCCAGTTGATGAGGTATATTTGACATCTTTACTTCTGAAACCATTATTCAACATGACTAATTTCTATATACTGTTTATTGTGCTATGGAGTTTATTTTACATTTCTAATAGTAAAAACAAGGATGTGGAGAATAATACATTATTACAAATAACATAAAAATTGGGCACCTAATTCCTAAACTATACCTGTACTTTCTCCAGAATGTGGACTAAAGTCATAGCTTTGTAGTCTACATGGTCCTTTTGGCTTAGAAAGGAAGTTTAGTGTTCATACAGTACTTGTATTATTTGAGGGCTCCTTCATATTGGGAATGTAGCTGAAAACATTATTATTTAATTAATGTGGCCAAGTCTTTTAGTTATAGGGTTAAACATTTCTAATTTTTTATTTAGAAAGAAGAAATTTGCTAATGAGTTTATAACATGATGATGCAGGATATTTATTTAGGCAAGCCAGAAGAAATCCATTAAAATGCATGATGCGTGTTCCTTTCCTGAGCATATTCTCTCTAATATATTTATGCCATGATAGCAAGTACCTCCTGTTCTGTGTGTTTTCTATTAGATTCACAAAGCTTTGCCATCCGCTGAAAGATAAATGACAAAGGTGATTTAATGGTGTTGTTTGGTTCACTTTGTACAGCTCAGAAGTGCTGCAGGCACAGAGACTGTCTGATGTGTCTGTGATGATTACCACTACTCATACTATATGTCAAAGCCTACCTCATTGACATAGGGGTCTGAAGAGTCACATAGAGCTGTAAAAGCCTGACATGACATGGAATCACTGACAGGGACTTTTCTGATTTTTTCCCAATGCAGCGAGCCAGACCGCAGGGGCAACACATGAGGCTACGGTGGGCCGATTGGGGTAGTAGCTCATTTACTTATGGTTAGCAGAGCCTCCCTGGGCCGGCAGTGCAGTGGATGGAAGGACAGCATTAAATCCTCCGGGGCACTCTCTTTTGCAGGGAACACCAGCCAGATGGAAGTTGAGGTGCCCTTGATGGTATAGGTGTTTACGGTGCTTTGGTGGCTGGGCCCCTATGTTCGTGAAGCCAGCAGCGTTAGGTGAAAATGTAGTTGGTAGGAAGGATGAGGAGTCAGTTGTAGTAAAACATAGTTGAACTTTTACTGAATCAATGGTCTCAGGGCAGTCGGTACAGTTCATTTATATAGCAAAGGTAATAATCCGGATCTTAATTTAGCTGGAATTCCTTGTAACAGGTCTGGCAATTGTCAGTTAAGGAGTTTACTAATGCTGTTACTCTACAGACAAATAATCCATTTTATATCACTTACGTACTGAATATAATGATTTTTTATTTATCTTGAGCAATCCAATAAGGGTGTTCTCCCTTGTGGCAGGCAAACTCTGCTACATTATTTATTGCAGGATGCTCTCCTGAAATATTCAGGTTCACCATCTCCCAGAACCTATGTAGTTTAAAATGATAATTCTGCGCACTAATAATCTAGTTGTGTCCAGGTACCTTTAAGTTCCTCCCAGTCACTTGTGCTTGTGAAGTCCCTTGGCTAGACTCCGCTCTAATCTTCACTAGACTTGCTTTATATTCATACTTAGACTTACTGTCTTGTGCTGGGCTGCAGTAAATTCTTGGTGTGTCCTCTTCAGGCTTGATCAGGGCCCAGAGGAGAGAAGGGCAGCTACATTGTGGAACTTGCCTGTTCTGCTCCTCAATACACTTGCTTCTCCTCTCTGCTTCCTACATTACTCACTTCAACTAACTTTATTAACAAACCCCAGACTATATATAATATGTGGCGCCATCACCACCGAGGAGCAAATAGATATAATTACAATGCCAGCCTGATATTGGGAAATACAATGCATCAAATATAAAAAATGATACAGAAATTCAAGGGGACCACTTGTACACACATAAGTGGGAAGCTGCACCAACTTATTGGACATTCCAAAATACTCATAGATTAAAGGTTTTCTGATGAAGGTTTGAAAATGATATCTACAATATGTTAGCACTACCTAATACTTACCTGCTATTTATTTTATTCAGACTTTCTGGCTATTTGACTGAATACTGTCACATATATGATTAATGATTAAGATGTAGTGGTCTCTTGGTTGGTTAGATAGATGGATATAGATCGAAGAAAAATGGCAGCACTAGACAATAAAAAGCAAATGGAGGTGGAAGCTCAATGGAACGACACTAATGCCCAAATAATAAAAAATTGCAAACAGGCAGCACACTCAAAATATGAAAAAATGAAATTTATTTACCCATGTGGACACGACTTTTTGGCTCAAATACTAGAGCCACTAGGCTTGAGAAAGGCTCTAGTGTTTGAACCGAAATGTCGCATCCACAAGGGTGAATAAACTTTTTTCATTTTTTCATATTTTTAGTGTACTGCCTGTTTGAAATTTTAGATAGATAGATAGACAATAGATAGATAGATGGATAGATAGAGATAGATAGATAGATAGATAGATAGATAGATAGATAATAGGTAGACAGAAAAGCAGCACGTCAAACTGGAAAAATGTAAGTATGGTGCCAGCAGCTAGAACCAAAACCTCCTATTTCCTCAGAGGCCCAGGCTGATATTCTGTCTCTGAGACATGATGTACTGTACAATAGGTATCTGACCTTTGTGTATAAGCTCAAGTCTACTATACAATGCATAGATTAACACTACAGCAAAGCTTGTATGATTTTACTCAAAAAACAACTAAAATCAACAATGTGATAAACAAAACTATCAGGATATTGCCAGGAAATACCAAAAGGAAGTAGACTTAATGAAAATTAACTTTTTCTTTAAAGATCCTCTGTCAGCATGATCAACCCTATTAAACAAGGCATATTGACTGGTAGGATTGATCGTACTCGTTAAAATGATACCTTCTTTATCTTTGTAGGTTGCAGGTAAGAAGATTTTCATTTTTGTGCAAATCAGGCAGTTGGAGCATCAAGGCCCAGGGGTAGTGCTTTGAGCACTACTACAGCTTTGCCCCGAGTGCTCATTATACTCTCCCTCACTTTTGATAGCCCTGTCTAATGGTGCTTGCACTGTGACTCACTAATTATCATTGGTTTTCCAGCATTAACACCTTAAGGACCAGGCCATTTTTTGCAAATCTGACCGCTGTGTAAGGGCTATTTGACCATGAAGGAGAGTGATGGGGTGCTGCGCCAGATGACCTGGCCTCAACAGTCTCCGGACCTGAACCCAATCGAGATGGTTTGGGGTGAGCTGGACCGCAGAGCGAAGGCAAAAGGGCCAACAAGTGCTAAGCATCTCTGGGAACTCCTTCAATACTGTTGGAAGGTGACTACCTCTTGAAGCTCATCAAGAGAATGCCAAGAGTGTGCAAAGCAGTAATCAAAGCAAAAGGTGGCTACTTTGAAGAACCTAGAATATGACATATTTTCAGTTGTTTCACACTTTTTTTGTTATGTATATAATTCCACATGTGTTAATTCATAGTTTTGATGCCTTCAGTGTGAATCTACAATGTTCATAGTCATGAAAATAAAGAAAACTCTTTGAATGAGAAGGTGTGTCCAAACTTTTGGTCTGTACTGTATACATAATGTATTACTGTATCAAAATACTTTTTTTCTACTTTCATCAATAATGAAAGCATCTACAAGTTCTTATGGATTTCCTATATATTGTATACTTTCCACTTGAAGTTGCATTTTTAGTAGCCATAACAGGCAGACTTCATGTAATGTTGAATTATCATAAGTGCCTGTTATAGCATTTTTTTGTTAACCCTTTAAAATGTTTGGTACTGCCATATATAGACATATTAGCTATAAGGCCATTTTAGGAACTGTGATTTCTCAATACTTAGCATTGTTGCCTCAAAGCGCTGGAGTCCTGGGTTTGAATCTTATCGAAGACAAAATCTGCCTGTAGTTGGTATGTTCTCTCCATTTTTCTGTGGGTTTCCTCTGGGTAATTTACTCCAATACTCAAAAATATACTGCAAGACTATTTAGCTTCCTATGAAAATTGTGCATCTAAAATGTTTGCTTTTCTAGTTTTAAGGGACTCAATGTAGAGTTTTTTGTTTTGTTCAGAAGGTTATACCCTATCCTGTGGATAAGGATAACTTTAGAACTTGGCATAGCCCCTTTAACAAATATGATGAACATTTATTTTATTTTGTCCTATTGTGTAATTTAATTGCACAATTTTTCCGGAATACAATTCTCAATAGATTATGAGACAAGCTGCAGAATTTGAAATTACAATTCAGTCATTTATATTTGGCACTGCTTTACATATGTAATATCTTTGTTTACTAAATAGAAATAACAGTCACAGAAATGTGTTAAAGGGGCTTTCTGTGCTTACAGAAAATACAGAAAAGGATTCCTATGTTGTATATTGTATGTAGTTTCTGAATGCTTACCAGTTGATGGCACCATAGTTCATCATTTAATAGTTATCTTTCATTTTTGTTTACTATAACCAGCGCCAGGTTAAATAGTTGTTTTAATGTTACCAAGGCTTACTGTAGGCGAGAATACCAATGTAAATGGCTAAAGTTCTCAGGTAGTGCTGTAGGTACTTACCATTTTCACAGACAACACACCTCTGCTACCCTGCTTTGCTGTTCTGCTGATAACTGAATATGCACAATCTGATGCTTAGCATAAGAAAGAATCATCCTCCAGGGACAGTGGGGATCAAATGGAGAGCAAAGGCATGTGACATGTGAACCTCTGTATTGCACAGAAGAAGAGTGGGAAGATAACCATGTGTTCAGAGTATTACACCTAAAGTTACACAGGCAGTAGATAAACACCAGGAACAAGATCATATGAACACAAGAAGCATGGTCATATGACCACACTAGCTTACATGTTTGGCTGTCAACAGTGGTGTAACCTAAAGCTCCTAGCCCTGTAACTAAATCTACAATAGGGCCCCCACCAGATTTTGTATTGAAACATTTGATTATACATTCATAATAATGTCTAATTATGCAATTGAACAAAATTTTAAGTTTGTCGGGGCATTTTCTATTGATGATCCTCAGGATAGGTCGTCAATATCAGATTGGCCGCGATCCGACGCCCGACCGATCAGATGTTTGAGGAGATGGAGCTTGCAGTGCACATGTGTCATTTCCCTTCTCTCTTCCTGCTCTCCTCTGTATGTCTGTTGGACAGCAGGTGTTGGCAATCTGATATTGATTACCTATCCGGACAACCCCTTTAAATACACTGCTCTGATAGTATTAAAACATATCAGCTTGAAAGTATTTGTGAGAAAACTTTTTTCAAATACTGTTTTGTTTGTCATGAATTTCACATGCCATATTGTGGATAAAATTAGGACATTTTTCATCCTTATGTACAAATGCCTTCATACTTAAACAGCCTTACCTTAACATCGTTTACATTCATCCTAGTGCCCTCTTTTCCAACAAATATATCATCAATGTCCACAAGGATGTATCTGTCCAAAGATAAACTAAGCTTCTTCCCAGACAGAAAAGATATAGCATCTATAAAAATTAACTTGTGCAACCAAAAATTCAAATTGTTGCCAAATAAGACTCGTTGAATTCCATCATGAAGTCCTAAATCCTGGATAACAGTGGCATGGTGGGAAAATGTAGACAAAGCATATTCGTGTTGTTCTGGTGTTTGTAATTCAGAGAGAATCACTGGTTGATAAGTTGAATGGTTATATTGAAAAATGGTCCAGTCTTCTCCAGGCAAAGGACCTTTCTCAACTGTTGAAGCTTTTGTAATATGCAGCAGTGGAGAATTTGAGTTTACAAAAAAGTCTTTTAGAGCTACATTGTTGAAGAGAAGTAAAGGAAAGCCTTTCAGTTTGATACTTGGCAAGCTGTTCTCAGTAGCTTTGTGGAAAGCTATGATGCTTACACTATACTCAACACAGTACTTTTCTAAGAGTTCTCGATTCCATGGATCCATTGCTACATACTTCAAAAGATTTTCATAAATTATAATTGCATATTTGCCTCTGCTATCCTTGGTTAGGGGAGGAATATCCCCTTTCGCTGGAGCAATTACAATGTCATACTGATACCTACTAGATTCCAAGATTGCTGCAATGTCTTGCCCAAGTTGTGAGTACTGACTCTCCACAAAAAGTAATATTGTGAGATCTGTCTTGGAAGTATCAATCGGCTGTGCAAACTTCATCTCCATTGTCCGATATGGCAACACATTTATGTCTTCACAACCAGCTTGCGTTGATGTTTCAATGAGTACTATTGCCTGCTTGTGACCAGAATACAAATAGTAAGCGGAAATTACTATACTTACAAGGCAGAAAGTGGCTAAGAGAATTACAAGTGTTCGGAAGCTCCTTCTAAGCTTTACAATATGATTCATGTTTTGTTTTATATTTTCAGATTTTGCAAATTTCCAAAGTCTCTTTATTTCATACTAAAGTGATGATGTGAATAGGCGAATGAAGTGAGCTTGCACTCCTCTACAATGGTTTATGTGACCATTGCACTGCATTTATAGTAAAGTCTTTCAGACAATGTAAATCACATTAGAATAAGGAATAGTGTGTAGTATCAAAATGTTATGCATCCGTAATCTTCTGATCACCAAAACAGATGGTTTTCATCACCTAAAAAAATAAAATAAAATTATAACAATTCATATTTATACTATTATATATTTATGTATTGATACAACTGCATAATACATACAAAAAAATGTGTCCATTTTGAATAATGCTACATCTGAAATACAATAAATAAAGTGAGTTGTCAAAATAGAAAGCTGAAGTACCACTGCACCTTGTAACCTACTGTACAGCCAAACAATGCACTGTATGTATCCTGTACATGGTTGTAATGTAAAATAGCTATTTTGTGAAAGCATTAGATCAATAGACCACAGCTGAAATTCTCACCTAGTTCAGTAACTTACATTACTTAAAAGAAGAGCTATGTGGTTCTCCTCATAGCCTTGCTGGGCAGATTTATATATTTTACACAAAACATTATGTATTACAATACAGTATTTTGGGGTTGATTAGAAAAAAAAAATCTAGGACTCAGATTACACTGGTGTCATTACTTCTGTTTCTTTAGGTTTTATACTGATAGAGCCGTTGAAGGCTACATTATACTGACCATCAAAAAGCAACATAAATCTGACATAAAAGAACTAGCACAGGTATGAATGCAGTCTATTTTGCTTTTCCCAAATATTTTATGAATGATGACAGATCACAAGAACCCACAAATGCTATACTTTAAAGTGGTTCCCTGGTAAAATGACTTACTTATTTTATAAATCTATTCCCAAAAACCTTTTATTAGTTATAATGGCTCGTCTTGTCTAGGGAGCAATCAATGGGAGAAATAAAATGGCTGCTGTCCTATTAGTACACACAAAACCTGTCCTAATCTCTCAGCAGGACAAGTTACTTCACAACACTGAGCTAAAGAGCTACCTCATTCTGCTCTCCTACTTGTCAGAGATTATGATCCTAAATACATCTTCAGCTGAATCTCTGTACAAATAGAGTTCATGAGGAGACATGAAGTACAGCTATGAGGTGAGGATGTGGCTAATGAGCAGCAGCACTTGTATGCAGTCTCCATTACCACATTCCCAGATTACCACAGTCTGTCCTGTCCATCCTCTCTATACTTCATCTCTCCTTGTGAACTCCATTCCCACAGAGATTCAGCTGAAGATCAGCTGTATTCAGGATCATAATCATTGAGCGTAAAGAGGAGGCTGAAGCAGCTCTTTATCTCAGTGTTGTGATGTAACTTGTCCTGCTGTGTGATTAGGACAGGTTCTGCGTTTACTAAGAGGAAGGCAGTAGTGTGGATCAAGCACCAAAGTGCTCGGGTGCTCTGGCCAAACACATCAGGATGTTGGGTGCTCTACCGAGTATAATGAAAGACAATGGGAGAAGCCAAGCATTAAACCAGGCATCCCTTGCTCTGAAGAGGGGAGGGTGCCTTGTTCATAGTAAAAAGGTCAGAAAATGATGGAAACACCACCTAAATGGTTCTGGAACAGCATGTGGAGGATGTCTGGATGTATCCCCGCTGGGAACAAAGTTGTCTGAGTAGTACGGCACTTTTACAGACTGACAATAATATGCACCAAACTGAAGATAAAATCGATTTTAGAGGAAAAATTGTTAGGACACATTCTTTCACTTTATATACAAGTAAATATACAGGAAAGTGCTGGCAAAAATTACAAGGAAGAGGCACTCTGATACAACCTGTAGATCACATAATGGAGGGCCTCATTCACATTGTAGTACAATTGTTCAGGTAGCGGGAATCCTACACTCATGAAGCCTATGCACTAAAGTGAAAGGGCTGCCAAAAATTACAAGGATTTGGCACTCCAATACAGCCTTTGTTACACATAAAGTAGGGCATCATACACAGCCTTGAAAAATTATGATTGATGGCCTGCTGGTGACCCTCAAAAACATTTTGAGCAAGGGCCTGCTGATCTGACCATCTAAAACATTATGGGCGAGGGCCTGCTGCCGCTTTGGTGACTCTAGATAACCTGGAGCCAATCGCACGTCCCCGTGACGGTGACAATCCATTTGGATGTCAGCCCTATGAACTTTCAATGTTATTTTCAGCCCAAACCATGTAGACCATGGGTATCGGGGGAATCATGGTTTGATTCTGGAGAGGGAGGCTGAGAAACAGCTACGGCTACCACATCCAAGCAAGGCAGCATGCGTGCAAGTTACCTATTATGTATAATTAGGTGAGGGCCTGCAGGTGAGTGGACCCTGTAAAAGATTGGTAAAGGCCTGCTGGTGACCCTCAAAAACATTTGGAGCAAGGGCCTGCTTATCTGACCATCTAAAACATTATGGGCGAGGGCCTGTGTGACAACCACCCGCCAATCCCGTCATACTATGCCACAGTTGCCATACAGGTCTCGTCCACTAGAGACTTCTGGAAGCGAATCCACTGTGAGCACAGTAGACGTTTAAGATTGGTTGGTGTGCCCATACATGATACAATTGGAAAAATAAAATTATTGATTTCTCGCTGGAAATCAAATTAATTTCCTGCCACCACTCTTCGTATTGAATCACGGCAAAGAGACCCCGGCTAGCTAATCCTAAAGGGAAGAAACTGTTTTTTGCAACATAGCTAACCAATTAACAATTTATAGAAATAAGACAATGCGGTAGTATGTCTCTTCTAAGGACAGAGTTCTTAGCATAGATCAGATAATCAAGTAACAAGGGCAAAACTGGAAAGATGAAATCGTTAGTTTTATTCTAAAAACTATACACAAAAAATATATACATTAAAACTGACAGATAAATATACCTGCTAGTTGAACAGATTGGTTGGATAGAAATAGGTAAGAGGTGGAAGGGAATAGAATGTCTGTAAGTTCAGTATTACCGTGGTAGAATCCAGTAAAAGATAGTCTTTGTAAGGAATAATCCAAGATGGCGGTGTGCCCATGTCCAGCGGGCAGTAGTGATATTAGTCGACGTCAGATATTAGATGAAGGACCCAGGACCTGAGTGTGTCACTGTTTTTACCCACTCTGAAGTGGGGAGTGGTTATGACACATACAGGTCCTTGTGTAATTGGAACAGGCAGTCCTTTGCCCCCTAGGGAGAAAATATGGCAGACTGTTTTCTTTGCCAGTTTCTCCATACCCGTAAGTCAAATCAAGAAATAGAGTTGATATTTATAATCAGTACAATTTTACACATTATCTGATACCAAATATGACTGGAAGACCATACAGGGTGCCTGAGAACCATTATATCTCAGAGCAGGAATCTCCAATTGACTGGCGGATTTCCTGGAAAGTGTGTTATAATAATCTGAACAATTTCTGAAGAGATTATTCATTTCATATTTTCCTATCCTATTAAATATGAGGAAATATGGGAAGAATTATGAAATCTATGGAAGTGAGGGTGACTGCAAGGTCACCATTCTCCCTGTATCATCCAGCTGTCTGATACAGATCTTTGCTTTTCTTTTGAAGCTTTCTGACGAGGCTTAAGGAGTGAGGATTCATGCTGGGTTGGAGCCGCTCCAACTAGGGAGTTTTTATGAGGTTCTGTCAGGAGAATATCAGATTGATGGGTACTTAAACTAGCAAGGGGGCAGGAAGAGTCTTTGGCAAGGAGGTGCTAATTGTACCTCTGGTCTGTGAGCAGTAACTGAAATTTAAATTACTTCTGGGTTTAAAAAAAGATTTTAACTCTTTGTGTGCAGGCGAAGGCTCTGGTGATTCTAAAACAGGACGCAGTCGCGATTTCTTGTATTGCTGAGATCGTGAAGCGTCACACCTGTTGCCGCTTTGGTGACTCTAGATAACCTGGGGCCAATGGCACGTCCCCATGATGGCGACGATCCATTTAGAGGTCTGCCCTATCAACTTTCAATGTTATTTTCAGCCCAAACCATGTAGACCATGGGTAATGGGGAATCATGATTAGATTCCGAAGAGGGAGCCTGAGAAACAGCTATGGCTACCACATACATGCAAGGCAGCATGCGCGCAAATTACCTATTAGGTATAATTGGGAGAGGGCATGCAGGTGAGCTGACCCTGTAAAAGATTGTAAGTGAAGGCCTGCTGGTGAGCTGACCCTGTAAAACATTGTATGCGAGGGTCTGCTGGTGAGCTGACCCTGTAAAACATTGTAGATGAGGGCCTGCTGGTGAACTGACCTGTAAAACATTATATGAGAAAAGCATATATGTGAGGGCATTATATGCAAAAAATAAGCATGAGTTGATATGATGGAAGAGGAGAAGGAGGATGAGAAAAGGAAGATTCAACCATATAACCTTGTTTGTGGTGGAAGGGGTGCATGGGAATACAGTGTATTCAGTACAGTATAAACAACACATTTAAAGTGCCTTTATGTTCATCAGCTTTCCTCTGGTGGAGTCGAGAAGTCATGGTCAATCCAGGCCTTGTTCATTTTTATAAGAGTCAACCTGTCACCATTTTAAGTTGACAGGCAAATACGCTTATCTGTTATAATGCCACCAGCAGCACTAAATACCCACTCAGACAAAACGCTGGCAGCAGGGCAGGCCAGCACCTCCAAGGCGTAGAGTGCCAGTTCATGCCATTTGTCCAGCTTGAAAACACCCAGTAGTTGAAAGGCACTGAGAGATCATTGAGGATGCTGACACGGTCTGCTATGTACTCCTTCACAAACTTCCAAAAATGTTCCCTCCTTGTGACACTAGGTTGCGCTTTAGGGTGAGGGTGCTGGCAGGGTGTCATAAAACTGTCCCAGGCTTTGGATAGTGTTGCCCTGCCTCTGTTAGAACTGCTGTGTGTTCCCCTTGTCTCCCCTCCTTGGTTGGCCAAGGAACTACGGACTCTGCCGCCAGCATCGTCAGATGGAAATTTTTGGAGCAATTTTTCAACAAGGATCTTTTGGTATTGCACAATTTTGCTCATCCTCTCCGCCAGAGGAATGAGAGATGAGAAGTTCTCTTTGTAGCGGGGGTTGAGAAGGGTAAACAACCAGTAATCCGTGTTGTCTAAAATGCGTATAACACACGGGTCGTGGGAAAGGCAGCCGAACATGAAGTCAGCCATGGGTGGCAGAGTACCAACAGGCAAGACTTCGCTGTCATCATCAGGAGGATCACTCTCAATCTCCTCATCCTCTTCCTCCTTTTCTGCCCACCAACACAGAACAGATGGAATTAAACTTCCATAGGTACTACCCTCAGTAGCGGAGGTAACTGTCCAATTTGCGCTGAGAAGATGAACTGAGGGTGGTCTGGCTATCAGGAAGACCACCTTCAGGAAGACCACTGCCACAAACAGTCTACTACACTGGGATAGCCATCATCCAGCTAGCCTAAAGAAGGGTATACCCCGTGGACAGTATTTACGGATGAGGAGAAACTGTTCGGACCGAGAAGGCTTCCATCATGAATCAAGGAAACTGCAAAAGAGATTCACAATGAGGGGCTACCCACAGCATGTCCTTAGGGAGGCTTTTCAAAATGCGCCCACGTGTGAGCGTAATACCCTTCTGGTACCGAGAGAATCAAAGGGGAAAAATGAGGACATTATTAGAATCATCTCGACCTTTGACACCAGGAGCCAGGAAGTTAGGGACATCATTAATAAATACTGGCCCATTCTCTTGATGGACCCTGATGTGTCAGACATACTATCTCCCCGCCCAAGTATTGCGTTTAGATGGGGCAGATGTCTCCGTGACCGGCTAGTTCACAGTCATTATTCAAGACCTGCCCCGAAAGGAACTTGGCTCGATCGTAAACCACTGGGCACATTTCACTGTGGGTCTTGCATGGCGTCCGGGACTTCATCAATTGTCGCAGTAAGGGGGTGGTTTACCTGGCCCAGTGCACCTGCCCAAGAAACTATGTGGGCAAAATGTTCAGGGAGTTTCGGAGGCGTATCCTCGAACATATTAATGATATTAAGAACAAAAAGGATACCCCCCTAGCTAACCATATGTGGGAATTCCACAATGGGGATCCTCGACTCATCAAGTTCTCCACACTGGAACTGATTAGACCCTCCCCGAGGAGAGGCGACTGGGACCGCAGGATCCTCCAGAAAGAGACTGAGTGGATCTACCGGTTCCGGTCGCAATCACCGGGAGGCCTGAATGAACAACTCACGTTCTCATGCTTCCTGTAAAATACCGGGCTCTTTTGTCTATGGGGGTTACCCCAAATCCAAACTTCTTCCTCGTGTGACAGAACTCGCTATCGGCACGTGAAGTGTCAGCACCTTTATTTTAGGGCGTTCCTCTATCAGCAAGGCCCACCCATGATATATATAAATTTCATCATATTCAGACAGTGTTACTCACTGATATACCATTAACCCTGCCCTGCATGGTATCATTATACAGCTAGATTTTACTGGGGCTACGGCAATGATATATCCTTGATGACATACCCACCTGTGTTATTGTGGTCTTTATTAATTCTCGGCGGTCACCTGTATATCTAATCACTAACTTATCGGTATTATGGAGTAGTCAATATATACTCTCTGTCATCATTAATATTGAGTGTACTGATAATAATAACTTTATAATAAAAATTGCCCACCCATGTCATCATTATTTTTAGGTGGATTCTGTACACTTGTGCATAAATAATGAATTACTTAATAGACCCATAGCTGGAATGTATGGCCACTATTTGCGGTCAGCTATTCCACATATTGAGGTATTAAATCACCCTGCACAAGATAATAAGTGTCTGCAAGGCTCCTTAGTAAAATACTGGGACGTTACCACCTTTTAAATGCTTTTTTCCTTGATCGAGGGGCAGGATTCATACTAAATAGTCGGTGGAAAGCATAACCACGCCCACAGGATGCCGTGCTGGAATACATGACCAAACATGCGCCCATGTGACCATTATTTTACCTATGCATGCTGGGAACTATTAGGTCACATGACCCCTTGCTAGAATCGTGATTGGATAAAGATAGTTAGGGACCGCCCCGTTGAGGGTTTAAATACAGGGAGTGCAGAATTATTAGGCAAGTTGTATTTTTGAGGATTAATTTTATTATTGAACAACAACCATGTTCTCAATGAACCCAAAAAACTCATTAATATCAAAGCTGAATATTTTTGGAAGTAGTTTTTAGTTTGTTTTTAGTTTTAGCTATTTTAGGGGGATATCTGTGTGTGCAGGTGACTATTACTGTGCATAATTATTAGGCAACTTAACAAAAAACAAATATATACCCATTTCAATTATTTATTTTTACCAGTGAAACCAATATAACATCTCAACATTCACAAATATACATTTCTGACATTCAAAAACAAAACAAAAACAAATCAGTGACCAATATAGCCACCTTTCTTTGCAAGGACACTCAAAAGCCTGCCATCCATGGATTCTGTCAGTGTTTTGATCTGTTCACCATCAGCATTGCGTGCAGCAGCAACCACAGCCTCCCAGACACTGTTCAGAGAGGTGTACTGTTTTCCCTCCTTGTAAATCTCACATTTGATGATGGACCACAGGTTCTCAATGGGGTTCAGATCAGGTGAACAAGGAGGCCATGTCATTAGATTTTCTTCTTTTATACCCTTTCTTGCCAGCCACGCTGTGGAGTACTTGGACACGTGTGATGGAGCATTGTCCTGCATGAAAATCATGTTTTTCTTGAAGGATGCAGACTTCTTCCTGTACCACTGCTTGAAGAAGGTGTCTTCCAGAAACTGGCAGTAGGACTGGGAGTTGAGCTTGACTCCATCCTCAACCCGAAAAGGCCCCACAAGCTCATCTTTGATGATACCAGCCCAAACCAGTACTCCACCTCCACCTTGCTGGCGTCTGAGTCGGACTGGAGCTCTCTGCCCTTTACCAATCCAGCCACGGGCCCATCCATCTGGCCCATCAAGACTCACTCTCATTTCATCAGTCCATAAAACCTTAGAAAAATCAGTCTTGAGATATTTCTTGGCCCAGTCTTGACGTTTCAGCTTGTGTGTCTTGTTCAGTGGTGGTCGTCTTTCAGCCTTTCTTACCTTGGCCATGTCTCTGAGTATTGCACACCTTGTGCTTTTGGGCACTCCAGTGATGTTGCAGCTCTGAAATATGGCCAAACTGGTGGCAAGTGGCATCTTGGCAGCTGCACACTTGATTTTTCTCAGTTCATGGGCAGTTATTTTGCGCCTTGGTTTTTCCACACGCTTCTTGCGACCCTGTTGACTATTTTGAATGAAACGCTTGATTGTTCGATGATCACGCTTCAGAAGCTTTGGAATTTTAAGAGTGCTGCATCCCTCTGCAAGATATCTCACTATTTTTGACTTTTCTGAGCCTGTCAAGTCCTTCTTTTGACCCATTTTGCCAAAGGAAAGGAAGTTGCCTAATAATTATGCACACCTGATATAGGGTGTTGATGTCATTAGACCACACCCCTTCTCATTACAGAGATGCACATCACCTAATATGCTTAATTGGTAGTAGGCTTTCGAGCCTATACAGCTTGGAGTAAGACAACATGCATAAAGAGGATGATGTGGTCAAAATACTCATTTGCCTAATAATTCTGCACGTAGTGTAGCAATGGAATCAGTGTACAAATTGGAGCCTCATCTTAGTGCCCCCTGGAGCACCCCAAGCCGCAGACTGTTGTCCAGAAAGGATGTACATCATCAGATGAGTATATTACTGCTTTCTCTTATCTGCATTATCTTTGTAAATTCTAATCTGTTTCTGACAACTGAGCACCGCCTTGGGGGTGCTCCAGTATTCTAGTTTGACTTTGATTTTTGTTGTGTAGTCGCTGTGCATTGGCAGCGACCTACTTGATTGTCCTTTTTTTTTTTTTTTGTCTCCTGACGAACCTTGCTAATAAGGGGAAACGCGTCGAGACTAGGACTGCAAACTAAGACAACCAATATAAATGTATTATATTATATTAAATGACCCAGGCATCCATATGGGTCCATTTCTGTTGTAAGGGCGCTTTAAGGACAGGTAGGTTAGGTACGGGGACAGAGTGCTCCTACCATCTGGGTGCATCTCTGGGCAGAGAACAGGTTAGGGACACCCTAGGGACATACTAGGGACCCATATGGTTTTGCCCCCTGACCACCACCGGTAACATGTACCCTCCCTACCTGGTCCTCATTGGCTTCTTATTGTCTGTCTGTATGTATACCAGTCCCCACGTGAGGGGCCCAGATTTTATTATATTAATATTAAAAGTTATGTTTTAGGTAGTTGGTTTCAGTGATAGCGTTTTTCTTACAACTACCAATCAAGTATTTTGTCGTTTGATAAAAATTGGTCTGGCTATCACTCTGTGTAATGTCTTCCCCCATTTTCACCTCTTCCACATGCAAGGCGTTGTCCTTAATTGTGAGCAGCGAGCGTTTGAGTAGACACAGAAGGTGATAGTTACGCTAATAATAGCGTTATCGCCGCTCACTATATGTGTTGATTCCTCAAAGATGTCAGACATCCATGCCCACTCCTCGCTTGTGAAGAGCGGAAGCTAAATGGAAAGGTGACGACCATGTTGCAGTTCGCATTCCACTACTGCCCTCTGCTGCTCACAAAGCCTGGCCAACATGTGGAACGTGGAGTTCTAGCGCGTCGCACAACAGCCGGTGAGCTGGCAATTTCAAGTGCTGCTGCAGCGTTGACAGACCAGCTGAAGCTGTCGATGACTTGCGGAAATGTGCACACACGCGGCACACCTTCACCAGTAGCTCAGGCAAATTGGGGTAGGTTTTGATAAACCGCTGAACCACAAGGTTGAACACGTGGGCTAGGCATGGGATGTGTCTAAGCTTGCTGAGCTCTAAAGCCACCACCAAGTTACATCCATTATCAGACACAACCATGCCTGGTTGTAGATTGAGTAGCGAGAGCCACAGCTCAGTCTGGTCTCTTATCCCCTGCCACAGCTATGCGGCGGTGTGCTGTTTGTCCCCTAAGTATATAAGCTTCAGCTTGGCCTGTTGCCACTTTCCCACAGCAGTGCTACACTGCTTCCAGCTAACGACTGATGAGTGACTGGGGCTGCACGAGGATAATTTGGAGGCGGAGGAGAAGTGGGGCTTGGAGCGACTAACGTAGGTGCTGCCGGATACCCTGATCAAAGTAGGGCCCACAATCCTTGGCGTCGGTAGCACCTGTGCCATCCCAGGGTACGACTCTCTCCCGGCCTTCACAACATTCACCCAGTGTGCTGTCAGGGAAATGTAGCGTCCCTGGCCAAATGCACTTGTCCATGGTTAAGTGGACCTTCCCAAAAACTGCGTTGGTCAGGGTACACGTGATGTCACGGAACACATGTTGGTGTAAGGCGGGCATGGCACACCTTGAAAAATAGTGGCGGCTGGGGACTGCGTAATGTGGGACGGCTGCCGACATCAGGCTGCGGAAGGCCTCAGTGTTCACAAGCCTAAATGGGCCAGTAATTTAGAAATCTGCACATTTAGTGCTATGGCCTGTGGGTGGATGGCTGGATATTTGCGCTTGCGTTCAAAGGCCTGGTGTAAGGACATTTGGACGCTGCGCTCGGAGACGGAAGTGGATGTGGTCACTGATGGTGCTTGCGAAGGTCCAGGTGCAGGCGTGTGCCTTGGAAAGGGGATTGGCCAGCACATAACATAGGGGAAGAGGAGGCAGTGGTGTGACCCGAAGACACAGATTGTGGACCCAGGCGTTCGTCCCACTTTTTATGATGCTTGGATGCCATGTGGTGGACAATGCTGGTGGTGGTGAGGTTGCTAGTGTTCACACCCGGCTCATTTTCGTATGGCACAGGTTGTAAATTACTATTCCTTTGTCATCTGGATTTTCTGAGAAAAAAAAAAGACGCCATACTGTGGAATATCTACCCCTTGGCAAGGGAGATTTCCGCAAGGGGGTGCTCCAGGGAACAGTTGTGGGCCTGATTGGTGTGGCCCACCTTCTCCCTTTTGGCACCTCACTGCCTCTTTCAGCCTGTTGCGGTGCTGCAGATCCCTCCCCTCTATACTGCTGTCCTTGCTCGGCTTTCCACCTTCCCAGGTTGAGTCCAGTGACCTTATCGTCCACCACCTCCTCTTCCACTTCCTCACTCCGATCATCCTCCTGATTTGTTGAACTAACCACAACCTCAGTGATTAACAACTGTGTCTCATTCTCTTAGTCAACCTCTTGAGACAGTAATTGCGGTTGACTAATTGGCAATCATCCACCTTATTAAACACTAATTGCTGTTCTACACCGTCATGTTCTTGTGACTGTGGACGCTTAAGAGGTTGGGAATCAGGACTCAAGATCTCATGTTCCTCTTGAAGCGTGCTTGGCGAGAGGGCCAAATCAAGTAATGGCGATGAAAAGAGCTCCTTGGAATTTCCGAGTGTGGGATCACTTGTTTGGCCAGACTCTCCATGGTGGGAGGAAGGAGGATCAGGGAGAGGATTATGTTGACCAGACTCTTGGCTACTGAGACTGGACTTGGGGTGAAGACAGGGTGGTGATTAACCGACAGGAAGCATTATCTGCTACAATCCACTGGTCTGACTTCATGAGTTTTGTCCTGCAACACCCTGTAAACTGGGACATGAAGCTAAGTATCGTGGATGATTGTTTTTCTTGTACCCTGGCAGCAGGCACAGTTTCAACGCGACCACAGCCTCTGCCTGAACCATCAGCATCACGGCTACTTCTCCGACCCTTAGTGCTCGTCTTCTTCATTTTAAATGTGATATATTCTTGAAAGTATGTCACACCTACAGTAGCGTAGGATTTGGAAGGTATTTGTGATGAGGAAACGTTATACAGGACAGGTACCACAGGTAATGTCACTGTTCACAGTGTCGACGGAAAAAGTACACTAAATGTCACTGATATTTTAAGGATGCGCACACTTTCCACAGAAGATGTGGCGTGAATTATTTAACTGTCCGCAGCGGCCTATTACAAGGTATTTAGCGCAGGATGGCAAAAAATATATATATATTGCTGCAGTCACACACTATAGTCCTTAAAAGGACTTTTGGGGCTCAGAAACGTTTTTGTAAAAAAAAAAATATATATTCAATTACACTCCCTACACTCTCTGTCTCTTCCTATGCTCAGCTCTCCCTGACTAGGAATGAGCCGAACATGCACCCAATGACGCATTCCGGCCAGCCAATCACTGCAATGCCAGTAGCCAACGTGGCTACTGGCATTACAGTGAGCGCAGCACTTACCTACAAGTTTGTTGGCTGCATGGCAGCCAAGAAACGTGCAGGGGGGGAGACTCGACTATGGCGCTCGAGCACATGCGGTACTCGGCCGAGTGCCACCATGTGCCGAGCATCGAGATGCTCGAGCCGAACAGGCGTTCGGCCGAGCATGCTCAATCAACACTAGATGGCAGCCATTTTTTTTCTTCTAAGGATTGCTCCCTTGACATAACTAATGAAATATATTTAGGAATATATGTACAGGGAGTGCATAATTATTAGGCAAATTAGTATTTTGATCACATCATCCTCTTTATGCATGTTGTCTTACTCCAAGCTGTATAGGCTCGAAAGCCTACTACCAATTAAGCATATTAGGTGATGTGCATCTCTGTAATGAGAAGGGGTGTGGTCTAATGACATCAACACCCTATATCAGATGTGCATAATTATTAGGCAACTTCCTTTCCTTTGGCAAAATGGGTCAAAAGAAGTACTTGACAGGCTCAGAAAAGTCAAAAATAGTGAGATATCTTGCAGAGGGATGCAGCACTCTTAAAATTGCAAAGCTTCTGAAGCGTGATCATCGATTTCATTCAAAATAGTCAACAGGGTCGCAAGAAGCGTGTGGAAAAACCAAGGCGCAAAATAACTGCCCATGAACTGAGAAAAATCAAGCGTGCAGCTGCCAAGATGCCACTTGCCACCAGTTTGGCCATATTTCAGAGCTGCAACATTACTGGAGTGCCCAAAAGCACAAGGTGTGCAATACTCAGAGACATGGCCAAGGTAAGAAAGGCTGAAAGACGACCACCACTGAACAAGACACACAAGCTGAAACGTCAAGACTGGGCCAAGAAATATCTCAAGACTGATTTTTCTAAGGTTTTATGGACTGATGAAATGAGAGTGAGTCTTGATGGGCCAGATGGATGGGCCCGTGGCTGGATTGGTAAAGGGCAGAGAGCTCCAGTCCGACTCAGACGCCAGCAAGGTGGAGGTGGAGTACTGGTTTGGGCTGGTATCATCAAAGATGAGCTTGTGGGGCCTTTTCGGGTTGAGGATGGAGTCAAGCTCAACTCCCAGTCCTACTGCCAGTTTCTGGAAGACACCTTCTTCAAGCAGTGGTACAGGAAGAAGTCTGCATCCTTCAAGAAAAACATGATTTTCATGCAGGACAATGCTCCATCACACGCGTCCAAGTACTCCACAGCGTGGCTGGCAAGAAAGGGTATAAAAGAAGAAAATCTAATGACATGGCCTCCTTGTTCACCTGATCTGAACCCCATTGAGAACCTGTGGTCCATCATCAAATGTGATATTTACAAGGAGGGAAAACAGTACACCTCTCTGAACAGTGTCTGGGAGGCTGTGGTTGCTGCTGCACGCAATGTTGATGGTGAACAGATCAAAACACTGACAGAATCCATGGATGGCAGGCTTTTGAGTGTCCTTGCAAAGAAAGGTGGCTATATTGGTCACTGATTTGTTTTTGTTTTGTTTTTGAATGTCAGAAATGTATATTTGTGAATGTTGAGATGTTATATTGGTTTCACTGGTAAAAATAAATAATTGAAATGGGTATATATTTGTTTTTTGTTAAGTTGCCTAATAATTATGCACAGTAATAGTCACCTGCACACACAGATATCCCCCTAAAATAGCTAAAACTAAAAACAAACTAAAAACTACTTCCAAAAATATTCAGCTTTGATATTAATGAGTTTTTTTGGGTTCATTGAGAACATGGTTGTTGTTCAATAATAAAATTAATCCTCAAAAATACAACTTGCCTAATAATTCTGCACTCCCTGTATAATATATCATCTCTCATGCAATTGAGGTTTTCTATGGAGCTATTTTCTCAGAACTTTAAAGAATTATTTAATATTTTCTGGAGCTTGATACGTTCCACATCATAGCCTTATAATTGCAGATCGGAGAGAAAAATTTAGATAAATAGAAATTGGTCACCATAGTTATTCTTATGTGGCAGAGGTGTCTTTTGCCTCCCTTGGGATCCAGGGTCTTTGTATGACTTCAGCTTCTGTATCCTTACAGCCCTTATGGTCGGCGGTTTATATAAGGACTATAAAGCAGAAAACTACAGTAATTAGTTGGGTATAAACTATAGAAAGAATGTTAGGGTCCTTTTGTTAAGTGCGGTTTTCTTTTTGAGTATGAAAATGAATGATCCATAATATAAACCTTCATACCCCATAGAGATTTCCTTTGGTACCAGCATATCCCCTATTTAGAAGGGTTATGTGCTGGTGACAAACAATGAGTTTTTGAGTTTTATTGCTGTATAAATTACGTGATCACCTGAGAACTCTTTACTCACTTATCGAGTCATTGGAGCCATGTTTACATGGGCAGTGATCAGGAATGAGCATTGCTCTTTCCTGATCACCACCCTGTGTAAAAGGGCCATTAGCTGTGAATGAGAAAGTAAATTATATTATTCACAAATACAGATATGCATTTTTATGCACCATTTTGCCTTCATACATTGTAAACAACAATTGTTTGTCTTTTTCCCCGTAAACAAACACAAATGATTAATTACAGTATCACAGAACAAACAAGCAATTCTCATAATGATGAGGCACTTCATATAACTCATCCCAATGAGAAACCACTTACATTGATGTCTGGTTCCACAGGAACAATGAGCAAGCCTTCTCTGTGTCAGAAACACTGTAACAATACCAAAATACAGAAGGCTACATGTATTTATTGTGTAGTTCACCTAGTTGATTTTGTAATTTATTTTTGTGAAATTGTATTCCCATCTTTTGTTCCCACAGCAACTATATGAAAAAAAACTAAAAACTGATGATACAGTACTTTGTGTAATCAGTGTTTATATTGCCGATGTAACTGCTGCTTGTTAGGCATTTTTATTGCTATCATGTGATGAAGTTACATCTATTTATTATACTTAATATACTTGAGTTTATATTTGCTAAAGTAAAGGGCCCTTATTATAATTATGTCTATCATTCATTCTTTATACTGTGATCTTTCATACTCTGTGATGTTTGGCCTGCAGTGAAAAATATCCGCAATCAAAATATCTTACCTTTCATTATAGAATCAAGGTTTTATGCCATTTAATCACAAGAGGGCAGTGTTTTCTTGTATTTTTGTCAACAGTTTATAATATCCTCAAATAAACTCACCAAAACAAATGGATCTGCAATCACACCAGGTCTACAAAGGTCACAACAATCAAAAGCAATAGGTAAAACACCTGACTTCAAGAGTTCAGTGTCAAGGCAACAGAAGTAAGTTGTGGAATAAAACTGTTGCTGGAGTAGCATTAATAAAATAAAAGACAATGTGCCAGGAAGGTACATTATGTACAAAAATAATAACAAAACGCTCTTATTTTGCATCTACTGAATTTTTATTCCAGGAACATTTCATTCATAGGGTGAAAATGAGTGTATTTTGTATGACTATAGTAAAACAGGTACATAATCCTGAACATGCTTATTTATTATAATCTCAAAGGAAAAAAAAAAAAAAAAAACATGGCCTGTTTAGGATTTATAATGCATACAATAATATGCTGTGATCCAAAGAGCAAACACAAACAATCTGGCTGATTAGAATGTTTTTGGCTGATGACATAGGTGGCAAGACCAACACATACAAAGAAATCAATGGAGTAAATTACTGGTGCTATTCAAGCTGGGCAATTATTGTAGCTATAGAACGTATTTGGAAGCAAACGTCTTCAGATCACCATTTTGTACTAAACTCCACCTGGGTATAATAGAATGTGTACTCTGTGTTTCTCTTGCATTTTCAAACTAAATAAATAAATAATCTTTCTCATAAAATTTTTTTTTTAGAAGGTGTCCTATGTGAAAAAATATGTATATAGAGAAAAAAAGAAAAAGGTTGCTTTGTACAGTATTTTAAAAATTATATATTTGATATACAAAGATCCTATATATACTGTATAGCAAATATATTAGATAAGGTTAAACTAAGACCCCAATCATATAGAGTACGTCAGACAATCTTGGTATATTGTAAACTGATGCCAGACTTAATACAATACTTTCCTAAGGGAACAGTTTTTGCATCTGATACTTCAGTTGTGATGTCTCCTTGCACCAGCCAAAAACCTGCTACATGCAGTACTGTATATCTCTGTCTATAGATGCTGTAATGGTGTACAAAGTGCAAAAAGTGTGTAAAATATCAACCCTATAGGACAAAGAAAATTTTCATTTTTGCATTTTTGTTTTTTCCTCCCCACCTTTCAAGTGTATTAACTTTTTTAAATCTTTCAATTTATATAGCCATATGAGAACTTCTTTTTTGCAGGACAAATTGTATTTTTTTTATAGTGTCATTTAATTTACCATAGCTTGCATTGGAGAACAGGAAAACAAATCTTTGTGGGGTGAAAAAAAATGCATTTCTGCCACTTTTTTTGTGTTTACAGCTTTCAATGTGCACTGAAAACGACATGACAGCCTTATTCTACTAGTTGGTACAATTATGAAGATACCAACTTTATATAATTTCTATCTTGTTTTACTACTAAAAAAATAAAATAAAAAGCTTCACATTTTAGTTTTTTTGCATCGTCATACGTTTTTATTCTTCCATCTACATGTGTGCGAGGGCTTAATCTTTGTGAGGCAAGTTTCCTTATTTTTACATGTAAAATTGGGAAATGGGTGTGATTTGAATTTCATATTTTAGTGTTTTTTTTATTCTTAAAAAAAATATATATACTGTTTTTTATTTTCATTAAGGGACTTAAACGTGATCTTCTGATCTCTTGTACCACAGAACACTATTGCAGTCTATGGTATTTTTACAAGCTTCCTGTCAAGCCCTGCATCAGACAGGACTCTTCAAGCAGCTCGCTATGACAGTGCTGGGAGCTGGAAGCCTTCACAAGGTCCCATGCTGTCACAGCAACTGAGTGAAACCCTGTATTCTCCCTGTGGTGGCTCTGTTTGAAAGGCAGAGGGATCCACCTCCCTCTGTTTAATCCCACAGATGCCGTGGTTGCTATTGATAATGACACCTGAGGGGTTAAATGACCAGGATCGTAGTATACAGCTGACACTCGCCACATACGGAGCAAGCTCTATACATCTCCTTAAACCTAATGATGTGTGGGTATGTCATGGTTGTGTTGCAGGGTTACATTGGTTGATATCCAGAGAGTATTCCTTTTAAAACTCTCTATAACGCTATTTTCTCGAGATGATAAGTCAAGCGCACATGATAATACCTAGTACTGAATGGGATTTCTATAATTGTTAAAAGTGAAAACTTCTGGAATCACATGTGAGATTTGTACAGAAATCACTAACCTACTATATAAGATTAAAAATTGTTATTAGCAACATTCCTACTACTATTTATAATTAACATTAAAATATATGTATTAAGGCAATTTGCCTGGATTTGTGGGAGGGGCTGAGTTCCACCTCCAGCCTATTTAAGGCACTCCCCTTACCTGGCTCCTGTACCGTCCGAGGTCTGAACTGCTTGAGAGGGAGAGTCACTTGAGGAGTCACTGGAGAGTTACTTATGTGTGCTGATTTCCGGAAGTTCGTCGCCATCGGTGTTCTGGATTTGGAGCATACCGGTTCCATTCGTCCTGCTCCACCTGGTTCATTGTGGGTCACGTTTGCCCGGTAAACTGTGAGTCATCCACGTGGTACAGCACGGGGCCACTCCGCTTGTTCCCCTGTACCACTAATTTCATTTCACCATTGTGGGGCTCATGTCAGGTTCTCACTCGTACCAATTTGCCAATTTTTATGTCGGTCACGCCTGGCAGAACATGTGCAAGAATGCAATCACACGGGAGCTCCGCTGCATGCATATCAACCACAAACTACCACGGGGGTTGTTTCTGCCTCATGTGGTTCACCGCAACCGGCAAGGTTCTTTCACACGTGCCGGGGCTTCCATTAATCAGTAACATGCTCAGGAAGCCCTCAACTTGCATACATGACATGTCCGCACAATACGTAAAACACGGTAACACACACAAACACTGCCTTTTGCTTTTCCACAGGCACTTGTCCGCACGGTACCCGCGCCGCTGCAAGGCCACTCTGCCTTCGCTGCTGTTACCCCCGCCCCGGTCACGCCGCCGATGGCGGCCGGCCGCGTGCCCCTGGCTGGTCTGCGCATGCGCGGCGTTTCCGTCCGCGCACGCGCGATACCCAGATCATCGTCCGCCGTAGCGGCCTAGCACGGAGAGCCGCCGGTGGTTCGGTCCTGCCACCCGGATCAGCGGAGCTCCGGAAGCCGGCAGTCAGCCCACCCACCCCACACCCACACGGGCAGCACGATCGTGGTGGCATTTCGGTCCCGATGCTGCCAGGGGCCATTTCGGGTTGTGAGGCTTTTCCTCCTGCCGGGTCAAGCAGCTCCAATGGCACCGCCATAGACCTCATGGTCACACATTCCAAAAAAAAAAAAAAACGCCATAGACCTCATGGTCACACATTCAAAAAAACAAACAAAAAAAAACGCCATAGACCTCATGGTCACACATTCCCAAAAAAATATAAACGCATGGTCCTCATGGTCACACATTCCAAAAAAGAAAAAAAAAAAACACTGCCATAGTCCTCATGGTCACACACTCCAAAAAAAAAAAACTAAAAAAAAAAAACACATGCCATGGCGCCTACGTAGACCATGCGGTCACACGTTCATGCCCACATGCTAAGCCCACATGCTAAGCCTCATTTCTCACGTCGATCCAACCAGTCACACACACAAGCATGTACTTGTTTTCATACTCACGTTCATGATCCCATCAGGTCATGTGTCCGTTCCACCATAGTCCACACTCGTCTTACCACTTTCTTTTAACCCCGTTTAGGCGGTCTAGCATAGACATATTTTTCGCTACACATGTGTTCTGTGAATTTTCTTACCACCAGGTACGCATACCTGCTCTTACGATTTGCATTTCTTTTCATTTCTAGGCCTATAAGAGTGGGTTCCTACCATGTTCACAAGTTGGGTATTCGTTGGTCACGTCAAGGGTCTTCTCTTAGCGAGCTGCAATGCCTCTGGCTCTTGTTTTCTCCATCAGTTCAATTTCACGGTTCACGGTTGATTAATGTTTCGGTTGTGCACGAGGTTCGGATCACTACTGTCCATGCATTTTTCCATCAGGTCTGGCTCATGTTTAACTACTTATCATCCCGTGAGGTCACCCCGTTCAGTCCCTTGGCTTCGGGGGCCCGGTGACCGTTCTTCGTGTTGTCCATTAGGGGTACCATACGGTTGTAGGCGGGTTAGTGTCTCAAGTTCATTGTCGGAGATGGTCATGGTTATACGAGTCCTATTGGTGCCGCATAAGGGGAAAAAAAAAATCGGCCATTATTCGCCCACGCATGGCTTCTCCGTTTTAGTTTTACACACAGAACTCCGCCATTGGTCTCCCACGCTTGTCTTCTCCGGTTTAGTACGCACCCACGACTCCACGTTTAGTCGCTCACGCATGGTTTCTCCGTTCCGTTGTATACATACGACTCCGCTATTTGAGTCTCTCACGCATGGCTTTCTCCATTTTAGTGTTTTACATACAACTCCGCCATTAGAGTCTCTCACACATGGCTTCTCCGTTTTAGTGTTCACATATAACTCCGCATTAGAGTCCCTCACGCATTACTTCGCCGTTTTAGTTTCACACACATTACTCCGCCATTACAGACTCTCACGCATTACTTCGCCGTTTTAATTACACATAACTCCGCCATTAGAGTCTCTCACGCGTTACTTCGCCGTTTTACTTTCACACACATAACTCCGCCATTAGAGTCTCTCACGCACCACTTCGCCGTTTTGGTTTTACTCAATAACTCCGCCATTAGAGTCTCTCACATATGACTCCGCCATTAGAGTCTCACGCATGGCTTCTCCGTTTTAGTGTTACACACATGACTCCGCCATTAGTCTCACGCATGGCTTCTCCGTTTAGTGTCACGCATATGACTTTGCCAGTAGAATCTCTCACGCATGGCTTCTCCGTTTCAGTGTTACACATATAACTCCGCCATTAGGGTCTCTCACGCATTACTTGCCGTGTTAGTTTTACACATATGACTCCACCATTAGTCTCACGCATGGCTTCTCCGTTTAGTGTCACACATATGACTTCGCCAGTAGAATCTCTAACGCACGGCCCTGCCATCAGAGCCTCTCACGCATGGCTTCTCCGTTCCAGTTTTACACATTTGACTCCGCCATTAGAGCCTCTCACGCGTGGCTTCTCCGCGTTAATTTTACGCATATGGCTCCGCCATTAGAGTCTCTCACGCATGGCTCCGCCATTAGAGTCTCTCACGCATGGCTTCTCCGTGGTAATTTACACATATGGCTCCGCCATTAGAGTCTCTCACGCATGGCTCCGCCATTAGAGTCTCTCACGTATCGCTTCCCCATTTAAATTCTACACACATAACTCCGCCAGTCGAGGCCGGCTGCGTGGTCCCACAACCAGTAGGTTCCATGTCTTTTCTGCCTTCAGACCCGCTCGCATGGCTCAGTCATCTGTGGCTTGCAATACAATTATCTTGTGGTGACTCGCACGCGTGGCTTGCGCCATTAGAGTCTCTCTCACGTTATCGTTTTCTCAGACTTTTATTTTCTAGGTTGTCAGTTTTCTCCTGGAACATAACATCACGCACCCTTTTGTCATGTCTTCTCTTCTGGGGTTTGCTTCTTTCTGCCACCTTAAACTCAAATGTCATACAACGCCATCATACTCTATCTCACTGGCATTCTACACCACATGCTAATCTTACACCCCAATAACATCAGTTTCATGGCCTCTCACCAAATCAAAACCATACTCAGGGGTATTCAGGAAGCGGAACCCGCACGCACAGCCCAGAGGCTACCCATAGACAATCATGTCTTCAAGGCGTTATCCGACCTACTAGACACAAGGCCTTTTGACACAGATACAAACTCCATCTTCAAAACAACGATACTTGGCTTTCTACGGATTCCTAAGGCCGGGAGAATTCACTACATCTTCCACGACCCAAACTACGCCTTTTCTCCTTGTCTCCCACTTGTCAAAACACACAGATCGTTACATCCTGACCTTACCTCACTCCAAGAACAGTCAGCACATTCCCATCAACATTCCGTACTACCCCACGCACAACAGATGGGGGTCTGATCTGAGGTCTAATGAAAAATATTTTTTTTCTTCCTCTAAAACCTAGGTTCGTCTTATAGGGTGAAAATTGAGGTAATATTTTCTTAAAGTTTTGACAAGGTAAGGGTCATGTGTGAACACAGCCTTACAGATAGGACTAATTCTGGTGACTACTTTGCAGACATACTGGAAACTGAAGTTCCCATAACCAACCTACAAATGCATGACCACTGTCTATGAGTGCCTATTTTACGTGTATGGACTACTACAAATGGGTTTCCAATGTACTGATATTTGTGCAAGGAGACCATTCTCCAAATGCAAGATGCCATATGCGGCCAATGTATTCTGACAGTAAAGGAAGCACATCCAAGTGTAACTTTATATGAAGAGTCTTCTCGCTGCTTTTATAAATGAGGTGTATGAAGAATGAATATGCTCCCAGTTTTCAATATACATTGAGTAGGTTTGATCGTTTGGTTGGTTTTCCTTGTGATTATATTTACCACTTGGACTTAACTTTTTTTTAGCAGTTCCCAATCATGTATATTTAAGCTCTATCTTAATTTTATAGCTTATAACTACTTATTGTGAGAATAGTATACATATATCAATCATGTTACATGGAATTTTTTTTATATACTCTTGCCGTTTGACCATCACTGTTAATATGAGATTTTTTAATTGTTTTTACTTATGTAACTGTGTTAGGCCTAAAATAATAATTGCTTATACTAATACAATTAAAATATATGGCACAGCTTACCTCTAGTATAGCATTTTTTTAAATTATTATTACATACACTATGCTTTGTATTGGTTATCTGTGTTCCTACACTGTCGTTATCCAGTCAGTGCTGACAGAGTGTGCACAGACACCCCACTGACAATAAGAATGGTAACCCTCAGTAGTTTAAGGGGCTTTGCAGGGGTTTTCTACTGATGACCTATCGTCAAGATAGGTCATCAGTATCTGATTGGCGGGGGTCCGACACCCCCACCGATCAGCTGTTTGAAGAGGAGGTGGAGCTCCATGCGAGCACTATTTCCTCATCAGTACACTGCACATCGTCTCCCTTGCAGCAGCAGCATAGTGTAATTACAAGTACTTATTCCATTCAAGTGAATGGATCGAGTACTTGTACAGTAATTACTCTCACTTCCAAGATGACGGCCAGTGTAATGAAGAGGAAGTAGTGTTCGCATGGAGTGCCATCATCTATTCAAACAGCTGATCAGTAAAGGTATGGCAAGTTATCAATGTAAAAACCGCTGCATAACCCCTTTAGGACACGGCCCTATTTAACCGGACCAGGCCATTTTTTGCAAATCTGACCAGAGTCCCTTTAAGTGCTCATAACTTTAAAACGCTTTGACTTACCCAGGCCGTTCTGAGATTGTTTTTTCGTCACATATTGTACTTCATGACACTGCTAAAATTGGGTCAAAAAAGTTAATTTTTTTTGCATAAAAAAATAAAAAATTTACCAAAAATTGTGAAAAATTTGCAAATTTCAAAGTTTCAGTTTCTCTACTTCTGTAATACATAGTAATACCCCCAAAAATTGTGATGACTTTACATTCCCCATATGTCTACTTCATGTTTGTAGCATTTTGGGAATTATACTTTATTTTTTGGGGATGTTACAAGGCTTAGAAGTTTAGAAGCAAATTTTGAAATTTTTCAGAAATCTTCAAAATCCCACTTTTTATGGACCAGTTCAGGTTTGAAGTCATATTGTGAGGCTTAGATAATAGAAACCTCCCAAAAATGACCCCATTCTAGAAACTACACCCCTCAAGGTATTCAAAACTGTTTTTTCAAACTTTATTAACCCTTTAGGTCTTCCACAAGAGTTAATGGCAGATGGAGAAACAATTTTGAAATTTCTATTTTTTGGAAAAATTTCCAATATAATCAATTTTTTCCAGGAGTAAAACAAGGGTTAACTGCCAAACAACACTCAAAATGGGTTGCCCTGATTCTGTAGTTTGCAGAAACACCCCATATGTGGTCGTAAACTACTGTTTGGCCGAACGGTAGCACATAGAAGGAGGGGAACACCATATGGGTTTTGGAAGGCAGATTTTGCAGGACTGGTTTTGTTTATACCATGTCCCATTTGAAGCCCCCTGTTGCACCCCTAGAATAGAAATTTGAAAAACGTGACTCCATCTAAGAAAGTACACCCCTCAAGGTATTCAAAACTGGGTTTACAAACTTTGTTAACCCTTTAGGTGTTCCACAAGAGTTAATGGCAGATGGAGAAACAATTTCGAAATTTCTATTTTTTGGAAAATTTTCCAATATAATCAATTTTTTCCAGGAGTAAAACAGGGGTTAACTGCCAAACAAAACTCAATATGGGTTGCCCTGATTCTGTAGTTTGCAAAAACACGCCATATGTGGTCGTAAACTACTGTTTGGCCGAACGGTAGCACATAGAAGGAGGGGAACACCATATGGGTTTTGGAAGGCAGATTTTGCAGGACTGGTTTTGTTTATACCATGTCCCATTTGAAGCCCCCTGTTGCACCCCTAGAATAGAAATTTGAAAAAAGTGACTCCATCTAAGAAAGTACACCCCTCAAGGTATTCAAAACTGGGTTTACAAACTTTGTTAACCCTCTAGGTGTTCCACAAGAGTTAATGGCAGATGGAGAAACAATTTCGAAATTTCTATTTTTTGGAAAATTTTCCAATATAATAAATTTTTTCCAGGAGTAAAACAGGGGTTAACTGCCAAACAAAACTCAATATGGGTTGCCCTGATTCTGTAGTTTGCAAAAACACGCCATATGTGGTCGTAAACTACTGTTTGGCCGAACGGTAGCACACAGAAGGAGGGGAACACCATATGGGTTTTGAAAGGCAGATTTTGCAGGACTGGTTTTGTTTATACCATGTCCCATTTGAAGCCCCCTGTTGCACCCCATAGAATAGAAATTTCAAAAAAGTGACTCCATCTAAGAAAGTACGCCCCTCAAGGTATTCAAAACTGGGTTTACAAACTTTGTTAACCCTTTAGGTGTTCCACAAGAGTTAATGGCAGATGGAGAAACAATTTTGAAATTTCTATTTTTTGGAAAATTTCCCATTTTAACCCTTACTTTATTACTGGAAAAAATGGGTTAACAGCCAAACAAAACGGGTTGCCCTGATTCTGTAGTTTGCAGAAACACCCCATACGTGGTCGTAAACTACTATTTGGCTAAACGGCAGGACATAGAAGAAGGGGAACGTCATATGGTTTTTGGAAGGCAGATTTTGCTGGACTGGTTTATTTACACCATGTACCCTTTCAAGCCCCCTGATGCACCCCTAGAGTAGAAACTCCATAAAAGTGACCCCATCTAGGAAACTACGGGATAAGGTGGTTGTTGTTTTGGGACTATTTTTGGGGTAAATTTGATTTTTGGTTGCTCTATATTACTCTTTTTTGAGGCAATGTAACAAAAAAATTAAATTCTAAAATTGTTTCTACATTCGCTATAAAGTTTTGTGGAACACCTAAAGGGTTAACATAGTTTGTAAAGTAACTTTTGAATACCTTGAGGGGTGTAGTTTCTTAGATGGGGTCACTTTTTTGGAGTTTCTAGTCTAGGCTACATCAGGGGGTCTTCTAATGGGACATGGTGTAAAAAAAAAACCTGTCCATCAAAATCTGCCTTCCAGAACCCGTATGGAGTTCCCTTCGTTCTATGCCCTGCCGTGCGGCTATATAGCCATTTACGACCACATATGGGATGTTTCTGCAAAAACTACAGAATCGGGGCAATAAATATTTAGTTTTGTTTGGCTGTTAACCCTTGCTTTATTACCGGCAAAATGGATTCAAATTGAAATTTTGCCCGAAAATGGGTGTTTTGGCACCGTTTATATTTTGAACACCGTTCATTCGAGGCGTTTGGTCAAAAGTAATTTTTATAGCGACAACTTTTACGCACGGGATGATGCCCAATATGTATGGCTCTCAGACTTTGGAGACACTAAGCAGGCATCCTAAAACTGCAGCCCTCCAGATGTTGTAAAACTACAATTTCCACCATGCCCTGCTGATGGCTGTAGGTTGTCTGGGCATGCTGGGAGTTATAGTTTTACAACATCTGGAGGGCCGCAGTTTGAGGATGCCTGCACTAAAACTAATATTTTTTGGGGAAAGAAAAATTGTTTCCGTGTCTCCAAAGTCTGAGAGCCATAGTGTTTTACGTTTTCTAGTGGACTGTTGGGGATTATAAAAATTTAGTACTCCATGGAAGTGTGATACTCCCTGAAGCAATCGATAACGCAGAGGCCCGGATGATCGGGGCACGTGTCACATTGAGTGGTGGTGTCCTTCCGTATCCCCCTCTTGTGACACACTCTGCACTTTTTTTGGGTTCGTCCCTTCTTTCCAGTATGGGGGACCACACCTGGAAAGTGTTGGCCAGGCGCCTCCAGTTCCCGAGGTACTCCGGCCTGCTCTTTCCCGGTCCGAAAAGATCAGGTCCTTGAGGACTGCCTCATAGAATTGGAGGAATGTCCCTGTGCTGCCAGCGCTTCGGGATAGTACAAAAGAGTTGTACATGGCAACCTGCACCAAGTAGACCGCAACTTTTTTGTACCATGCCCGGGTTTTGCGCATGGCATTATATGGCGTGAGGACTTGATCAGAGAGATCAACTCCTCCCATATACCGATTGTAGTCGACGATACAATCGGGCTTGAGGACCGTTGCCGCGGTACCTCGCACAGAGACTGGGGTGGTGCTGTTACCGTGGATTGTGGACAGCATAAGGACATCCCTCTTGTCCTTATACCTGACCAGCAACAGGTTTCCACTGGTAAGTGCACGGGTCTCACCCCTGGGGATAGGTACCTGGAGGGGGTAGGCAGGGAGGCCGCGTAGATTTTTCCGCACGGTCCCACAAGCGAACGTGGATCTGGCGGCAAGGGATCTGAACAAGGGAATGCTGGTATAAAATTTATCCACGTACAAGTGGTAACCATTATCCAGCAGTGGGTACATAAGGTCCCACACGAGTTTCCCGCTAACACCCAGAGTGGGGGGACATTCTGGGGGTTGAATACGGGAATCTCGCCCCTCGTACACACAAAATTTGTAAGTGTACCCTGAGGTACTCTCACAAATTTTGTATAGCTTCACGCCATACCTCGCCCGCTTTGTGGGAATATATTGGCGGAAACTGAGTCTCCCCTTGAACGCAACGAGAGACTCATCAACCGCGACCTCCCTTCCAGGTACGTAGGCCTCCATGAATTTGGCCCCAAAGTGATCGATGACCGGCCGTATCTTATACAGCCGGTCATAGGCAGGATCACCTCGGGGTGGACATGCTGCATTATCGGAATAATGCAGACATTTCCGGATGGCCTCAAACCGGGAGCGTGTCATGACCATACTGTACAGTGGGGTCTGGTACAGGACGTCCCCACTCCAGTATTGCCTGACACTGGGTTTTTGGACTAGACCCATATGCAGCACGAGGCCCCAAAATGTCCTCATTTCGGCTGCACTGACCGGCGTCCAGCCACCGGGTCTAGCCAAAAATGAGCCTGGGTTTTGAGCGACGAACTGTTGGGCGTACAGATTCGTCTGCTCCACCATCAAATTCACCAGTGGGTTACTGAAAAAAAAAAAAAAATAGTCTATTTCAGTAAACCCCACTGTGGGAATCTGGATTCCAGGATTGCCAGCAAAATCCGGAATCTCAGGCTCAAAGTCCACTGGGGGACACCAACTAAGTTCATCGGCAGGGGGCTCCGGTGGAATTATTATAGGGCGGCTCGTACTAGGGTGGGCCACAGGATCCCTAGCATGTGGGGCCCCTGGCTCCGCCTGGCGGCGTCTCCGCCGCCTTGGTGGCTCATCGTCATCCGATGATGATGAGGAGGATGCGGGTAATAAAAGGAATGTGGGGTCATCCTCCTCACTGGGGCTCTCAGAGTCGGAGGCAATCTGGGCGTATGCCTCCTCGGCCAAGAACATCCGGCGGGCCATGGGTGTGTGTGCGTGTAGGTGTGCGTGTGTGGAAAACTTTATTATATGTGCGTGTGTGTGGGGGCAACGGGTGTTTCGCGTACTAAAAAAAGGCAAAAAAAAAAGGGGCAAGTGTTTAGGAAAAAAAAAAGTTCAAACTTGCTGATCAGCGGTACAACGCTGATCAGCGGTGGGGCGGGCGATGCGCTAAGTGGACGGATGCTAAAAAGTGCCGGCCAGTCAGCGCACGCAGAAAACAAGTGGTGGTGAGGGGGAGGGGGGCTGGTGGCTGGTGGGGGGTGGGAGGGGGGCAAGTGGCAGTGGGGGGTCTGAGGTCTGATAGATGGATAGATGGAAGTTTGGAATAAAAGTACTTTTTCTTTTTTTTTCCTAACTTACTTTTCCCTTCTTTCCCTGCCTAACGATGCCTCTCCCTCACTGACCCTAACCTACCTGGGTGGCGATGGGTGCAGGAGGGTGATGGATGCCGATTAGGGGGACACAGGAGCTGGTGCTGGACGATGCTGCACAGTCAGGGTGCTGGACAGGAAGAGGAGGGGAGAGAGGAGCGCAGGAAGTTTGAATCTCGCGCCTCTCTCCCCTGCACCAATCAGCACCCTGGACAGCAGTGTTCAGCACCAGGGCCAGCACCGCCTCTCCAAATCTTCGGACTGCGATTGGTGGTGTATAATTACGCCACCGATCGCAGTCTTTTTCCGGTTCATCGGGTCACAGGACACCCGAATGGACCGGAAATGCAGAAAACCGCAGGTCTAAATTGACCTGCGGTTTTCTGCGATCGCTGATACGGGGGGGTCAAATGACCCCCCCCCCCCCTGCGTTGTTACGGGATGCCGGCTGAAATCATCCCGTTCCGATTAACCCCCGCGGCGCCGGAATCCCGATTTTAAGTCAGGACGTACCGGTACGTCCTGTGTCCTTAAGGACTCGGGAAATAGGGCGTACCGGTACGTCCTGTGTCCTTAAGGGGTTAATTTATTCATACAATTCTGGGAGGAATAAGAGAAGATTATTGTGGTGCAGAGCTATAAGAAAACATGATCCAGAATTGTTATATTATGAGAAACACAAAAGTTTACTAATAGAGTCATGCCGGTAGAGCGGACAAATCTTCTTTAAACATGGACTGTAATTTAGAAGGAAAAATAAGCAAAAAATGTGAATGGTAATGAATTGAAACTGACATTAAATAACAGATGTAGAAAAAAATAAAATATAGCAGCATATTAAAGCAAAGCTAAAGTTAGCAATGCAGACTGTGGAAACAAATATAAAACTTACATGATTCTGAAATTTTTAAAAAAGGAGAGAACTGCACACAAACTCTTTGGAAAATCTGTATAGTGTATGCATGGCTTCAGGCAAAATTTCTTGTGGCCGTCAGTGGGGATTTTTGCAGAATGTCACTGCACAGCAGAATGGAAAGCATAGAGTATATTCCTTTAGAGAGCAGCAATATACAGTATTTAGAATGAATTTGAATACATTAGCTGAATCAGATAATTCACCACATTATAAACTCAGAACAATAACATAAACCAGTCTATCTCATATCTATATATCCATCTATATCCATCTATCACATTCGAAGAGAATGGTGATTGAGTATAATGACATGTGAAAGGGTTAATAAGCATACTGTAATTTGAGCCAATTTATGTAGGGTACAGCTTGTATTACGGTAAATAGATCTTCCGACGTGAACTAGTCTAAATGTCAACTGGCAAAGATTATTCATATTCCCACAAGACAGAATTTTGATTTACATAGTCTATTCATAATAGGCAAGATCAGTTGAGAAAATGGGCAAAGGCTAGAATTCTAAAATTAATGTAATGTTTTAATGTTAAAATTCTCATGGCTGGCAATTTGTGTTTCATTATTAAATATTAACTGTAAAATGGACTTTTCTTTAAATCCCGTGGGTGTTCAATATATGCTTGAAAAGATTTCAATATAATTTGACTAAACTTTAAGGGACTATGCATGGCTGCATCACAGCTCCATACAAGCTCTCATTTGTAGGATCTGTAACACAAAACCAAAAGAACTCTACGGGCCACTACTGTACCTCAATATACTGTGCCTCCAAATTCAAACAGGGGCATACAGAATATTTCCATAATATGGATAATAGGATGCCCTATAGAGATACCATCTGAGAGTCTAAACACTCTTTACTATATATATATATATATATATATATATATATATATATATATACACACACATATACATACACACACATACACACTGTATTTTTTACTTTATTAGACAAACTTTTACCCCCAAAATGGGAGAAAAATGGCAGTAAGTCTCATAAAGTGAATACTAATAAACCTTTCCATTATGGAAGCCTTTATTAGAATGTAGTATGACCAGAGAGTGGTGAATATAGCACACCTAGTGATGGCTGTACACTCCGTTCCCTGTTCATCTTCTGGGTGCCGCTGTGCACTGTATCCTGGCTGTGTATAGTGTCACGACACAGAGGTATGCACTATGATCTGATGCTGTGGATGTCAGGTCACAGAACAGCACCGGACTGGCAGAAGATCAGGGAGTGGTGACAGCAGAAAGAGCCCACTGGATCTGCAGAGTGGCAGCACCGTCCAGAATTTGTCTAAGGTCTTATGAGTAGGGGTGAGCGAATTGCGCTTCGGACCCAAGATCTAAGTAGATTAGTTCCCCATCTTCGTTTTAATGTTGTATGGAGACCTGTCTCCGTACAGCATTAAAATGTATGGGCTTCGCAGAGGCAAACTTTTAAATGAGACTTCAGTGAAGAACTTCGGCTTTCGATTCTAAAAACATTTTAAAACAGCAATTCGAAGTCGGCTTCTGTACCAAGATACCAGTCAGTCCAACAAGATACTTTGGCATGCACATTCGGCGAACAGGCTCTGGATGTCTCTGACATACCCCCAGTAGAGAGGACCATCTTTAGCAATTAATCCAGGTCCTGATTGGGATTCGATAACAGTCACTTTGAGTATGAAACATTCGTGGTGAGTGCTTCAATCCTGCCTTTGCTGTAGAGCGACTTACTACCCAAACTACTAGTGTGATGACCTGGGGAGCCATCACATATGACAGTTGGTAACCTCTAGTAGTGGAACACTAACAGCTCAGCGATATGTACAGGACATCCTGTGTTGCCTCTCATGGCAAGGCTTACAACTGGTATTTTTCAGCAGGATAAAGCTCACCCACACACAGCAAGGGTTTCCCATAAATGTCTCTGCCAGATTACAACACTTCTTTGGCTTGCCCGTTTAGATCAAGCATTTATGGGACCAGCTGGGACATCACCTTTGGCAACATACAAGTGTTCAGGATCTAAAGGCCCAGCGGCAACATCTGATCCCATATGGAACCTGTATGCCTCCATGCCCAACCATATCTCATCTTTTATTCAGAATAGAGGTAGCCCAACAGGATACTGGAGCCTCCTTTCAGTAGTACAGTTTCCCCAATAAACGGATCCTTTAGGTATAATATTGTAATCCCTTGTAATAATCATTATATTCACATATACAAAGTTTAAATCGATTTTAACAACTCCATCTCGGCACATTCTATTTTTTGTCAATGATTGTGTGTGTATATATAGGTTATGTTTGTTTGAGTGTCATTCCTATCTATCAATTATTAGTGCTCACCTATGTGCTTACTACTATAATCAAATTTCATTTTACTTTTTCAAATGGAAAATCAAATTAGCATCACTTGAATTGAGCTATTTTGCTGTTCACTGCACAGGAGGTGGCAAAGCAAAAGAAATGTCAAGGTGACCTTTGTCACTTCATTCTCCAGATAGATGGGAGTGCCCACAGATCAGAATGTTATTGTATAGCCCAACAATACTTCTCAATGTTACGAGGTTAAAAAGGTTAGAATGTATGTTATGAGTTTTACTTTATGTCTGATATCTCTATTATAACTGTACTGTAGAAGTAGATATCTGGGTAGTAAAGTCAGAATGTCATCATAAGAACATTTTCTGATTCTGCTCTCTTGTACTGGATGGGAAGTCACCACAATATTGAAATAAAATAAATAGGAATTATGAGCAGCACTGCAATCGGTTTGTGCAGAGTTCTGGTGGTGTAATGCAGCAGTTGGGCAAGAGACCCCAGATCCAAGGCGGTCCACAGAAAAGTCGAGTAAGTAGAGGGCCACAGCAGCATGTCCATCCAAGCTTCTCTATTGTGCGAAATTTCATGCACAGTGTACACTGTGCCTTGGAATTTCGCACAATAAAGAAGCTTGGATGGACATGCTGCTGTGGCCCTCTACTTACTTCACAATATTGAAATGACACCAGAATTTCTGGCCTTTGTCCATCGATTGTGCACAGTCTTAACTCTTGTCAAGCAACTCAAAGACCACAAATATCATTTGTATAGTGGATCTGATTGGACACAAGTAACCTGTCCAAGAAAACGTGCCCACTGACAGACTTGGAGCTAGCTACCCAGGAGATCAATGAAAGCTGTTGAACTCACCCTGCAACCCCCTTATCACTACATGACATTGCCTGCAGGCAATAGTGACCCTAAATTAGCAATCCCACTATCAGAAACCTAACGTTGGGCAGAATGGAATCTATTGTGTGCTCATTGGGTAGCTGGAAAGGGTAGTGGACAGGTCAAGTACTCATACTAGTTTGAGTTAGAGGACAAAGCAGACAAACCTCAAAGTCAAACAGTATCCATTTGCAGTGTCAGAAACAAGCCTGGTCAAAACCAAGAGAGACAAGAGGTTCAGAGTTGCAAAGGCAGAATAAGGGTCACTAAATATTGCAGGCAAGGAAAAGGCAAAGATGATAGACCCAGAGTCGAACCTGGCACCAAATCTAATCAACCTCCTTTTTTACAGTAATATTTAGAAACATATGATTGAGAGCTAAAAAAAAAAATAACTCATACACTAAGATAATGATGATAAACATAATTACCAATATATATTTTTCTATATGCAAAAATGTTTAAAAATATTTAACCCCTTATGGACCGAGCTCATTTTCACCTTAAGGACCAGACCATTTTTTGCAAATCTGACCAGTGTCACTTTATGTGTTAATAACTTTAAAACACTTTTACTTATCTAGGCCATTCTGACATTGTTTTTTCGTCACATATTGTACTTCATGGTACTGGTAAAATGGAGTCCAAAATATTCATTTTTATTTATAAAAAAATACCAAACTTACCCTTTTTTTTTCTAAATTAGCAAATTTCAATTTCTCTACTTCTATAATACATAGTAATACCTCCAAAAATAGTTATTACTTTACATTCCCCATATGTCTACTTCATGTTTGGATCATTTTGGGAATGCCATTTTATTTTTTGGGGACGTAACAAGGCTTAGAAGTTTAGAAGCAAATCTTGAAATGTTTCAGAAATTTTCCAAAACCCACTTTTTAAGGACCAGTTCATGTCAGAAGTCACATTGTCACACAAAAATGACCCCATTTTGGAAACTACAACCCTCAAGGTATTCAAAACTGATTTTACAAACTGCGTTAACCCTTTTAGGTGTTCCACAAGAGTTATAGGCAAATTTTAATGAAATTTCAGAATTTAAATTTTTGGGGCAAATTTTCCATTGTAATCAATTTTTTCCAGTAACAAAGCAAGGGTTAACAGCCAAACAAAACTCAATATTTATTGCCCTGATTCTGTAGTTTATAGAAACACTCCATATGTCACCATAAACTGCTGTATGACCAAACGGCAGGGCGCACAAGGAAAGGAACGCCATATGGTTTCTGGAAGGCAGATTTTGATGGCCTTTTTTTTTTTTTTTTGACACGCTGTCCCATTTGAAGAACCCCTGATGCACCCCTAGAGTAGAAATAACATAAAAGTGACCACATCTAAGAAACTACACCCCTCAAGGTATTCAAAACTGATTTTTACAAGCTTTATTAACCCTTTAGGCGTTCCATAAGATTTATTGGAAAATGGAGATAAAATTTCTGAATTTCCCTTTTTTGGAAGATTTTCCATTTTAATAATTTTCTTCCAGTAACAAAGCAAGGGTTAACAGCCAAACAAAACTCAACATTTATTACTCTGATTCTACAGTTTACAGAAATACCCCATATGTGGTCGTAAACTGCTGTTCGGGCACACAGCAGGGCACAGAAGGAAAGGAACTCCATTTGATTTTTGGAAGGCAGATTTTGCTGGATGTTTTTTAGACACCATGTCCCATTTGAAGCCCCCTGATGCACCCCTAGAGTAGAAACTCAAAAAAAGTGACCCCATATCAACTACGGGATAAGCTGGCAGTTTTTTTGGTACTATTTTAGGGTTGTAGGAGAGTCCCCGGAATAATAATGGACGGACGATACGTGCCACCAGAGGTCCTGGCCTCGGTGGAGTAAGAACCGGATCATTGCGGTTACAGCGGCGAATGCTGCTGGCGCAGCGTGTCCGGGCCGGTTCTTACTGGGATCAGGTAAAGAGTGGGGGGGGTGCCTGTTCCCAACGGCCAGCCCAGGTTTTTGGTGGAGCTGGGCCTTTAAAGAACCCAGCCTGCTGATAATGGGGGTGGGGTGTGTCTTGCTGTGCTGGAGATTTCCACAGACAGAGTGAGTGCTGATGAAGGAGAGTCTGGGCGCAGCACACATTGAAGGATAGCCCTGGGACCTGTGGTGCTACAAGCCGAAGGGGCGCTGGCCTGAGGGAGACAAAGGCAGATAGCCTAGAAGCCTGCAGAACTGCTGTGGGCTGTCCAAAACAAGGTGACTCAAACCTGCTGTTTATTTTCTATGGAAGGACTTTTGTTCTATGCACTATGTGGATATGCACCTGTGTGGTCTGCACATTGCCTGTTATGCTGTTGGTGTGAATAAAGTCACAGTGTATCACAAAGACTGTCTATGATTGCCTCAATACTGCCACCGCTACCGTAGCCTACCACGAGCACATCCCCACAATTGGTGGCTTGGAGCAGGCATTCCTGCAGTGACGCAGGCCTGAAGCAAAAGTTGTGTTGGACTGCATGTCATATATCAGGCCTGCAAGTTTTATGGTTCCTGACAAGATGGAGGAGGCCATTAAGCACCTGATTCAGAGTAATGTACAGCAGCAACAGGCATTGCAGGCTCAGAGGGAAAGTAATGAGCTACAGCAAAAAAGACATGAGGAGGCTATGTGTGCACAGCAGCAAACAAATACTCTCCTAATGCAGCAGCTGGTAGCCATGCAAGAGTCGGTGCGAACATCCCTGCAAGGAGTTTTAACTGCGACAACCCCGACTGTGTCTACCGCCAGGGACAAAGTCCGATCCGCCCTGAGGAAAATGGGTCCGGGAGATGATATAGAGGCATTCCTGATGGTATTCGAAAGAACCGCGGAGCAAGAGAGGCTGCCGTTGGAGCAGTGGGCCGAGGTGGTGGCGCCTTTTCTGGTGGGGGACGCACAAAAGGCCTATTTTGACCTCAGCTGCGATGAGGCCAAGGACTATGAGAGGCTAAAAGCTGAGGTGTTGGCCAGGTTGAGGGTAAAAACCTATGTGCGAGCGCACAGGGTGTATCAGTGGGTGTTTGCCGAGTCCCGACCCGCCCGGTCACAAGCCTATGACTTACTTCACCTAGTAAAAAAATGGCTTCAGCTTGAGATATTGAGCCCTTCTCAGATGGTTGAAAGGGTCGTGGTCGACAGGTTCGTGCGTACCCTCCCGAGAGCCATACAGCGCTGGGTGGGACAAGGCGATCCAGGCAACCTGGAACAACTGGTTAGCCTGGTGGAGAGGTATATGGCCACTCAGGATTTGGGGCGGGACTCAGCGGTACTACCGAAGTCACGTCAGCCCCCGCTGCCGACCCGGGATCCTGAAAAAGGGATCCCACCACATAAGGAGGGGAGTGGATCTCCAGTCCGTGGGAGGAATACCCTGGGGAGGAGGGAGGCTGCGAGGATCAGATGTTGGCATTGTCAGGACTGGGGACATGTGGCATCCAACTGCCCTAGGGCATCCGAACCCATGGACTGCGGGTTCGCTCGCCGGTCCTCTTTTTATGCCCAACCGGTGTATATAGCTGACCCCCTGCTGGCGGCGGACAACCCTCCGGTGTGTGATGTCGTTGTTAATGGACACTCCGTGCAGGCCCTGCTGGACTCTGGGAGCCTGGTAACTCTGGTCCATGAGTCGCTGGTAACGGAAAAACTCCCAGAAAGGCGAACCCTTACCATTGTCTGTATACATGGGGATAGCAGGGAGTATCCCACCACTAAGGTTACCCTGGCAGTGTGTGGAAAGGAGGTACCACATGTCGTCGGGGTGGGGAGACGGCTCCCTTATGCCGCAATATTGGGGAGGGACTTTCCCCTGTTCTGGACTTTGTGGAGGAACGGGTTGCCTACCTATGGGGAAGGAAAATGTCCAGGTCCCGAGCCCGAGGACCCCGAGGCAGGGACCCCAGCTGTAGGGGTCACCGTAGAGGAGGTAGAGTTTAACCCTGACCGGTTTCCCCTAGAAGTATTGGAAGGTGAGACAGTAGAAAGTTCGTCCATCCTGGATCTGGAGGTACCCCGAGAAACCTTCGGGACCGCACAGCTCCAGGATTCGACGTTATTGCGGGCTAGAGAAGGTGTGTCGGTGGTTAATGGTGTTGCCCAGCGTCCCGGCGCCGATACCGTATTTCCTCACCTGGCCTATAACCAGGACCTGTTATATAGGGTAGACAAGGTGAGGCAGGAGGTGGTGGAACAACTGGTGGTGCCCCAGCCTTACCGGCGAATGGTCTTGGATTTAGCGCATGCGCATGTGTTGGGTGGTCATCTGGGGGTTAAGAAAACGCTGGAGCGAATTCTACAACGGTTCTATTGGCCTGGGATATATGAGGAAGTCCGGAGGTTCTGTCAGTCCTGTCCAGTGTGTCAGCTGACTAGCCCCCAACCTCACTATCGCAGTCCACTGGTACCTATGCCCATTATAGAGGTGCCCTTCGAAAGGATCGCCATGGATCTGGTAGGCCCTATTATTAAGTCAGCCCGAGGTCACCAACACATCCTGGTAGTGTTAGACTATGCCACTCGCTATCCGGAGGCGGTCCCATTGCGCCATACGTCGGCCAAGGTAATAGCTAAAGAGCTCATGAGTATGTTTGCCCGGGTGGGGATACCAAAGGAGATTCTGACGGACCAGGGGACACCCTTTATGTCCAAAATAACAAAGGAATTGTGTAAGCTATTAAATATTAAACACCTGCACACGTCCGTCTACCATCCCCAAACCGATGGGTTAGTAGAACGGTTTAATAAGACCCTGAAGTCCATGCTAAAAAGAGTCGTGGCTAAGGACGGGAGGGATTGGGACTTACTGTTGCCCTATGTTTTGTTTGCGGTACGGGAGGTGCCCCAGGCGTCCACGGGGTTCTCGCCCTTTGAGTTGTTATATGGGCGACATCCCCGTGGGCTACTGGATATCGCTAAGGAAGCATGGGAGCAACAGCCTACGCCTCATAAAAGTGTGATAGAGCACATAGGAAAAATGCAGGACCGAATAGGGGTCGTGTTGCCGATCGTCCGTGAGCACATGGAAGCGGCACAACTGGCCCAGAGTCGGGTATATAACCGAACCGCCCGGGTAAGGACATTTCACCCGGGGGACCGAGTTCTTGTACTCGTGCCCACGGTCGAGAGTAAATTCTTGGCCCGGTGGCAAGGACCCTATGAAGTTAAGGAGAAGGTGGGCCCAGTTGATTACAGGATATACCAGCCAGGGAGGCGGAAGCCCGAACAGGTATATCATGTGAATCTACTAAAGCCTTGGAGAGACAGAGAGAATTTGTTTGCAGACAGCCCGCCCTCTGTCGGGACGTCAGGGAGTGACCCGGGGTCACCAGGTGTTCCGGAGAACGCCGCTGGGGTGACGATAGGGGACGGACTGTCGACCAAACAAGCACAAGAGGTGAAAGAATTTGTTAGTCGGAATAGGGACGTATTCTCTGACCTTCCTGGACGTACCACCTTGATCGAGCATGACATTGTCACCGAGCCCCGGGGGAAAGTCTGGGAAAAGCCCGGTATTTTTTGATCCTAGATCTCACGAAGGGCTACTGGCAGGTACCTCTGACGGAGGCGGCAAAGGAGAAGACGGCCTTTGTCACCCTGGAGGGGCTTTTTCAGTATAGGGTGTTGCCTTTTGGGTTGCATGGCGCTCCGGCTACGTTCCAGCGTCTGATGGATGTCGTCCTCAAGCCCCATCACCAGTATACCTCCGCGTATCTGGATGATATAGTCGTGTTTAGCCCAGACTGGGAGGGTCATTTGTCAAAACTTCAGGCAGTGATAGATTCTCTAAGGAAGGCGGGGTTAACTGCCAACCCAAAAAAATGCTCGGTGGGACTAGAGGAAGCTCGCTATTTGGGGTATGTGATTGGACGCGGAGTCATTAGGCCCCAAGTAAATAAAGTTGAAGCAATCCGGAATTGGCCCAGGCCTCGTACGTCCAAGCAAGTACGGTCATTTTTGGGCCTGATTGGGTACTACATGAGGTTCATTCCCCATTTTGCCACCTTAGCAGCCCCGTTAACCGGCCTCTTGAAGGGTAGAAAGTCGGTGATGGTTCGCTGGGGGGAGAAGGAGGAGGAGGCGTTCTCCCGTTTGAAGTCGGCCCTATGTGAGTCCCCAGTTCTGGTGACGCCCGACTTCAAGCGGGAGTTTGTAGTTCAAACAGATGCCTCGGGAGTAGGACTAAGGGCTGTGCTTTCCCAAGAGCTCAACGGGGAAGAGCACCCCGTGGTTTTTCTAAGCCGCAAGCTTACCCCAGCAGAAACCCGGTATAGCATTGTGGAGAGAGAGTGCCTCGCCATCAAGTGGGCACTCGAGTCTCTCAGATATTACCTTCTGGGGAGAAGATTCCGTCTGGTGACCGACCACTCCCCTCTCCAGTGGATGAGTCGGGCTAAGGAGGGGAGCGCTCGGGTTACCAGGTGGTTCTTGTCCCTCCAGAACTTTAAGTTCACTGTTGAGCACAGGGCCGGCCGTTTACAGGGGAACGCAGATGCCCTGTCCCGGGTACACTGCTGTGCGTGTGTTCACCCCCTCAGGCTTGAACAGTATGTTCAAGCCCTCAGGGATGAACAAAGGGGGGGGGATATGTAGGAGAGTCCCCGGAATAATAATGGACTGGACGATACGTGCCACCAGAGGTCCTGGCCTCGGTGGAGTAAGAACCGGATCATTGCGGTTACAGCGGCGAATGCTGCTGGCGCAGCGTGTCCGGGCCGGTTCTTACTGGGATCAGGTAAAGAGTGGGGGGGTGCCTGTTCCCGACGGCCAGCCCAGGTTTTTGGTGGAGCTGGGCCTTTAAAGAACCCAGCCTGCTGATGATGGGGGTGGGGTGTGTCTTGCTGTGCTGGAGATTTCCACAGACAGAGTGAGTGCTGATGAAGGAGAGTCTGGGCGCAGCACACATTGAAGGATAGCCCTGGGACCTGTGGTGCTACAAGCCGAAGGGGCGCTGGCCTGAGGGAGACAAAGGCAGATAGCCTAGAAGCCTGCAGAACTGCTGTGGGCTGTCCAAAACAAGGTGACTCAAACCTGCTGTTTATTTTCTATGGAAGGACTTTTGTTCTATGCACTATGTGGATATGCACCTGTGTGGTCTGCCTGTTATGCCGTTGGTGTGAATAAAGTCACAGTGTATCACAAAGACTGTCTATGATTGCCTCAATACTGCCGCCGCTACCGTAGCCTACCACGAGCACATTCCCACAGGTACATATGATTTTTGGTTGCATCTATATTACACTTTTTGTGAGCCAAAGTAACAAAAAAATAGAAATTCTGAAATTCCATCTCCATTTGCCATTAACTCTTGTGGAACACTTAAAGGGTTAGCAAAGTTTGTAAAATCAGTTTTGAATACCTTGAGGGGTATAGTTTCTTAAATGGGGTAAATTTTTGGAGTTTCTACTCTAGGGGTGCATCAGGGGGGGCTTCAAATGTAACATGGGGTCAAAAAACCAGCTTCCATGTTTGGTCAGCTTTAAAATAGAAACTGAATTGCTAAATTCTAAAAAATAGATTAAGTAGTATGTAACAATGGCAGGCCCGTGCTTGTGTTTACACTTGTGCTTTAGGAAGGACTAGTGTTTTTAAATTGTGCTTGTGTTTAGACTTTATGGGTTGCTCTGTCTGAAACGCGTCATCGTCTGTATTTGACTTTGGATTTTATCCGGAGAAAATTATGCTTTGCATGTGTGTGCCGTCGGATTGGATGGGTCTACATGGCCACATGTGATACCACTCTGGAGCAATGACATTGATGCTGCTGCTTAATATTATATCTGGTCTGCAAGGGTAACCTCAGTCATTTGCCAGTTGAGTGTTGAATGCAATTGGTACATGATGTAATCTGTAGTGAAGGTAATTTTACCAGTGCTAAGGGACATATATTGTTGCAAGTTAGTGTACAGGTATTGCAGATATATGGTGACTGGCACATGAAAGTGTATCAATATACAGGCGTTTAGCTGGTTTTAAACAGTGTACCTGAAATGACGGCTTCAGTATATGTGCCTTTGTCCGTGTCCCCGTACTTGGTGTCGAAGTTTATTTCCTTCTATTTTCCTTCTTTACTTTTATTTCTGTATCCGTTTTTAATTTTGCTGGTGGTCAGGAATAGTCCAGGTGTATTTTGGATTAGCGTGCTTCCTTGTGCCCCGGCCGGTGGCACGTTGCTGCCGCAAGTGGAGGTGTGTATGGAGGAGTGGTTCGCGCTCACTTGGAGCTTGTGAGTGACGTCACTTACAGCGGTTATGCATTGACCACCAGTACCAGGTATCTCTTACTCCGACGCGTTTCGAACAGACGCTGTTCTTCCTCAGGGAGTGTTACCTGGCTGCTCACGCTCCCTTTTTATGGGCGCTTCTCCAGAATTTTAACCCCTTCCCTGCCGATCCTGCATGTAATTATCACCAGTCATTTATTCAAACGCGAACATTTCTATCTCTGCATTTAAACCACTGGGTATTAGGGTTTCCATATTGAATATCCATTTAGATTCTCTTCTGGACATTTCTTTAATGTAATCCCCTCCCCTATTATTTGGTTGTATTATTTCAACCCCCTATATACTGAAGCCGTCATTTCAGGTACACTGTTTAAAACCAGCTAAACGCCTGTATATTGATACACTTTCATGTGCCAGTCACCATATATCTGCAATACCTGTACACTAACTTGCAACAATATATGTCCCTTAGCGCAGTATCTGAATATATCACATTGCCTTTCCCTTTGCGGCAGATCTTTGTGGTTCTGTCGCGATACCGCTGCTCTCATACATAAGCACCCACTGAGCGCCACCTTAGCAATTCTTCTTTTTAATCTTACCAGTGGCTGCATTTTATGAGCTATCAACTTCCTTTTGATCCTCAGCTGTATCTTGTGACCAACACTAACTCTCCTAAATAACACAACATCTTATCTGTGGACAGGAAGCCAGTTTCTCTATGTATTCCTATGGGAGCCTCAATGCAGTCCAATATGAATGAATAGAGAAGTAAATGACTTGCTGTCCTATATCATTTCGAGAGTTTGCTTTGATTGTTGGTCACATGATACAGCTGAGGATCAGAAAGTAGGTTATAACTCACAAATACAGTCACTGGAAAGAAGATTACCTCCGCTACAGTTTATCTGGTACCTTTCTAACAGGATAGAGAATAAACATTTTTTGTGGGAAAGCTTCTTTAAGTTATGATGAAACAGAAGTAAAATTATTATTTCTACTGGTATTTAAAACAACAGCGCTCTTCAATCCCATTGCAAGGTATCCTCAACCCATTCTACTTAGCTTGGAGCTCCATCCACTTCTGCATTTAGATGCCATTGGGCATCTAAAATGGCAGTTTTTTTTCTTAATACCAGGTGTCTTAACCCAATTGGTGTAAAAAAATTACATTACTAAAAACTGCATTATTATAGAATTGAATAAATTGTAGCCAAGGGTGGAGCAAGATGAGATCAATAGAATAGCACACTGGAACTGAAATAAAGGCTTGCATTTAGGGTATGTCTACATGGCAATTGTTACCTACACAGGAAGTCACATGACACAAAAGGGTGTGGCTTCATGGCGACATTTGTCGCACAACATAAAAGTTGCGCAACAATTCATGTAATGTATTTCAATAGTATTGCAAGGCGATGCGACAGCCGGAAAAAAAATCTGACTTGGTGTCACGGATATACCAAGACATACAGACGTCCTGGCAACAGTGAGTGGCAGGAGATCTGTGAGACTGGCAACACGTGGTTTGATCTGACAGGTTTTCTTTGTGGATCAAAAAGCGTCTGTGTTGTTTCTGGTAATGGAGACATCCCTTGCCTCAGGTGTTGCTAATGTGATCATTTAACCTTCCTTATTTATAGTTGCTTCTCCCACAATGATGTGCGGTTTATAGCCTCTGTACCTAAGGATTGTGTTTGGTTGGATCTCGGCTGAGTTCCTGGTGCTTCCATAGCCCCTTTGACGTTAAGTCTTTCCTTTCCCTTTAGTATTTTGTTTGGGTTCTGTGTGTTGCATTTCCCTATTATTTGTATTGGGCCTTGAAGTAAACTCCTGTTTGTCCTTCCTTTTGGAGACAGGTAGTCTTATCCCTGCCATTAGTACCAGGGTCCTATAGGGCTAGATAGGACTCTAGGTATTCCTGCGTATGACCTCCCTTACCTTTGGGGTCTGTTCACACTGGTAATCCGGATTTTGGTTAGGGTTTTCACTAGGAGGTGTCCATCTTCCTTCCCTAGTTCTGAGGCCCCCTTCCCTCCTATGCTCCGTGTGGTGTTTCCCTCCCACACCAAAGCGTGACATTTGGATGGTTTTTTTTTAAACTGTCACATTGCAAAAATGTTGCATGTTGCACCATTTAAATATATTGCATGAAATATTGCGCAACACATTTTGTCATGTAACGTACTACCTTACAAAACCATAATAATAGAGTTTGTATAGGGAGTGAACAATTTATATTACATTTTTTTGAAAGAGACTACGCCTATGGCTGAATAGTTGTCACCAGCATTCAGTTAAAACACCTCAAATTTAAGCTCTTTGACAAACATTCTCAAATAGTGTTGCTCAATTTAACATTAATATAATCATAATTAACCAATGAAAAAAGGTCAAGAAAGGACTGTAATGAAATTACATTCCTATGTGACTGTAGTCAGATGGATGTGATACACTGGGATCCCACAGGAGAAATTATTAAAATGTATATATGAACACTTGACTGTGACTGTCACATTTTTCATTGCAAAGAAAGCCCTATGTAATGAATTTATATTAGAGTTCATTTTTATTGTTTTCTGCTTTTGACAGGTTTATGGACAAACATCTGCTCTACAAACATATGCTACATGTCTTGATTTAAACAAAAAGAATCAATTCATAAATATGCTTTCACATTGATAGACCCTGCAGAATCTTTTTAAATTCAAGAAGTTTGAAAATTCCAATGAAGGCATAAAGAGTATATCATTTGGTATTACACGTGTTAAGATATGAGCAACGCGTCAGAGATCAAAGATTCAGCTTTTGGAATATCTGCAGTTGAACTTTTGAATTGCTTCTGATTAAGGAAGGAATTGGAGATATGGAAACACATTTCACATTAAAAGTGTGTGTACATCCAAAGCAGAAGACTTTAAAAGGGAGTCTGTCATCTCCCCAAATACATTTAAAAGGAACCACTGAGGTCAGACACGCTGATATCCGCTGTCTGTCACTCCTGAGCTAAAATTAAGTGGTTGTTCAGAACCTGCATCATTGTCATCACAGCTCAGGCCTGGAAGAGTCATCACTATTTGAGAAGAGTCACTGTTATTCATGAGCTTTTGCTCACCCTGCCCGCCTGCTGATGGAAGACTGATATTTCTCTCCTTAGGCCTCATGCACACGACCGTGCCTTTTTTTTGCGGTCCGCAAACCGCGGATCCGCAAAGAACAGAAGCCGCCCGTGTTGCCTTCCGCAAAGTGTGGACAAGAATAGGACATGTTATATATGAAAAAAAAATTCGGGCCCGCGGAACGGAGCCAAGGATGCGGACAGCACACAAAGTGCTGTCCGCATCTTTTGCGGCCCGATTGAAGTGAATGGGTCCACATCCGAGCCGCCAAAACTGCGGTTTGGATGTGGACCCAAACAACGGTCGTGTGCATGAGGCCTTACTCGTCTCCCTAGGAGAGAACTGTCATCAGCAGATGGCAGAGAGAGCAGGGGCTCATAAACAACTGTAACTCTTGTCAGACAGTTGTCAATTATTTGAAAGCCAGGGTTTCGATAATTATAATCAGATTCTTGGCAACCACTTAAAGGGAATACCTATGCCCCTCCTCTAGAGCATACTTACCTGCTCCCCGGGACCTGCGTCCCTCCAGATCCCTGCATGGCCACAGCTGCATTTCCCCGTCACATGGATCAAAACATCTGGTGATGGGGGGAGCAGCCAATAGCAGATCGAGACGGTGACCAGCCTCCCTAACATTGCGGGTGACACTAGGGGGGCTGGTCATGTCACAGCCTGCTATTGGCTGCTCCCCTCATCACTGCAGCGTCCGTGCAGGGATCTGGAGTGACACAGTGTGAAACAACCTTAAGGGTACATTCACATGACCATATGCATTTTGCATTCTGCAAAATGCATATCGGGGAAAAAAATAATATATGACGTCCATTGTAACATCTGTGTTTTATCCATTTATTTTTTTGCGGACCCATTGTAACAATGCCTAACATGTTCTATCCTTTTCCAGGTTGGTGGAATGGACATACGGATGCTGACAGCATATGGTGTGCTGTCACCATTTTATGTGGCCCCATTCAATCTGCAAAAATTGTCATGTGAATGGGGCCTAAGGCTGTATTCAGAGGGCTGTAATTTGGCTCTGTATGGGGTTCACACATTTTGTGCCAATAACAAGAAAATCTAGGACTCTAGAAACAAAATAAATAATGGAGATCTAAATGAGATCTAAATCATCATCACTATGGTCACAAAATTTTAATCTCATTACCAACAAGGATGTGTGACTAGTGGAGGTTCGACATAAAGCAGAAAATACAACTTTACCAGAACACAGAGTGTGTCTGCATGGATGATTAATAGAAAATCAGCAGTAGGGTCATGGTGTTAGACTCCTGGCTTATTCTGAGATCTTGACTCCAGAAATAAAAATATCTAGATCATCTCATTGGTTTCTGTCATCCTTATCCCATCTGACCTGCAAAGCCAGTAATTCTATCTTGTAGCATGACAAGGATCTCAAGAGTCATAAATTTCCTCTGAAATCCAATACACAGGTTGACTATCCTTGATAACAGAATGCTTCTGCCAATAATATTCCTTAAGATGTTGCCAACATACAGATATTACACCTGCCAGATTTAATTTTTAACCCAGATTTAGCTTCACGTGTAAACCCAAACATATTATTTGTGAAATTATAAAGAAAATGTTAAAAACTGGACATGGATTCGGTCTGATTGATTAGAAGGCTGTAATATAGTGGTATTGATCCGCAACACAGTATATTAAAAGAAAGATACATGTACATGACAGTATAATTAGGATATGCTGATTCATTTGTCTCACAATGGCCTTAGTTTACTTCCATTTCTCTTTGTCAGACTAAGGGACAGGGTAATTCAAGCAACCTGGATGTAAAAAGCATCCACCAAATATAATGGGGGCAGGATTAATTAACCTTCAAGACCACAATGTGTTAAGGGTTAATAAAATAGATCCCGCAGGCTAGAAGAAAAAAGATATTACAATCTCAACTCATAACAGCTATGAGAGAAGTCGAGTTCTGAAATGCAGACATACATTTGAGAAACATAGAAACATAAAATGTGTCGGCGACTCGGCAGATAAGAACCATTTGGCCCATCTAGTCTGCCCAATATTCTGAATACTATGAATAGCCCTTGGTCCTATCTTATATGAAGGATGGCCTTATGCCTATCCCATGCATGCTTAAAGTGGACCTTTCATCGGTCCAAACATTGTGAACTAAGTATCATGACATATACAGCGGCACCCAGGGATCTCACTGCATTTACTATTATCCCTGGGCGCCGCTCCATTCTCCCGCTATGTCCTCTGGTATGTTCAGGGACTTGGTTATAGTAGGCGGAGTCTGCCCTTGTTCTGCTGGGCTTCTCCTTCTCCTAGGCTGTAGCGCTGGCCAATCGCATCGCAGAGCTCACAGCCTGGGAGAAAAAACCTCCCAGGCTGTGAGCTCTGCGCTGCGATTGGCCAGCGCTACAGCCTAGGAGAAGAAGACGCCCAGCAGAACAGGGGCAGACTCCGCCTACTATAACCAAGTCCCCTAAGTCTCCGCCTACTATAACCAAGTCCCCGAACATACCGGAGGACATAACAGGAGAACGGAGCGGCACCCAGGGATAATAGTACGTGCAGTGAGATCCCTGGGCGCCGCTGTATATGTCATGACACTTAGCTCACAATGTTTGGACCGATGAAAGGTCCTCTTCAAACTCCTTCACTGTATTTGCAGCTGCCACTTCTGCAGGAAGGCTATTCCATGCATCCACTACTCTCTCAGTAAAGTAATACTTCCTGATATTACTTTTAAACCTTTGCCCCTCTAATTTAAAACTATGTCATCTTGTAGCAGTTTTTCTTCTTTTAAATATTTTCTCCTCTTTTACCTTGTTGGTTCCCTTGAGGCTTGTTTAAACTGAAGATAAACATTACAAAATGCATGGCTTCAGAAATGTTACTGGTAATCCCTGACATTAGCAAGAAGTTAGCAGAAAAATTGCATCACATGTATAAGGCATCACATGTATAAGGTCGTTAAAGCAGTCCAATTGCCATTTCACACTAAACTGTTCATTCACCCTCATTTTTCTGCTAAAATCCATCTTGAGAGGTGAGATGGAGTATCAAACTTCCCATAACAAACTATGCAGAGGTGAGGGGGAGAGAGATATACATGGACACAGCTGCTATCTTTCACCCCAGTGCAGAATTTATAATTACACTGCTTAATTATTTTGTACAATGTCCTCTTTAATGCTGATACTCTGAAGGCGTGTTACAGAAATGTAGTGGACCGGAGTTTCCTCTTTTCTATGTATACTGTGTATGGGAGACATTCTAGAAGGTAGTATCCACCCAATAACTGAGGAAATATTGACAATTAGAAATTGGGCCTGCAGAGAAGAAAACTGAGGAAATAGAGAATACAAGTCATATACTGGCCAGAGATTGTCGTATTGCACATTCACAAACATGACATTTTGTTTTTAAAAGTCACTCCTACAAAACTTATGGGTCAATCTGCTTTCCATAAGCTTTCTATAGTGTTACAAAAATAAGCGTATATGGGTAAACAAACTGAAGTTTTAGATACATGGCAAACAACAAAGTTTTGTTTAGACAGTAAACATCAGTGGGCATCATAACCAGCAGGTGACTGCATATCAGAGTAAAATCCAAGCCATGTGTAGGACAGAACTACCCATAGAGATCAAAGACAGGATTGTGTGGAGGCATAGGTCTGCAAAAGGATCTAAACATATTTCTACAGCATTGGAAGCTCCAAGAGCTCATTGGCGCAGTGCCGAAGCTGTGCCTAATTCATAACGAGGTGTATGCCTCCTCATAAATTAAGTGCAGCATCCGGCAGTCCATGTTTCTGAAATCTATGCCTTGCTTTTATTTTTGAGCAAATTTTTCAAGCCACAAAAAATGCATATTTTAATGATAAATCTGGCCCAGTAACTCTAAGCACACAGCCAAGGCAACATAGGAGTGGCTTAGGGACAACTCTGAGTGGTCCAGCTAGAGCCCCAACTTGAACCCAATCGTACATCTCTGGAGAGACCTGAAAATAGATGTTGCCCGATATTCCCCATCCAACCTAAAAATGTCCAAACCCATATGTGCAAACCTTGTGGGATCATACCCAAGAAGACTGGAGGCTGTAATCGCTGCTGAAGGTGCTCCAACTAAGTAAAGGGTCTGAATACAATGTAATATTTTAGTTTTTCCTTTTCAATAAATTAGCAAATATGTCAAGCATTATTTTCATTTTGATGTACTGTGTGAAGCAAGATGAGGAAAAAGTTGATTTTTTATTTTATTTTATTTTTGCACAAGGCCACAAGAAAACAAAATGTGAAAAAAGTGAAAGGCTCTGAAGACTTTTCAAATGTACTGTATGTAATTGATTACAATATTAGAGCAAAAACATAAGCTTATTTGGGAAAACTGTACAATTAGTACCCTGTTGGGCTGCCTCTAGCCTGGATACAAGATGAGGTATGGTTGGATATGAAGGCTGAGAGATTCCATATGGTATCCTGCTGCACATTTGCCAACAATTATTACAGCTGGGCCTGCAGATCCTGCACAGTCACAGGTTGCTGAAGCTGACATCCCAGCTGGTCCCATAAATGGTCAACTGGTGATAACTTTGGCAAGCAGGAAAGCCAAGTGTTGCAATCTAGTGGAGGCATTCCTGGGAAACTCCTGCTGTGTGTTGGCATTATCCTGCTGAAAATGCCTTCCATGTGAAGCAACATATGTGGCCTCAGGATGTCCTGCACATATGGGTCTCTCGTATCACGACTAGGGTTGTTTCAATACAAAAATTTTGATTCGGTTTCGATACCATAAAAAAGTATTGCAATACTCTATACCATTCGATACTACGCCCATAATAGAACAGTCCAATCCTATTTTTTGGGGGGGACACGGTGACAAAAAAAGTTAGAGCTTTTAATAGTTTGGACTTTTCAGACGTGGCGATATGTAATATGTTTATTTATTGTTTATATATTTTATATGTAAAATTGGTAAAGGGGGTGATTTATACTTTATTATTATTTTTTTTTAAACTTTTTATTTAACAACTATTTCCCCCTTAGGGTCTAGAACCTGGGATCTCTTAATCCCTTGTCCTATTCACCCTGATAGAGCTCTATTAGGGTGAATAGGATCTCACACTGTCCCTGCTGCCCTGTGCATAGTACACACAGCAGTAGGGAGCTGACCATTCAGTAGCATCCTGGCTGCCATGGTAACCGATCGGAGCCCCAGGATTACAATGCTGGGGCTCCAATCGGAACTGCCACTGCCACCAATGAGGAGGGGAAATCCTGTGGCCACTGCCATCAATTATTTTAATACTGGGGGGGCGCACTGCGCCACCAATGATTTTAATATTGGGGGGGGGGGGTCGAGGGGAGGGGGCGCACTGCGCCACCAATGATTTTAATACTGGGGAGGAGGGAGGGCGCACTGCGCCACCAATGATAATATAATTAACATTTAATACAGGAGGCGGGTGCAGCACCTGAGGGGTTAACTGCCACTAATCGCAGCTCCCTGCCAGCACCCGCCTACGGGATTTGTATTAAAGAGGACCTTTACCTTTACCACTGCACTTACTATTATCCCTGTGAGCCGCTCCGTTCTCCCGCTATGTCCTCCGGTATCTTCGGGGATTTGATTATACTGGGCAGAGATTTCGGGGACTTGGTTATATTGGGTGAAGACTGCCCTTGTTCTCCTGGGCATCTCCTTCTCCCAGGCTGTAGCGCTGGCTAATCGCAGCACAGAGCTCACAGCCTGGGAGGTTTTTTTTCTTCCAGGCTGTGAGCTCTGTGCTGCGATTGGCCAGTGCTACAGCCTGGGAGAAGGAGACGCCCAGGAGAACAAGGGCAGTCTCCGCCCAGCAATACCAAGTCCCAGAAGATACCGGATGACATAGCGGGAGAACGGAGCGGCAACCAGGGATAACAGTAAGTGCAGTGAGATCCCTGGGCGCTGCTGTATATATCATGATACTTAGTTCAGAATTTTTTGCCCGATGAAAGGTCCTTCTCCCTTGTGCTGCTGAGAAGAACATGGAGCGCACTGAGAGCAGCGCGCACATTGTTCTCTAATACTAGACTGAGCAATAGTGAAGGCTAGTTTTGAAAAAAGGCAAATCTTGGTATTGAGGTCAATACTAGGCAAATGTATCGATTGGGTATCGAAAATTCTATACCCGAAACAACCCTAATCACAACTAGGGTTGACCAACTGTCTTATGCGATGACTCCCCAGATCATCACACCAACCATCACTGGATCCTAAACAGAAATTGGATTTGTTGCTACAGTTGTTACGGCTCCAGTCCATAGCAGTCCAGTTTTCTCATCCATGATACCACAGCAAATGAGGCAATGGTGGCTGGCTGTCAATAGAAGGACAAATAATAGATGCCATGACACCAAATTCCCTTCTGCTAAGCAACTTGAAATAATCCAGGCAGAGACAAGGGTGAGTAATGAAAGTGCCAACTATGTCTGAATGGTGGGCTAGAAAACTGTGGGATCTACTCTGGCTTTTTGGTGGATAAAACTGTCTGGGCTATAAGGAGTCTGTTTACCATGTGTGTTTGTGACCCAGCTTGACCACTGTTCCCAACACCCCTAGCTAGGTCTGAACAGCCTAGATGATGAGCAATTCATTGAAATGACAATCCTGGTTCTCTCAGTCCAATTATGTGCCCCATCTCAAAGTCTAAGACAATATTGTATGCATTTTTAACATTTCAAAGTATTATGATATTGTATTTTGCAATGTTTCTATTTTATGCATATAGGAATGGCTGTGTCATGTTTGGCATTATACTTGTGTCATAGTGTTGCCTTCAGGTAAAAAGGATTCCCACTTCACAACTTCAAGAAAAAGAACACCCACTAAATGTGTATTTTATTGACCATTGATCAGGTATCATCCATTTATAACAAGGAGCATAATTCTATATTTTATGCATTTACTTATTTATATTTAAAGACTATTCTGTTAGAAGTTTTTCCTACTAAAAGTAGAAATCCAGTCTAACTACTAACTGTCATTCTGCAGTCTCAGTGCACAGACTAAGTGGAACAGAAACCACATGTATGGCAACCATTCCATTCCAGTGTTTGCTAAATTCCATCACAGATACACCTCATTCTACTTACTGAGCTGCTGATTTGGTGATCGCCTAAACCAAATCTTATTTATCAAGCAATACTATAAAAACCACTCCTGTGGTGACTATTCTCTTATTACAGAACCAGCTGGATGATAAAAGCAGTCCTAATAGTACCAAAAAGTAATCAAAAACTAACTACGGACCATTCCAAAAGAGTTCAAGTCTAGCTTTACTAGCAGAGGGATACAATGAGCGTCAGACTGTTTCCATCGTAAAAATTTCAAAGACAGTGGTTCATAAGACCAAGGTCAAATAGCAAACATTGGATACAGCAAAGCTACAGACCGGCAGAGGGGATAAACTGACTTTGATTACTTCCACCTCATTTAAATCTCATTAAACAATCGTAGGATGACATCAAGTGACCTACAAAAAGAATGGCAAGCAGGTGCTGGAGTCAAATACATGGCAAGCATGGTTCGAAACAGTTGTGAAAAATGCCCTTCATCTATGAGAATTAAAAAAGAGCAAGGCTGAAGTTTGCAAAAGCCCATAATGATTGGACAGTAGAGGACTGGAAAAAGGTCATCTTCTTTGACGAGTCCAGCTTTCAGCACCAGGTCGTATAATGGCTACCCAAAGACCCGGAGAGACCTCAGCGGCTCATACCCACTGTGAAATTTGGTGAAGGATCGGTGATGATGTGGAGACATTTTAGCAAGGCTTGAATCGGGCAGGTGTATGAAGGATGCATGAAGCAAACCACATACAAAGTTACAGGACAATGTTCCCCAACTATGACAATTGTTTTTTTTCAGCCAGGTCAATCAAGCTGTGGCTGAAGGACCACCAGATCAAGACCCTGTCATAGTCATCCCAATGCCCATACCAGAATCCAATTGAAAACCTCTGAAATGTGAAGAGGAAGATGGATGGCCACAAGCACCTGGAGTGGCATAAAGTCACCCAACAGCAATGTGAAAATGGTGGAAAGCATGCCCAGACCTCAAATGATAGGGTTATTCCACAAAATATTCAATATTAAATATGAACCTGTTTACTAAGAATTATTTGAGGTCTCATAGTACTGTAACAGTTTTGTTATTTTGATCAGCATAAAAAAAATGCTCTAAAATACAGGGTTTGTATCTGGAATTTGGGAGAAATTTTGTAGTTAATTTATGAAATAAATAAAAACTGTTGATAAATTGTAATACTATAGAAACTGATAATTATGCAGGCTGGTTCTAGTACCAGGATCCCCCTCCAAAATGTACTTAGTTTTATTCCAATATAAGAATGGAAACACAGCGTAGTCAATTCCTTTACTACAGCATTTTATTGTTAGAAAATCCCTGTTAAAGAGGTCCTGTTACCACAAAAGGCAACACAACTGCAACAGTTTGCTCTACCATTTTCCAATTCCATTGCTTTTTGTGTGCATGGTAGAGGGTGCAGTGCTTTTCTTGCCCATTAAACACACCAGAACCCCACTGGAATTCTGACAGATCACATTACTGGTCAATGGGATTCATGAGGATTTAATGACATCAGTCTGAAAATTGATCTAATGCTGGAAGCCACAATGCTAGCATTGAGAAAGCCCAACAATGCCACCACTTAAGATTGAATTACAACAATAATCCAACAATTCAACGACAACACTGAGCTTCCAATTGTAGTTATTCATTAGAAAGTCCATGAGACTCCCTTATAATTAATACGTGCTCGCTCCATGTCTGCTAAGAATATTTGGCCATTGCCTAGCAACAGCTGCTGCGGAATGTGGCGACACTACCAGATTGTCATGCTTCTCTGAAAACTGGTGGCACCAGCCGTTATACTCTGAAGGACAATAATTGATATATCCCACAACATTTTCAGAACCACCAAACATCTCCACAAAATGCTGAAGCCAAGAATTCTAGCTGAAAGTGTAGGTATTTATTTTGTTGGTTATGAAATGTAATTAAGGAAAAACATCTAACGGATAGCTACCTATTAAGCTATCTCATATCTATCTATCTATCGCTATCTAATATCTATCATCTGTATATTATCTTCTGTAGCTATCTAATATCTATTTATCACTATTATCTATCTATGTGTCTATAGATAAGTATTTATCAATCTATCTAAAGTTAAAAAAAAAATCCCATGGCACTCCCAGGAAAAGTACATTAAAAGTAGTGTTCTTTAATCACCAAAAATCAACATTTCAGTCCTCTTACTGGGACTTTTCTCAAGCAGTGAATCAAGCAGTATCTATCTATCTAACTATCTAGTAGCTATCTCTCTCATATCTATCTATCTCATATGCTAGCAGAATGCTTGGGTGTACAGGGAGAGGAATTACCAGTAGAAAGAGGGAGGTGCTCATGCCGCTCTACAGAGCACCAGTGAGACCTCATTTGGAGTATTGTGCTCAGTACTGGAGACCATATCTCCAGAAGGATATTGATACTTTGGAGAGAGTTCAGAGAAGAGCTACTAAACTGGTACATGGATTGCAGGATAAAACTTACCAGGAAAGATTAAAGGACCTTAACATGTATAGCTTGGAAGAAAGACGAGACAGAGGGGATATGATAGAAACTTTTAAATACATAACAGGAATCAACAAGGTAAAAGAGGAAAGAATATTTAAAAGAAGAAAAACTGCTACAAGAGGACATAGTTTTAAATTAGAGGGGCAAAGGTTTAAAAGTAATATCAGGAAGTATTACTTTACTGAGAGAGTAGTGGATGCATGGAATAGCCTTCCTGCAGAAGTGGTAGCTGCAAATACAGTGAAGGAGTTGAAGCATGCATGGGATAGGCATAAGGCCATCCTTCATATAAGATAGGGCCAGGGACTATTCATAGGATTCAGTATATTGGGCAGACTAGGTGGGCCAAATGGTTCTTATCTGCCAACACATTATATGTTTCTATCTATCTTTCTATCCACATTATCTATCTATCTATCTATCTATCTGTATCTAAGTATCTATCTAATCTATCTCTATATTGATATCTATCTAGTAGCAAAAAGGCAGCACTCCAGAATCAGTAAAAGATGAAGAAAATGCTTTTATTCACCCATGCGGATACACAACATTTTGGCTCAACACTAGAGCCTTTCTCAAGCCTTTCTCAAGCTCTAGTGTTGAGCCGAAATGTTGCGTATCCACATGGGTGAATAAAAGCATTTTCTTCATCTTTTACTGATTTGGGAGTGCTGCCTTTTTGCTACATTGTGTATTGGGCAATAGTCTAGTCCCTTCCAGCGTGCACTCTTTTTTGTTCAAGTTGGATGTCGTGCTGCCAGATTTTTGCTTCATATCTATCTATGTATCTGTGGCTATAGCTATCTGTGGCTATATAGCAATATACCCAGCATATAGCGTACATGTAACATATACACAGCAAGTACAGTAGTTACAATTTAATTGCCTTATGCAACACATTTATTAGCTAATTAAGTTTTCTGGGAGATGACATTTCCCAACAAGCATTCATTCAGGGTGACAGCTTATTTCTCACCAGTTATAGCGAACATGTCTTTGAAGACTGACAGTTTTCCACACTGAATAATTTCCCATCATCTCGTGAACTGTAGTCCAAAGCTAGATTTCTGAACCTTCAGCAGATCTCTAGAGGTCATCTCTTTGTACCCACCACACCTCTGTTAATCGGTGGAATTACTGGCACAGAGAAACTTCTAGAAATGAGGGGGTGTTATCAACCTGAGACATGCCAACATACATCTGTTTGCTGACCCCACCAGCAGATGATACTACATCTCATGGCATCCCACATAGAGGAGAATTTATCACGCCGTGCACCCAGAATCATTCAAAAAGTTGCCCTTTAAAAAAAAAAAACATTCAAAAGGCAACTTTTTAAATGTTTAATGAGTAACTCATTAACCCCTTCACGACTGCAATCTGTATATATACGTGATAGCTGCACATACCCCGTGCAGCTACCACGTATATATACGTTCTGGCAGCTCTTTAATCCAAGCGCTGCAAAGCGCTTGGATTAAAGCTTCTGCCCCTGCCCTGTATGCTGTCACGGACAGCATACAGTGCAGAAATGCCGGCAAGGGACCAATCAGAGTGGCCCCTTGCCGGCAATCGATCCGATTGGTTAGTCTGTGCAGACTAACTAATCGGATCGCTGTGTGAAAAAAATGCCGGTTTCAGGCTCTGATCTGAAATCGGTAATGTGTCCTGAAGCCCCCGTGCCCCCTTGAAGCCCCCGATCTGTGCCCCGTTCTTGTCCTGCCCCCCCCCCCCCCCGATGCGGTCCGCCCCCTCCTGCCCCGACCTGCGCCCCCTTCTTGTCCATCATCTTCTCCTGCTACTTCCTCCCGATGCGGTCCGCCCCTTCCTGCAGCCCCTTCCTGTAAATAATGAAATGCTGCCCCCCTCTCCTCTCCCCAGTTTCCAGCGATGCCCCGTCCCCTGCCCCCGATGCGGTCCCCCTTCTGTGTGTGATGGCGGCGGCTCCATTCCTGAGCCGCCGCCATCAGCAGCGTGTGTCAGCTCTATGCTGACACTGCTGTAACCCCATAGATGCCGCAGTAGCGGCATCCATAGGGTTAATAGAGGGAGAGGGCTCCCTCTCTCTCAACCATCAGGGCTGCTGCGATCGCAGCGCCCGATGGTTGCCATGGCAACCGGACGCTTTGCAAAGGCATCCGGTTGCCATGGTATAGGCGTCCAGTGCTGCCACCTACAGGCATCTGATTGTATTATACTTTGCAATGCAAGAGCATTGCAAAGTATAGTACTACCATCAGCCCCATTGGATCTTCAAGATCCAAGAGGGAACTGATAAAAAAAAAAAAAAAAAAGTGAAAATAATAAAAGTAAAAATAAATAAATAAAAATGTAAAAAATAAATTTCCTTTTCCTATAAAAAAACAAAACAAAAAAAAAAACACACATATTAGGTGTCACCGCGTCCGTAACGACCATCTCTATAAATATATCACATCATCAACACCATCCAATAAACACCATAGAAAATAAAAACAGTGTAAAAAAATAAGCCATTTTTGTCACCTTACATCACAAAAAGTGCAACACCAAGCAATCAAAAAAGGCGTATATACCCCAAAATAGTACCAATCAAACCGTTACCTAATCCCGCAAAAAATTAGCCCATATTTAAGACAATCGCCCAAAAAATAAAAAGCTATGGCTCTCAGACTATGGAGACACTAAAACATCATTTTTTTGGTTTCAGAAATGCTATTATTGTGTAAAACTTAAATAAATAAGAAAAGGTATACATATTGGGTATTGCCACGTCCGTAACGATCTGCTCTATAAAACTGTCACATGACCTAAACCCTCAGATGAACGCTGTTAAAAAAAAAAAAAAAACTGTTCCAAAACAGCCAATTTTTGGCCACCTTGTCCCATAAAGTGTAATAATGAATGATCAAAAAATCCTATGTACCCAAAAATGGTACCAATAAAAACCTCAACTCTTTCTGCAAAAAATGAGCCCCTGCACAAGACGATCGGTAGAAAAATAAAAAACATATGGCGTTCAGAAAACCAATCCAGCAAAATCTGCCTTCCAAAAACCGTATGGCATTCCTTTCCTTCTGCGCTCTGCCGTGTGCACGTACAGCAGTTTACGACCACATGTGGGGTGTTTCTGTAAACCGCGGAATCAGGGTAATAAATATTGAGTTTTGTTTGGCTGTTAACCCTTAATGTGTTAAAGAAAAAAAATTAATAAAATAGAAAATCTGCTAAAAAAGTGAAATCTAGAAATTTCATCTCCATTTTCCTTTAATTCTTGTGGAACACCTAAAGGGTTAATAACGTTTGTAAAATTGGTTTTAAGTAACTTGAGGGGTGTAGTTTCCATAATTGGGTCATTTATGGGGGTATACACTATGTAAGCCCCACAAAGTGACTTCAGACCTGAACTAGTCCTTAAAAAGTGGGTTTTGGAAATTTTCTTAAAAATTTTAAGAATTGCTTCTAAACTTCTAAGCCTTGTAATGTCCTAAAAAAATAAAATAACATTTCCAAAATGATGCCAACATAAAGTAGACATATGGGGAATGTTATGTAATAAATATTTTATGAGGTATCACTTTCTGTTTTCGAAGCAGAGAAATTGAAGTTTAGAAAATTGCTAATTTTTAAAATTTTTGGGTAAATATGGGATTTTTTCATAAATAAAGGTGATATATATTGACTCAAATTTATGACTGTCATGAAGTACAATGTGTCACGAGAAAACAATCTCAGAATGGCGTGGATAAGTAAAAGTGTTCCAAAGCTATTACCACATAAAGTGACGCATGTCAGATTTGTAAATTTTGACCTGGACATTGGGGCATCAATGACCCTTGGTCATGAAAGGGTTAACATAGTTAACCACTTCCTTGCCACTTTTCAAAGCTGGATTGTATGGTGTAAACATGTTCACGATAGATTTATCACTGAGACTTTTAAGAAGTCCCCTGTAATCACTCCAGTATGGGGGCGGCATACAAAACTGGAGAAGCACTTCTACACCAGTGCAGACTTGACATATTATCCTCATGACAAATTCCCTACTTTTGCCGTATCATTAGCTTTTTAGGTAGAGATTGAAGGGATTCTGTCAGCCAGATTTTCGATACAGAGCTGTTCATATCAGTCTCCTTTATCTAAATAAAAATATACTAGTTCTACCCCCACCTGTCCTTTCATTTTCGATAAAAATAAAAAAAAATCACTTTTATTTATATGCTTATTACGGTCATAAGGAGCCAAGGGACTGTCCCTCTGGCCGTTGGAGCCTAGCCGCGCCCTTTATCTTGGAAGCCAGCACCACCCCGGTGTTAATTATTCACTCCTCTCCTCTTTTTTTTTTTTTCGCAGTGCGCCATAATCTCACGCATGCGCCAATGTTACACACCTCCCAGCCTCATCCAGGGGAATCGCGCATGTGCCAGCTTTGTGCGCACAATCTGGCTGACAGAATCCCTTTAAAGAGAGCACTTAGGGATGAGTTGGCATTTTCTAATTATTATTATTAGTATTTATGACTGGTATAATTATTGGGGGAGGGGGGAAATAATCATCATCATCAGATTAACAGCAGAGCGATTATTACTAGTTTGAATCCACAGAATGGACCTATTATTTCTCCAGCAGATATTATATGGTGGACAGATTGTAGCATTATCTGACATAGACAATGTCTCATTTAATTGCAATTATATTAATATATACTGTATTATGACATTTCTTTAAAGGGGTTGGTCACTTTCTGGCTAGTTGTGGCTAATGCGAATGAAAGATGACTATTTGGCACTTAGTAATATATTTGTTACTATTCTGTTTGCTATATTTTAAAAGCCATACCCACTTGTTGGGCTAATCTCCTGTGCTGTCCACATAGAGGTCCTGTCCATAAAATGGCTGCTGATGGAGGGTCATGTGACCAGGCAAATCACCTCCATGTGATGCGATTTGCCTGGTCACATGACCATTCATCAGCAGCCATTTTATGGACAGGTCCTCTGCACAAAAGACTTGAAAACAAGGGGGCATAGATTATGAAATATAGAAAACTTAATAAGTGCCATATAATCATCTTACATACATGTTGGGCAACAGTAGCCTAAAAATGGCCAACCCCTTTAAGAAGTTTATTATTTCAGCAACTAATTTAGGATCCGTAGAGTAAAGCCCTGTCTACTGTCTCATATGGCAAAATTTTCTGACCAGCTTTCCATACTACTGCCAGCACTGTACACTTAGGGGTTATTCAAACGGCTGTGTTTTGCAATCCACAAAACACGGATACTGGCCGCGTGTGTTCTGCATTTTGCGGAGCGCACAGGGACAGCGCTATATAGAAATGCCTATTCTTATCCGCGATTGTGAACAAGAATAGGACATGCTCTATCTTTTTTGGCAGAGGCGTGGAACAGAATTACAAATGTGGACAGCACACAGTGTGGTGTCCGTGTCTTTTGAAATGAATGGGTGCGCAAAATTGCAGAATGGATGCAGACCTCTACATACGGCCGTCTGAATGAGCCCTAACAGTAATTTCTACAGAGCAGACATATTGTATCCATTCTAGTTCCCACCAATAGTCAGCGGATGAACAATGCGGTTAGGTTAACTTTGTTGTAGATAAAACCAAATAATTCTGAAATGATTGTATTTATAAATTATCACTAGGCGCATGTGTCGAAGCACAAACGTTTTGCCTATGACACTGCTCATACATGAAGGCTTTAAATATCCACAGATGTAGCAAAGGTTACCTTGGCACTTAACATGTTAAATGCACAATTGCATACATTCCTTATCAGGGGAATTTATAATTGTTGGTGCATTAAGGTTCATTGTTACACTGGAGTTGCTATGTGCACTTGCACGAAATCTATCATTATGACACGCTTTATTAATAAATTTGGCGCACATGCAACTTTTAAAAAAGTCACACTTCATAAATGTAGCATAAAACTGATCTATTCTGAAATCCCGACCAACTTTTCACTTTTGAAAGGAGCAGCTGTCAAAGTCACAAAATGTAACCCTTAACACAGCGCATTGCGACATTTCCATGCCGAAACCTGGCGTAACAGATTTGATAAATGTCCATCTGTGTGTTAAGTTAAACATGGCTACATCTGTTCTTAAAGGGATTGTCCACTAGTAGCTAACTCAGCAATTCTTTTAGAACACAAAGGGGGCATTTACTTAGCATGTTCTGCCAGAATTAGGGTGTGAAAGGCGCCCCAAAAAAAAAATATATATATGCCGTTTTGATTTGCGGCAACTATATCAACAGTTTTCTCCAGAATGTTCACCATAAAGAATGCATTATGCCACAAATGAGTTCAAAATGTTGAAGTGGGCGGGGCTATGCAATTGGCGCCTATTACGCCTCATTTATCTTCCTCTTATGGACAGAAATGGCTCAAATTGTTGTGGACAATTAAGCCAGCTCATGTGGTGGTGTTTTATGTAAAAAGCCGCATTTATGGCAGAAAGATTCAACTTTTTGTCAAAAAGTCGCATTTATGGAAAGAAAGACTCGTCGTGAGAACCAGCGATAGGTTAGCATTGAAACACGATGCGTTTATTTTTAATACTGTATAATATAAATGAGCGAAACAACTGGGTTTTGTCAGTAAATCGACATTCAACAATAACAAAAGTCCAGTGTCTGAGACAAGAGTCACAATTTACAAATAGGCTTCAAAAGTTGCAAGTGCGGTCTGGCAGGGTCTGGCCGAAATTGCGCATTGCAGTTTGAAAAAAAGTCACATTTCAGTGCTATCGGTGTTAAAATGTCTCAAAATCGAGAGAAATAGGCGAAAAATCAAGCTTATATTTTTTTTTAAAAAAAGTCAAATTTTAAAAGATGAAACAAATCACCACTTTTTATTTGTGATGTTAGTATTTTTTTGCCGCAATTTACACCCTTATTGACACATGTCCCCCAAACCCTTTTAGCATGGAGTTATCCGATAGATGTCTGTGATTTACTATAGGCACAACGCTTATTTCATGTTTTGCTAAGCGTTGTCACAACATTCGTTCCGGGGGGATTCCACCTACCCGTCATAGACATATGGACTCATCTGAAAGCCGAACGACTCCTTTTGGTATAGTTCTAATATTCATTTGTTATCTGCTAACTGACAAAGCCAACGTAAATTGAATGAACAGATGCTACGGCAATTGGGAAGCACATCTAGGAGGTTGTATAACATGACAATGAAGGAGCGCAAACTCACTACAAAACGGCTTAACGTAATGTAAAAGTACAAGTGAGCAGATGAGCCAGAGGCTTTGCTGTCTGGTTGCTGGAGGTTATAGCAGATTGCACATCTTTAGTGAACTGACCATATGGAAAGCAACATCACTATGAGGGGTAATTGGTGGACATGTTGGTGTGTAGGTGTTCAAATTCCGTATGCGGGGGAGGGGGGATATTTTCGCAAGGTAAATAGGTTGATTTGTTTCCACGAGCTGAATACGATGCCCCCGTCTGTATGATTTGTCTAGCATTTCTGGAAAATTTGATCAATAATGCACAAAGTGTTTTCCTGAACAAGGTCAACCTTACCTTAACCACTTCAGCTCCTGGGGGTTTAAAAAGCTTCTCCATCGCTATTAAAGCCGATAAATGATATTTTCCCTTATGCAATTACATGATGAACCGTCTACTGCAAAGTCACAGCATCCGATTAGAAATGGATGAATAGGGCCGAGTATAAATCGCAACAAAGTTTCAAAGGAGAATCCTATAAAGGCCGGCAGTATCGCGAATGAGAGGAAAGTGCGCTGCAAACGGCGTCGAGATTACCTCTGACGTAATCATTCCGTAAGCACTTAGTCTTACCGGTCCAAATACACAGTACAGGAACATACCGTATCTCCATGTGCCTACTGCTGTCAGGAATGCTACAGGTTAGGGCTCATGCACACAACCGTATGGATTTTGCAGTCAGCAAAAAACGGATGGGCAAAAAATACAGATGAGGTCCGTGTGCATTCTGAATTTTGCAAAACGCAACAGCTGGCCCCTAATAAAACAGTCCTATCCATGTCCGTAATGGGGACAATAATAGGAAAAGTTCTATTTTTTGGCGGAACAGATGTACGGAAACGGAATGCACACGGACTAACATTGAAGTGAATGGTTCCGCATACGGTCCGCAAAAAAAAAAAAAAACGGGACATGGAAAGAAAATACGTTTGTGTGCATGAGCCCTTAAATAGCAAAGAAAGTGGGGTGCCACCATTATTTGACCTTACGTCTAGCTTTTAGCCCCCAAGTGCTGCCATGTACAGAAGTTTTTTGAATGATGGTCCGATAATAGATTTACAGGTTTAGGGCTCATTCACACCACCGTATGTTTGGTCCGCACCTGATCCACCTTTTTGCGGATCGGATGCAGACCCATTCATTTCAGTGGGGCTGCAAAACATGCGGACAGCAAAGGGACAGCCGTACGCCCGCTCTGCAGCCCCGTCCAAAAAAGACGGAACATCTCCTATTCTTGTCCGTTTTGCGGACAAAGATAGGACATTTCTACGGAAGTTAAAAAGAAAATGGCAGCATGCTCACGGCCGGGATAGTTTTTTTTTACGGATCCGCAATTTACGCTGCGTGCATGAGCCCTTATCCATAGGTGGATTGTAACTATTCCGCAATTAAGAAAGGACTAAAGAAGCAAGACGACATTGGTCTCATCCCATCCCAGCAGTTAAAGAGTAGTTTTGTGCATAGTGGAGGTTGTCATCCACAAATCGTCAGCCGTTCCCATGTACCGTCACAGACACTCATTTAACTCATTAAGGGACAGAAATTGACTCTGACTCTTTCCATCAGCCCAGTAAACTAACTGGCACAGTTTGTGTATCATGATAAGATACTTGAGATAATACGGTAGGTGTCCATGCAGTCCTATGTAAAGCCACTCATAATATCACAGGGATAGAATGCTATAGTGTTGTACAGTATGTCCCAAACTCTCATCTGCCTATATATATGTTTGAAAAGTATGTACCCCTATATATATATATATATATATATATATATATATATACACACACACACACACACACATATACACCATAATATACATATATATACTTACACACTTATTTTTAATTATTTTTCCCCCAATATGGTTACGCTTGCCAGCATAACCAGTGCTGACCAGGCTGCTCTGTAATTGACTTGAAACTGTGTGAAGTTGAGCTAGCTGTGGCGGACGCGAGATCAGCGTTAAACGCACGGTCTACCGTGATTTATTAATACAACACCTATGATAGAACAGTCAAAAATAAGCAGTCTGGCCACAAATCCAGAACGCTGATCAATAATGGGAAAACTGATTTTCCAGCAGCTCTTTAAAAGAAAAATGGACTTGCAAACAATCCGTCTTTATCAGAGGAGCATCTCTAATGAATCATAAAAAGATGAGTGGATGGATAACATCGGCAAGGCATGGCTGTGCTCCCGGCGGTAATTATTCTTCATTAAGTGGTAAGAAATGATCAAGCATCAGGAAGCACAGGCGAGGGGGACACGGGGGCACTTTTATTGTGACCCTGGGAAGTAGCACCCACCATAGTCCATGGTATAGGGGAGCACCCCTTGGATGAATATGATAGGTGACATCATTTCAGGGAAGCTCTAGACGTCACTGGCACTTGACTAGGCAAGGTCTTGGTCTCTACTGACTCTTTCCATCAGCCCAGTAAACTGGCATAGTTCTAATGCCCTAATGTATCAATACATAAAGAGTTAATGGCAGAAGACTTGGAAAGTAGGACTTACCTGTGGAAGGGGTAGATGAGTGTTCCTTCCCAGAGGCAGGGATGCTGCTGGTCAGCTCTCACCACAAGCTGAAGATCCTGGTCTCTTCAAGCAAGTGGTGTTCCCGAGCAGCCCACATAGGCAGGCGTGCAGCCGGTGTGCTTCTCTGTCAGCGTGCAGCCGGTGTGCTTCTCTGTCAGCGGGCAGCCGGTGTGCTTCTCTGTCAGCGTGCAGCCGGTGTGCTTCTCTGTCAGCGTGCAGCCGGTGTGCTTCTCTGTCAGCGTGCAGCCGGTGTGCTTCTCTGTCAGCCGGTGTGCTTCTCTGTCAGCGGGCAGCCGGTGTGCTTCTCTGTCAGCATGCAGCCGGTGTGCTTCTCTGTCAGCGTGCAGCCGGTGTGCTTCTCTGTCAGGGTGCAGCCGGTGTGCTTCTCTGTCAGGGTGCAGCCGGTGTGCTTCTCTGTCAGCGGGCAGCCGGTGTGCTTCTCTGTCAGGGTGCAGCCGGTGTGCTTCTCTGTCAGCGGGCAGCCGGTGTGCTTCTCTGTCAGGGTGCAGCCGGTGTGCTTCTCTGTCAGCGGGCAGCCAGCCGGAATGATTCACTTCTGTGCAGCCTGGTGGCACCATGCACTTTCCTCCTCGGACCAAGGCAGGGGCAGCTTTACAGACAGAGATGCCGGAAACTAGTTCACCTGACGGGCAGCAGCTGCTCCCGTGCTCTCAGCGTCTTGTGGGGCTCCAGGCTGCATCCTTATGATTGGCAAGAGCCGCCACTTCCTTCAGCTGATCCCCAGTCAGGACTCACGGACTAGAAGCTGCTGTGATGTCATCCAGATAGTGGGATGGAACACATGGCTTCTCTCCGTCCCTCTCAGAGTGATTTATGAGGAGTCTTGAAGGATTTGCAGGATCTGTCACTGTACAGTCGGGACGCTTCTTGGGTTTTTTCCACACCAGCTGTGTTACAGGCAGAAGTGTAATTCCGCACACGGCTCCTGACACCTCCAATCGCTGGTGTCTGAGGGGAAGTCTGCCTGCTGCTATCCTGTCAGGCGAGTGGAACTATCTACCAAGTCTGAGGGGTTATTCATTAGGTGGCATCAGTGGCGTAAATAGACTGTTATGGGCTTTGGATCAGGTTCCCCCGCCCGTTGCACCCTCTGTGGCTGTGATCGTTACACCCCTGGTCCTTGATCCCCAGTTTTGCCCCTGGTAGTGTACCCCACTGCCCCCGGTAGTGTCCCTCACTGTCCCTCACAGTTTTCATTGACCTGTAACGGTGCCCGGCATTTTCACTGTACTTTATGCTGGGCCCCGCCAGAGGGCTCTTCTCACCTGCATTATATGCGCTCCAGCCAGCATAATTACACTCACCCAGTCCCAACTAATAAAATCTGGTCCTACCTCATCCAGGGTGTTGCTGGCGTCGGCGTGTTGTCAACTGGATCCAGAACATGGTCACTGTGGTCACATAAGGAAGGAATGGTGACTGCCCCTGTGAAATTACCAGCGGGGGCGCTGTGCTGGCCTGTAAGGCTGAGTTCACACGAGCGTGTCTGGATAAGGTCTGGATGCGTTGCGGCAAACCCATGCAAGTAGGTACCCAATTGCAGTCAGTTTTGACTGCGATTGAGTTCCGTTGTTAAGTTTTTATCGCGCGAGTGCAATGCGTTTTGCACGCGTGTGATAAAAAACTGACTGTGGTACCCAGACCCGAACTTCTTCACAGAAGTTCAGGTTTGGGTTCAAGGTTGTGTAGATGTAATTATTTTCCCTTATAACCACGGTGATGGATCATGTGATTGGACCATGTGATATGACGTCACCATAGCTCCTTTAGCCGGCAGCTCATGATTAAAGAAGTAAGAAGAGACCGGCAGCTACGCGATCAAGAGGAGAAGGTGAGTTAATTATTTTTAACCCTCAATTTATTTTTTAACCCTCAATTGACCACCTACTAAGCATTCTGCATTAACCTCTTAAGGACACATGACGTACCAGTACGTCATGTGTTGTTCCGATCACTGCCGCGTGGCCGGCGGTGAATGGAACAAGGTGCCTGCTCAAATCATTGAGCAGGCACCTAGGCTAAATGCGCGGTGGGGTCCCGTGACCCCCCCCCCCATGTCGGCGATCGCAACAAACCGCAGGTCAATTCAGACCTGCGGTTTGATGCGCTTTTTGCACTTTCTGATCCCCGCGGTCAGAAACTTTTTAAAGCCCAAAATATATATGTTTCACCCCCCCTGCACCCCTGAATGATTTTATGGCGGCAGGAGGAGCAGGGGGAGGGTTGTGGGCGGTGCGGCAGGCAGGATTGCGACACCCTGGTATAAACGGCTGACATCGGTGATGCAATGTCAGCCGTTTAACCCTTTCTATACCGTGGTCCGTACGGACAGCTGTATGAAAAAGGTTAACAGCTCAGGGAGCTCCCTCCCTCTCCGATCGGGGGGCTGCTGTGCCTTTGCAGCCCCCCGATGGGAGAGGGAGAGAGCTCCCAGACAGTCCCCCGACAGCCCCATCCTTACCTTTCCCCGTCTGCGCAGTTGTGGCCTTAACTGAGCAGACGGGGAAGGTTCCCATGGCAACAGGACGCCTTCTCAGGCATCCTGCTGTCCATGGTGCCGAACAGATCTGTGCTGAAGGCATAGCTCTGTTCAGACAAAGTGTAAGTAAAATACAGTGCAATACCCTATATAGTGTATTGTACTGTATTATACAGACATCAGACCCACTGGATCTTCAAGAACCAAGTGGGTCTGGGTAAAAAAAATTATAAAAACACATTTATCACTGATTAAAAAAATAAAATTCCCTACACATGTTTGGTATCGCCGTGTCCGTAACGACCTGATCTATAAAACGGTCATGTTACTTTACCCGAATAGTGAACGCCATAACAAAACTAAAATAAAAAACTATTATGAAATTGAAATTTTGCCCACCTTACTTCCCAAAAAAAGGTAATAAAAGTGATCAAAAAGTTGCATGTACGCCAAAATTGTAACAATCAAACCGTCATCTCATCCCGCAAAAATCATACCCTACCTAAGAAAATCGCCCCAAAACTGAAAAAAACTATGGCTCTTAGACTATGGAAACACTAAAACATGATTTTTTCTGTTTCAAAAATGAAATCATTGTGTAAAACTTACATAAATTAAAAAAAGTATACATATTAGGTATTGACGCGTCCGTATCGACCGGCTCTATAAAAATATCACATGATCTTACCCCTCAGGTGAGAGTTAAAATAAAAACGGTGTAAAAAAAGCAATTTATTGTCATCTTACGTCCCAAAAAGTGTAATAGCAAGCAATCAAAAAGTCATATGCACCCCAAAATAGTGCCAATCAAGCCGTCATCTCATCCCGCAAAAAATGAGACCCTACTTAAGATAATCGCTCAAAAACTGAAAAAACGGGCTCTTAGACTATGGAGACACTAAAACATTTCTTTTGTTTTCAAAATGAAATCATTGTGTAAAACTTACATTAAAAAAAAGTATACATATTAGTTATCGCTGCGTCTGTGACAACCTGCTCTATAAAATGACCACATGATCTAACCTTTCAGATGAATGTTGTAAATAACAAAAAAAAAAAAAACGGTGCCAAAAAAGCTATTTCTTGTTACCTTGCCGCACAAAAAGTGTAATATAGAGCAACCAAAAATCATATGTACCCTAAACTAGTACCAACAAAACTGCCACCCTATCCCGTAGTTTTATAAAATGGGGTCACTTTTTTGATGTTTCTACTCTAGAGGTGCATCAGGGGGGCTTCAAATGGGACATTGTGTAAAAAAAAACAGTCCAGCAAAATCTGCCTTCCAAAAACTGTATGGCATTCCTTTCCTTCTGCACCCTGCCGTGTGCCTGTACAGCAGTTTACGACCACATATGGGGTGTTTCTGTAAACTACAGAATCAGGGCCATAAATAATGAGTTTTGTTTGGCTGTTAACCCTTGTTTTGTAACTGGAAAAAAATATTAAAATGGAAAATCTGCCCAAAAAGTGAAATTTTGAAATTGTATCTCTATTTTCCATTAAATCTTGTGCAACACCTAAAGGGTTAACAAAGTTTGTAAAATCAGTTTTGAATACCTTGAGGGGTGTAGTTTCTTAGATGGGGTCACTTTTATGGAGTTTCTACTCTAGGGGTGCATCAGGGGGGCTTCAAATGGGACATGGTGTCAAATAAACCAGTCCAGCAAAATCTTCCAAGTCTTCCAAAAACCAAATGGCGCACCTTTCACTCTACGCCCCGCTGTGTGGCCGTACAGTAGTTTACGGCCACATATGGGGTGTTTCTGTAAACGGCAGAGTCAGAGCAATAAAGATACAGTCTTGTTTGGCTGTTAACCCTTGCTTTGTTAGTGGAAAAAATGGGTTAAAATGGAAAATTAGTCAAAAAAATTAAATTCTCAAATTTCATCCCCATTTGCCAATAACACCTAAAGGGTTAACAAAGTTTGTAAAATCGGTTTTGAATACCTTGAGGGGTGTAGTTTATAGACTGGGGTCATTTTTGGGTGGTTTCTATTATGTAAGCCTCACAAAGTGACTTCAGACCTGTAGTGGTCCCTAAAAATTGGATTTCTGAAAAATTTCAAGATTTGCTTCTAAACTTCTAAGCCTTGTAACATCCCCAAAAAATAAAATATCATTCCCAAAATAATTTGGGAGACACATGAAGGAGACATATGGGGAATGTAAAGTCATCACAATTTTTGGGGGTATTACTATGTATTACAGAAGTAGAGAAACTGAAACTTTGAAATTTGCAAATTTTTATTTTTATGCAAAAAAAAAAATAATTGACTTCATTTTTCCAGTGTCATGAAGTACAATATGTGACGAAAAAACAATCTCAGAACGGCCTGGATAAGTCAAAGCGTTTTAAAGGTATCACCCCTTAAAGTGACACTGATCAGATTTGCAAAAAATGCCCTGGTCCTTAAAGGGAACCTCTCACCTCTACTATGCTACCCTCACTGAGTGTTTCTAAATATTCATTGTGTTACCCTAAACATATAAATTACACTTTCAATTTGCAGACAAATTCAATAAGTATTATGCATTTTTGTACTTCCTGCCTTTTATGCAAATTAACATTAAAAGAGTCATATCTTACTTGTGTGACCAGGGAAGAGTCATATTTTCAAGCTCTGACTCATCTCAGGTTAATTTGCATATGTATCAATAATTATTTTTTTTTACACAATAAAAGCACACAGAGCTATGGGGACTGGATATTGCGGATGTGCTAGCGGCCATCTAGCAGCCCATGTACTCAGCTCTATACATCAAATCCAGGTGACAGGTTCCCTTTAAGGTGAAATAAGGCTGTGTCCCTATGGGGTTAAAGAATGCTATTATTTTCCCTTATTACCATGTTATAAGGGAAAATAATACAGTGAATAGACTGTCATCTTAGCAACCATGCGTGAAAATCGCACCGCATCTGTACTTGATTGCGGATGCTTGTGATTTTCACTTAGCCCCATTCACTTCTATGGGGCCTGCGTTGCGTGATAAACGCACAATATAGAACATGCTGTGATTTTCACGCAAGGCATAAGTGATGCGTGAAAATCACAGCTCATGTGCACAGCCCCATAGAAATGAATGGGTGCAATGCGTTCACCTCCCGCATTGCACCCGCGCGGAAATCTCTCCTGTGTGAACTCAGCCTAAGACTAGGGCATTTTCCCTAAGTGCTACCACACAGTACTAATGCCCATTTTGTGGCCACTCATAGTAATTAAACCCACCTTGTGGCCCTTTCCTAATAGGTATGTTCTCCTTGTGGCCCTCAGAGCAGTTATGCCTACCTATGTACCTGTAACAGTAATTATGCCCAGATATGTGTTCCTCACAGTATTTTTGCCAGATTAAGTGCCACCTCACAGTAGTTATGCCAGATTAGGTACCCCCTCACAGTAGTTATGCCAGATTAAGTGCCCCCTCACAGTAGTTATGCCAGATTAGGTGCCCCCTCACAGTAGTTATCCCTCTCCAGACTGCAGCTTTATGACAGAAAAAAATGCATACTTACCTTCTTTCCTGATAACACGCTCCCACACACACATCGCGCTGCTGGCTGTTCTGGAGGCTGATTCCTGGGCTTTCAGTGCTCCTCCCACAGCCAGCAGCGCGATGTGCGGCCTGCAGGGGGGAGGGCCGAAGACCAAAAGAACAGTGAAGCAGAGAGCGAAAGGGCTCCCTGCTTCACTCTGGAAACTAACAGCCCGACAGTGACAAGAACTGCCAAACTGCCGAGTGGGGCTGCCCCCCCCCCTCCCTCGCCTCCCTGTTTCTGCGCCCAGGGCATGATGCTGAAGAGCGCTCTGACAGGGTCCGGCGTTTTCACTGTACTTCATGCCGGGCCCCGTCAGAGTGCTCCCATTGATTACAGTGCATCGAGCCCGCCCCCCCCGCCAGGGCAGTTCTTGTCGTTTTCAGAGTGAAGCAGGGAGCCCTCTCCGCGCCCTGTTTCACTGTTCTTTTGGTCTCCGGCGCTCCCCAAGCAGGCCGCACAAGAAAGCCCCTGGAATCAGCCTCCAGCACAGCCAGCAGCAGATTGTGTGTGTGGGAGCGTGTCATCAGGGAAGAAGGTATGTATGTGTATTTTTTTTTTCATAAAGATGCAGTCTGGAGAAGGAATTGGAGGCAAAAGGGGAGCCACAACTAAAGTGAGGGCATTTTTACTGAGGGGGCACCTAATCTGGCATAACAATTGTGAGGATGCACCTAATTTGGCACAACTACTGTCAGGGAGCACCTAATTTGGCACAACTACTGTTCGGAGGCACCAAATTTGGCACAACTGTGGGGGGGCACCTAACCTGGCATAACTACCATGAGGGGGCACCTAATCTGGCATAACTACTATGAAGGGAACCTAATCTAGAATAACTACTGTGAGTGGGCACCTAATTTGTAATTTGTCTTAACTACTGTGAAGAGCACCTAATCTGGCATAACTACTGTGAGGGGAACCTAATCTGTCATAATTATTGTGAAGGTCACAGTAAAAAACATAACTACTGTGAGGGGGCACCTAGTCTGTCATAACTACTGCGAGGGGGAACCTAATATGACATAACTACTGTGAAGAACATTTAATCTGGCATAACTACACTGAGAGGGCACCTAATATGGCATAACTACTGTGAAGGGCACCTAATCTGTCATAACTACTGTGAGGAGGCACCTAATCTGGCATAACTACTGTGAAAGGGCAACTAATCTGTCATAACTACTATGAGGTGGCATCTAATCCAGCATAACTACTGTGAAGGGGCGCCTAATCTGGCATAACTACAGTGGGGGGGCACCTAATCTGATATAACTACTGTGAATGGCACCTAATCTGTTATAACTACTGTGAGGAGGCACTTAATCTGGCATAGCTACTGTGAGTGGGCACCTAATTTGTCATAACTACTGTGAAGAGCACCTAATATGGCATAACTACTGTGAGGGGGAACCTAATCTGTCCTAATTATTGTGAAGGGCACCTAATCTGGTATAACTACTGTGAGGGGGGCACATAATCTGGTATAACTACTGTGAGGGGGCATATAATCTGGCATAACTACTGTGAAGGTCACAGTAAAATGCATAACTACTGTAAGGGGGCACCTAGTCTGTCATAACTACTGTGAGGGGGAACCTAATCTGACATAACTACTGTGAAGAAAATTTAATCCGGCATAACTACTGCGAGGGAGCACAAAATTTGGCATAACTACTGTGAGGAGGCACCTAATATGTCATAACTACTGTGAAGGGCATCTAATCTGTCATAACTACAGTGAGAAGGCACCTAATCTGGCATAACTACTGTAAAGGGCACCTAATGTGGCATAACTACTGTGAGGGGGCACCCAATGTGGCATAACTACTGTGAGGGGGCACCTAATAAGGCATAACTACTGTGAGCGGGCACCTTATCTGGCATACCTACAGTGAGGGGGCACCTAATATGGCATAACTACTATGAAGGGCACCTAATCTGTTATAACTAGTGTGAGGAGGCACCTAATCTGGCATAACTACTGTGAGGGGGCAACTAATCTGGCATAACTACTGTGAGGGGCACCTAATCCATCATAACTACTGTGAGGGGCACCTAATCCGGCATAACTACTGTGAGGGAGCACAAAATTTGGCATAACTACTGTGAGGAGGCACCTAATATGTCATAACTACTGTGAAGGGCATCTAATCTGTCATAACTACAGTGAGAAGGCACCTAATCTGGCATAACTACTGTAAAGGGCACCTAATGTGGCATAACTACTGTGAGGGGGCACCTAATGTGGCATACCTACTGTGAGGGGGCACCTAATAAGGCATAACTACTGTGAGCGGGCACCTTATCTGGCATACCTACAGTGAGGGGGCACCTAATCTGGCATGACTAATGTGAAGGGGCACCTAATCTGGCATAACTACTGTGAGGGGGCACCTAATCTGTCATAACTACAGTGAGGGGGCACCTAATCTGGCATAACTACATTGAGGGGGCACCAAATATGGCATAACTTCTGTGAAGGGTACCTAATCTGGCATAACTAATGTGAAGGGGCACATAATTTAGCATAACTACTGTGAGGGGGCACCTAATCTGTCATAACTACAGTGAGGGGGCACCTAATCTGGCATAACTACTGTGAAGGGTGCCTAATCTGTCATAAATACACAGTGATAAGGCACTTAATATGGCATAACTACAGTGAGGGGGCACCAAATATGGCATAACTTCTGTGAAGGGTACCTAATCTGGCATAACTAATGTGAAGGGGCACCAAATCTGGCATAACTACTGTGAGGGGGCACCTAATATGGCATAACTACTATGAGGGGGCACATAATAAGGCATAGCTACTCTGATGGGGCACCTAATCTGGCATAACTACTGTGAGGGAGCACCTAATCTGGAATAACTACTGTGAGGGGACACCTAATCTGTCATAAATACTGTGAAGGGCACTTTATCTGGCATAATATCACGATCGGCGTAACTGTCACATACGTGACACGGAGGGAGGAAAAGAGGGAGGCCCTGCCCTAGTGAGAGGGAAGGTGGTGACCCCTGACTCACCTTGCGACTGGCGCCTGGCTGCCCTGTCGTCCCTAGACGGGTTCCTCACCCGTACGCCGATCACGTGCCTAAAACCCTGGCTTTCCCTAGGATGAGCCCTAGATAGTGAACAGGGCGGTGGGAACACTAGTCCGCACCACTAGCTCTAAAGGAAAACACCAAGGGGAGGACAGACAATACAAACTAAACATATAATCCCAGGAGGGCAACAACAGGAGACAACAAAAGCCCAACAGGGATCCGGAGGGTAGCACTCTGGAACAACAACCAGATTCTCAGCTCCAGTGGGTCAGCATAGATGTCCAGGCAGGAAGCTCTATAACTGGCAACAAGAGAAGTGTGAGAGGAGAATATAAGGAGTTTGGGAGTGGCAGACAAGAAACAGCTGAGGAGGAGAAGCTACGGATCCCTGAGTGAGACAAAAAGGATAGCAAGGCAAACACAGAAAACAAACACTAAGAAACACTGTGATCTTTAGACATAGAGCGCGCAGCCACCCGCTGCGACTTCCTGACCCCGGGTATAACGGAGTCAGACGTGGCTCTTGACACCCTCGTGACAGTACCCCCCCTTTCACGAGGGGCCTCCGGACACTCAGGACCAGGTCTCTCCGGATGAGAGACATGGAAAGCCTGAATCAACCTGTTGGCGTTTACCTCTGACGCTGGAACCCACATTCTTTCCTCGGGACCGTAACCCCTCCAATGCACCAGATACTGAAGAGAGCGGCGGACCCGACGAGAATCAACAATTCTGGATATTTGAAACTCCAGATTACCATCCACAACAACAGGAGGAGGTGGCAGCGGTGATGGTTCTAGAGGTGGAACATACTTCTTGAGCAGCGACTTATGGAAGACGTTATGGATCTTAAAAGTCTGAGGTAGCTCCAGGCGAAAAGCCACAGGGTTAATGACGGCTACAATTTTATAAGGACCAATGAACCTAGGACCCAGTTTCCAAGAGGGAACCTTCAACTTAATATTCCTAGTAGACAACCACACATAGTCATTCACTCCTAGGTCCGGACCTGGCGACCGTTTCTTATCGGCCATGCATTTGTATTTACCACTCATATTTTTCAAGTTAGCTTGCACCTTCTGCCATACCGATGAAAGAGATGAAGAAAACCGTTCCTCTTCGGGAACCCCAGAAGACCCCCCCTCTTTGAAAGTACAAAATTGGGGATGAAAACCGTATGCACCAAGAAATGGTGACTTGCCAGTGGATTCCTGACGGCGATTATTTATGGCAAACTCGGCTAACGGTAAATATGATGACCACACCTCTTGGTTTTCAGACGCAAAACACCTTAAATATGTTTCTAGGTTTTGGTTGGTACGCTCAGTCTGTCCATTCGACTGAGGATGGAAAGCTGAGGAAAAGGATAAGTGTACCCCTAAACGGGTACAAAAAGCTTTCCAAAACTTAGAAATAAACTGGGTTCCCCGATCCGAAACCACATCGGAAGGGACCCCGTGAAGCTTCACGATTTCACTGATAAACACCTGAGCAAGAGTCTTAGCATTAGGAAGTGCGGGTAGCGCAATAAAGTGTACCATTTTGCTAAACCTGTCTACTACTACCAAGATAACTGTTTTACCCGCAGACAAAGGTAAGTCAGTGATGAAATCCATTGATAGATGTGTCCATGGTCTATTGGGGATGAAAAGTGGCAATAAAGACCCTGCTGGACGTGTATGAGAGACTTTCGCGCGTGCACAAGTAGAACAAGTAGACACGTAATCTATTACATCCTGACGCAACCTTGGCCACCAAAAACGACGAGACAATAGCTCCAAGGTTGCTTTACTACCCGGGTGCCCAGCAAGTGCCGAATTATGATGTTCCTTCAATAACTCAAGACGCAGGTTTAACGGTACAAACAATTTCTCTGAGGGGCAAGAGGCCGGGGCGTCCCCCTGGGCCTCTAACACCTTTCCCTCTAGAACAGAGTGTACAGCAGAGACAACCACTCCTCTTTGTAAAATAGGTACCGGATCACTAACATTACCCCCTCCAGGGAAACTACGAGACAATGCGTCTGCCTTGGTATTTTTTGCCCCAGGACGATAGGTGATTACAAAGTTAAATCTGGTAAAGAATAGCGACCACCTAGCTTGTCTAGGGGTGAGACGCTTAGCCGATTCTAGGTACAGAAGGTTTTTGTGATCCGTAATTACCGTGACGGGGTGGATTGCTCCCTCTAAGAAGTGACGCCACTCTTCAAACGCCAGTTTAATCGCCAACAGTTCCCTATTTCCAATATCATAGTTCTTTTCTGCTGCAGATAATTTTTTGGAAAAGAAAGCGCAAGGACGCCATTTGCCAGGAGACGGACCCTGAGACAATACAGCCCCCACTCCCACCTCCGACGCATCAACTTCAACAATAAAAGGCTGGGAGACATCAGGTTGAATTAGGACAGGTGCCGAGGTAAATCTCTCTTTTAGAGAGGAAAATGCAATTTTAGCACCGTCAGACCATTTAGAAAAATCAGTCCCCTTCCTAGTCATGTCAGTAAGGGGTTTAACGATCACTGAATAATTTTTAATAAACTTTCTGTAGAAATTTGCGAAACCCAAAAACCGTTGTAGAGCTTTAAGGTTCTCAGGAAGATCCCAATCTAAAATTGCCTGGACCTTCCCAGGATCCATACGGAAACCTGAAGCAGATAATAGATACCCCAGGAATTGTATTTCCTGAACGGCGAAGACACATTTTTCAATTTTCGCATATAATTTATTCGTCCGTAGGACCTGCAGTACTTGCCTGACATGTACTTCATGTGTTTTCAGATCAGCCGAATAAATTAAGATATCATCTAGGTATATGACTACAAACCTGCCGATGAGATGACTAAAAATATCATTAACGAAATGTTGGAAGACAGCAGGGGCATTGGTCAGACCGAAAGGCATGACTAAATTTTCGTAATGCCCCTCAGGGGTGTTAAAAGCTGTCTTCCACTCATCCCCTTCCTTGATACGAATCAGATTGTAGGCCCCCCTAAGATCAAGTTTGGAGAACCACCTAGCACCCGCAATCTGATTAAAAAGGTCAGGAATGAGAGGAAGAGGGTATGGGTCTCGGACGGTTATCCGGTTTAGCTCACGGAAATCTAGGCAAGGACGCAGGCCCCCATCTTTCTTTTTAACAAAGAAAAACCCTGCAGCCATGGGTGAAGAAGAGGGTCTGATGTGTCCCTTGGCCAGACTCTCGGAGATATAATCTTTCATGGCTTGTCTCTCGGGACCCGAAAGATTATACAACCTGGACTTGGGTAATTTTGCACCGGGAATCAGGTTAACCGGGCAATCATAAGGACGATGAGGTGGTAGCTTCTGACAACCCTTTTCAGAAAAAACGTCCTCAAAGTCCGAAATAAATGTAGGTAGGGAAGCTATGGAGGCGATTAAGCAATTGTTATTTAAGCAATTCTCTCTGCAATGCTCACTCCACTCCAATATCTCCCTGGCCTGCCAATCCACCACTGGATTGTGCGCTACCAACCAGGGAAGACCCAATACCACAGGAGAGGGAAGGCCCTCCAGAACGTAACATGAAAGACGCTCCTTATGGTGGTCCCCTACCCGAAGATGTAAGTTATGGACAACGTGAGTGAGGTTTCTCTGAGACAGAGGAGCAGAGTCAATAGCGAATATGGGAATGGGTCTCTGCAGCGTACAGAGAGACAAACCCATAGTGCGGGCAAAATGGGCATCTATCAAATTTACCCCTGCACCACTGTCTAGAAAAAAAGAAATAGACTCCGTCTTAACACCAAAAACAATAACCGCTGGCAACACAAATTGAGATGTTCGTATGGAGGAAACGTATACCCCCCGGCTGACATCCTCCGCACAGCCTGGGGTTAGTAGTTTTCCGACGGTCTTTTGTTTTTGGGAAAAGGAGGGACAGACATTAATGAAATGACCCTTCCCCCCACAGAAAAAACAAGCCCCCCACCTACGGCGAACCTCAGGAGGACGGACCTGACGAGAAGTTCCTCCTAGCTGCATAGGCTCATCCAAGTCAGTACAGACTAACTGCTGCTTGGGAGAGGTTACCGATTGCTCAGGAATTTTCGATCTCTCCCTAAGACGTCTATCTATCCTGATAGAGAGGGACATAACAGCATCAAGGGAAAGGGGGGTCTCATACAGCGCCAGCGCATCCTTAACCCTTTCAGATAACCCAGAGCAGAACTGACTCCTGAGAGCCGGGTCGTTCCACTGAGTATCCGTAGCCCACCTGCGGAACTCTGAGCAATATTCCTCTGCTGGCCGATCTCCCTGTAGGAGTCTCCGTAACTTCGACTCAGCCAGGGCGACACGGTCAGGGTCATCATATATGAGACCCAAAGCCCCAAAAAATCCCTCCACTGACCGGAGAGCCTGGGAACCAGGGGGTAACGAGAACGCCCAGGATTGCGGGTCCCCCTGAAGCAGGGAAATAACAATCCCCACCCGCTGTTCTTCATTACCTGAGGAGTAAGGGCGCAGCTTAAAATATAACTTGCAGGCCTCACGGAACAACACAAATTTGTCCCTTCCCCCAGAGAATCTGTCAGGAAGAACAACCTTGGGTTCTGTAACAACCTGGTTACCCATAGCAACCGCTGGGCTTACGGTCTGCTGCATTTGCTGCTGCTGTTGGAGGACAGACGCCTTCAATCCTGCCACCTCCAAAGACAGGCCTTGAAGCTGTTTTGCCAAAGCAGCAATAGGATCCATATTGGATTCTAAGTAGAGAAAAAAAAAAAAAAAATTATATATATTTTTTTTTGTTTTTTTTTTTCTCAAAAAATAAATAAGGGCCAGTTATAATATCACGATCGGCGTAACTGTCACATACGTGACACGGAGGGAGGAAAAGAGGGAGGCCCTGCCCTAGTGAGAGGGAAGGTGGTGACCCCTGACTCACCTTGCGACTGGCGCCTGGCTGCCCTGTCGTCCCTAGACGGGTTCCTCACCCGTACGCCGATCACGTGCCTAAAACCCTGGCTTTCCCTAGGATGAGCCCTAGATAGTGAACAGGGCGGTGGGAACACTAGTCCGCACCACTAGCTCTAAAGGAAAACACCAAGGGGAGGACAGACAATACAAACTAAACATATAATCCCAGGAGGGCAACAACAGGAGACAACAAAAGCCCAACAGGGATCCGGAGGGTAGCACTCTGGAACAACAACCAGATTCTCAGCTCCAGTGGGTCAGCATAGATGTCCAGGCAGGAAGCTCTATAACTGGCAACAAGAGAAGTGTGAGAGGAGAATATAAGGAGTTTGGGAGTGGCAGACAAGAAACAGCTGAGGAGGAGAAGCTACGGATCCCTGAGTGAGACAAAAAGGATAGCAAGGCAAACACAGAAAACAAACACTAAGAAACACTGTGATCTTTAGACATAGAGCGCGCAGCCACCCGCTGCGACTTCCTGACCCCGGGTATAACGGAGTCAGACGTGGCTCTTGACACCCTCGTGACACATAACTACTGTGATGTAGCACCTAATCTGGCATAACTACTGTGAGAGGGCACTTAATGTGGCATAACTACTGTGAGGGGGCACCTAATGTGGCATAACTACTGTGAAGGGGCACCTAATGTGGCATACCTACTGTGAGGGGGCACCTAATAAGGCATAACTACTGGGAGCGGGCACCTTATCTGGCATATCTACAGTGAGGGGGCACCTAATATGGCATAACTACTATGAAGGGCACCTAATCTGTTATAACTAGTGTGAGGAGGCACCTAATATGGCATAACTACTGTGAGGGGCACCTAATCCATCATAACTACTGTGAGGGGCACCTAATCCGGCATAACTACTGTGAGGGAGCACAAAATTTGGCATAACTACCGTGAGGAGGCACCTAATATGTCATACTGTGAGCGGACACCTTATCTGGCATACCTACAGTGAGGGGGCACCTAATATGGCATAACTACTATGAAGGGCACCAAATATGGCATAACTACTGTGAGGGAGCACCTAATCTGGCATAACTACTGTGAAGGGTGCCTAATCTGTCATAAATACACAGTGAGAAGGCACTTAATCTGGCATAACTACAGTGAGGGGGCACCAAATATGGCATAACTACAGTGAGGGGGCACCTAATCTGGCATAACTACTGTGAAGGGTGCCTAATCTGTCATAAATACACAGTGAGAAGGCACTTAATCTGGCATAACTACAGTGAGGGGGCACCAAATATGGCATAACGTCTGTGAAGGGTACCTAATCTGGCATAACTAATGTGAAGGGGCACATAATTTAGCATAACTACTGTGAGGGGGCACCTAATCTGTCATAACTACAGTGAGGGGGCACCTAATCTGGCATAACTACTGTGAGGGGGCACCTAATCTGGCATAACTACTCAGGGGGCACATAATAAGGCATAGCTACTGTGATGGGGCAGCTAATCTGGCATAACTACTGTGAGGGAGCACCTAATCTGGAATAACTACTGTGAGGGGACACCTAATCTGTCATAACTACTGTGAAGGGCACTTTATCTGGCATAACTACTGTGATGTAGCACCTAATCTGGCATAACTACTGTGAGAGGGCACTTAATGTGGCATAACTACTGTGCAGGGGCACCTAATGTGGCATAACTCCTGTGAGGGGGCACCTTATCTGGCATACCTACAGTGAGGGGGCACCTAATATGGCATAACTACTTTAAGGGGCTCCTAATCTGGCATAATTACTGTGAGGAGGCACCTATTATTGCATAACTACTGTGAGGGGCACCTAATTATCATAACTACAGTGATGGGGCACCAAATCTGTCATAACTACTGTGAATGGCACCTATTCTGGCATAACTACTGTGAGGAGGCACCTAATATGACATATATACTGTGATGTGGCTCTTAATCTGGGATAGCTACTGTGAAGGGGCATCTATTATGTCATAATTACTATGAGGGCTTCTAATCTGTCACAACTGCTGTGAGGAGGCACCTAATCTGGCACAACTGCTGTGATGGTGCACCTAATATGGCATAACTGCTGTGATGGGGCACCTAATCTGGCATAACTACTGTGAGGGGCATCTAATATGGCATAACTACTTTAAGGGGCTCCTAATCTGGCATAATTACTGTGAGAAGGCACCTATCATGGCATAACTACTGTGAGGGGGCACCTATGGCATATCTACTGTGATGTGGCACCTAATCTGGCATAATTACTGTGAGGGGGCATCTAATATGTCATAATTACTGTGAGGGGCTCTTAATCTGTCATAACTACTGTGAGGAGGCACCTAATGTGGCAAAACTACTGTGTGGGGGCACCTAATCTGGCATAAATAATGTGAGGGGCACATATCTGGGCATAACTACTGTGACAGGCACATAAGTGGGCATAACCGCTGTGAGGGCCACAAGGAGAACATAACTATTGTGAATGGGCCACAATGTGGGTTTAATTACTGTGAGGGGCCACAAAATGGATATTAGTACTGTGTGGTAGCACTTAGGGGAAATGCCCTAAATTACCCTGCTATATATTGGCATGGCTCATACTTTGGAAAGGGCAGCACAGCGCAGGGGGCTGGTGATTTCACAGTGGCAGTCACCATCCCTTCCTTATGTGATTATTCATTTTTTCTCTATCACCACAGTGACCTTGTTTTGGATCCAGTGGACATCACGCCGATGCCAGCGATACCCTGGATGAGGTAGGACCAGATTTTGTTAGTTGAGACTGGGTGAGTGTAGCTATGCATTGGGCTTAGTGTAAAACAGAATTGCCGCAGAGCACTACGCTTTCCGTTTAACTGCCGCCTCTTTGTATAAATTGGAGGGGGGGGGGGGGGGGGGATCTGAATCCTTGCCCCGGGTGCAGAAAAGCCTAGCTACACCTTTAGTAGGGCAGCGCCAGGGCCTGATGCCGAAAGCTGGCTGGGGCGCATATTATGCAGGTGAGAAGAGCGCTCTGGCGGGGCCCAGCCTAAAGTACAGGGACACTACTGGGGGCAGTGGGGGACACTACCAGGGGTGTAATGATCACAGTCACAGAGGGTGTGACTGGGCACGACGGGGAAGGGTTGGGGGTTGGGTGCCCGAACCAGTTTGCACTGGGGCCCATAGCACTCTCTAGTTACGTTACTGAGTATATAAAACCAGTAAAAAAAAAAATGTGAGCCTCTACATGTCACCCACTGAATGACCTACCATAGAAAATATATTCTTGCCTAACTGAAATGCAAGTTATTCTATAGTTATACAGATGTGGCCGCTAGAGATGAGCGAAGTTCCGCTTATAAAATTTGTTCACACTTCATTTGGTGGTAAAAGGTGAATTGCGTTATGGATTCAGTTACCACGGACAATAACGTAATTCTATGACGGGATGCCTTTAGAGGCATTCCGTTATTCATTCCATCATAATAGAGTCTATGGGCTGCAAAACGGATCCGTCCCGTTTCCGTTCCCCCTGCATAACGGAAAAGGGACAGATCGTTTTGCAGCCCATAGACTTCTATTATGACGGAATGAATAATGGAATGCCTCTAGAATGCCGTCATAGAATTGCGTTATGGTCCGTGGTCACGGAATCCATAGGGCAATTCACACTTTACCACCAAACGAAGTTCAAAATATGAAATTCACTCATCTCTGGTGGCCACCATTACATCTGCTTCAACTGAATAAATTCAATACCGTATGGGGACATGGTAACTTGACAGGCTGCAATCCACACCACAACCACTGGGTGGCCACACACAGGACACAACCACACTGTGCGGCCATGATGCGTTAGGAAACACATGCAGTTGCTTACAGCATGCATAATCATGCATTTAGGGTGGGTGTTTTTTTTTTGTCTGCCACTGTTGTTTATCCCCTTGCCGACATTTGACGTACTTGTAAAATCATATTTGAATAACTTGAGGGGTTTAGTTACTAAAACTGGGTCATTTAGGGGTGGTTTCTATTACGCAAGCCCCACAAGGTGACTTCATAACTGAACTGGTCCTTTAAAAAGAGGATTTTAGAAACGTAAAAATTATTAAAATTGCATCTAAAATATTAAAGCCTTCTAACGTCCTAAAAAATAAAATTACATTTACAAAATGATGCCAACATAAACTAGACATATGGGAAATGTAAAGTAATAACTATTTTATGAGGTATCACTATCTGTCATAAAGGGGTTGTCTCATCATGGACAATGGAGGCATATCGCTAGGATATGCCCCCATTGTCTTACAGATGCTGGCCCCACCGCCAGGACCCGCACCTATATCGAGAACAAAGCCCCAAAAGTGTTGGAGGGCACATTGCGCATGCGAATCCGCCCTTTATTAATTTTCTATGGGGCTGCCGAAAATATATATCCGTCGGGCCCATAGAAGGGAATGGAAGCAGTGGCTGGTGATGCATGGTGTGCTCCTATTCACTTCTATTGGGAGAGCGCTTGGTGGTGGCTCCGTTACTGATATAGGTGATGGGACACACACCTATAAGACAATGGGGGCTTATCCTAGCGATATGCCCGCATTGTCTGAGATGAGACAACCCCTTTTAGGCCTCATGCACACGACCGTTGTGTGCATCCGTGTCCGTTGTTCCATTTTCCGAGATTTTCTGCGGACCCATTGACTTTCAATGGGTCCTTTGAAAACTCGGAGAATGCACCGTTTGTCACCCGAGTCCGTGATCCGTGTTTCCTGTCCATCAAAAAAATAGGACCTGTCCTATTTTTTTCACGGACAACGGAAAATAATGCAGAGTGTCCCTATATTACTTTTTGGAATTAATTGTGCAAGGCAGTTCTCCTTCCAAAAGTTAAAAAAATGAGTGTATCAAGAGAAAATTGCACTGGGGCCTTGGTCGGGGTCTTAGGAGTACGATTTCACATTATGGAATCCACCTAGTATGCAGGACACACAGCTTACCAGGGCAGTTTTCTCTTGAGACACTCAGTTTTCTTATTCTTTGGAAAGCAGCATTGTCTTCAGAGTATGGGGGACACTTAGTTTTCTTTTATTTTTGGAGGGAGAATTGCCTTTCACATCTCTTTTCCGATGTTACACAGGGGTATCTGACAATCTCTTATCTTCTAGGACTTATTTTTTCTCTGTTTTTAAATTCCTTGGAGACGTTATAGTTTTATGTACTAATTTTCAGGGCTACTGGAGCATATTTTATTCAGGTAGAATTGATTCAGACTTGAATCAGGGTTTTTGGGAAAATTGAAAACAAAGTGAATTTCAAGAAATTCATTCATCTCTAATATTAGAGAATTACACAAATAATGAAGATTGTTTTAGCAAAAATAAGTGTGAGGGGAGATTTAAGTTCACAGAGGGTAATCCCTATATTTTACCAATGCCCTTTTTGCTGACCAAATGTAAACCTATATATTTATCTCGGCATCTGTGACCATCCTGCTTCTATCTGTGTCCTTAGGGCGACCTCATGTATGCTATTTTGCAGAGAGGCTCCTGCCTACAACTGCCTCACAAATAATTGCACTCAACCTTTGCCAAATCCTTTCTCATCATGGTGCAAAGGAACACACTTAGAAATGGACTCTATCAGCTCCTGGTTCACTTCAATTCATGCAAGAGGTCTCTTACCATATTGAAGCTTCTCAGGCCAGTATGATCCAGTATTCTATCTATCTATCTATCTATCTATCTATCTATCAATCTATCATCATATCATTAATATACATTGCTTTCTTAGTAAATAAAATCAATGTTGTATGTGATGCTTATTCAGAGGGACGTGCATGACTTTAGTACATGATATGGTGCAGATAAATGGACAGTAATGCATTTCATTTTTATCTATTGTAACAATCATTTAATCTTTATTTATTTATTTTGCCCTTTTTTGTTTTCTTTTTTTACCTGTTGCTGAGTATCACTAACCTCCCTGATACACAGATCCACCTGAATGTTAAAGGGGTTCTGCACTTTCAATTAACTGATGATCTATCCTCTGGATAGATCATCAGCTTCTGATCGGCCGGGGTCCGACACCCGGGACCCCCGCCGATCAGCTGTTTGAGAAGGCAGCGGCGCTCCAGGAGCGCCGCGGCCTTCTCACTGTTTACCGCCGGGCCGCCCGCCCACTGACGTCACGACTTGTATCAACTAGAGTGGGCGCGGCTCAGCTCTGTTCACTTGAATGGAGCTTAGCCGCGCCCACTGTAGTTGATACAAGTCGTGACGTCAGTGGGCGGGCGGCCCGGCGGTAAACAGTGAGAAGGCAGCGGCGCTCCTGGAGCGCAGCTGTCTTCTCAAACAGCTGATCGGCGGGGGTCCCGGGTGTCGGACCCCGGCCGATCAGAAGCTGATGATCTATCCAGAGGATAGATCATCAGTTAATTGAAAGTGCAGAACCCCTTTAACTTCTGCAACCAGACCTCAAATTTATACTGCATAGCCTAAACCGCGCAACACATCATGTAAGCACATTTACATGGAAATGGTCCTCAGACCTTATTTTTCAACACTGCTTGGTTTATCATGAGGTTGAGAACATCTCAGGCATTTTTGTGTTTTCAGCATTGGTCATTCTGTGTGTTGAAATGTGTTTGAAGCTAAAGAGCAAAGGGAAGATCTTAAATGGAATATAGAAAACAACAAGGTTATTTAGCTCAAAATTCTCTTAAATGTTACTTTCTGCCAGATATATCTTAGGTGAATAAATGTAACACGTAATCATACGTTCTCCAACCTGACAGTAGAATAATAACTAAATCCAGTAAGCCCACTAATCAAACCTTAATGGGAACCTGTCACCATGAAAATGCAGTGCAACCTGCAGGCAACATGTTATAGAGCAGGCGGGACTGTGAATAGATTTACAGTGGGATGCGAAAGTTTGGGCAACCTTGTTAATCATCATAATTTTCCTGTATAAATCGTTGGTTGTTACGATAAAAGATGTCAATTAAATATATCATACAGGAGACACACACAGTGATATTTGAGAAGTGAAATGAAGTTTATTGGATTTACAGAAAGTGTGCTATAATTGTTTAAACAAAATTAGGCAGGTGCATAAATTTGGGCACCACAAAAAATAAATGAAATCAATATTTAGTAGATCCTCCTTTTGCAGAAATTACAGCCTCTAAGCGCTTCCTGTAGGTTCCAGAGTCTGGATTCTGGTTGAAGGTATTTTGGACCGTTCCTCTTTACAAAACATCTTTAGTTCATTCAGGTTTGATGGCTTCCGAGCATGGACAGCTCTCTTTAAGTCACACCACAGATTTTCAATTATATTCAGGTCTGGGGACTGAGATGGCCATTCCAGAACGTTGTACTTGTTCCTCTGCATAAATGCCTTAGTGGATTTTGAGCAGTGTTTAGGGTCGTTGTCTTGTTGAAAGATCCAGCCCCGGCGCAACTTCAGCTTTGTCACTGATTCCTGGACATTGGTCTCCAGAATCTGCTGATACTGAGTGAAATCCATGCGTCCCTCAACTTTGACAAGAGTCCCAGTCCCTGCACTGGCCACACAGCCCCACATCATGATGGAATCACAACCATATTTTACTGTAGGTAGCAGGTGTTTTTCTTGGAATGCTGTGTTCTTTTTCCTCCATGCATAACGCCCCTTGTTATGGCCAAATAACTCAATTTTAGTTTCATCAGTCCACAGCACCTCATTCCAAAATCAAGCTGGCTTGTCCAAATGTGCTTTAGCCCACCTCAAGCGGCACTTTTTGTGCTGTGGGCGGAGAAAAGGCTTCCTCTGCATCACTCTCGCATACAGCATCTCCTTGTGTAAAGTGCGCCGAGTGGTTGAACGATGCACAGTGACTCCATCTGCAGCAAGATGATGTTGTAGGTCTTTGGTGCTGGTCTGTGGGTTGACTCTTGACTGTTCTCACCATTCGTCGCTTCTGTCAATCCGAGATTTTTCTTGGTCTGCCAGTTTGAGCCTTAACTTGAACTGAGCCTGTGGTCTTCCATTTCCTCAATATGTTCCTAACTGTGGAAACAGACAGCTGAAATCTCTGAGACAGCTTTCTGTATCCTCCCCCTAAACCATGATGGTGAACAATCTTTGTCTTCAGGTCATTTGAGAGTTGTTTTGAGACCACCATGTTGCTACCCTTCACAGAAAATTAAAAGAGGAGGGAGACTTACAATTGACCCCCTTAAATACTCTTTCTCATAATTGGATTCACCTGTGTATGTAGGTCAGGGGTCACTGAGCTTACCAAGCCAATTTGAGTTCCAATAATCAGTTCTAAAGGTTTTGGAATCAATAAAATGACAACAGTGCCCAAATTTATGCACCTGCCTAATTTTGTTTAAACAATTATAGCACACTTTCTGTAAATCCAATAAACTTCATTTCACTTCTCAAACATCACTGTGTGTGTCTCCTATATGATATATTTAACTGACATTTTATATCGTAACAACCAACGATTTATACAGGAAAATCATGACGATTACCAAGGTTGCCCAAACTTACGCATCCCACTGTGTATGTACTTTTATAGAAAAAATATTCATTATAACTTGTAAAATATGAATTTAAATCTCACGTGGGCGGTCCTACCCAGTGTTTGACAGCTATCTTTGTATCGTGCAGCATTAGTTGTCACTGATAAGACCACACACATGACTCTTAGGTTCAGAATGAGCAGAGATGTAAATTAATTATATAGTCTTTTTATTTTAAACTATATATAAATCTCCTCAGTTCCCCCTGCCTTTCAACATGCTGCTAGTCAACTGCACTGCATTTTCATGGTGACAATGCAACCCTATTTTGTCCTTGCTTCAATCTCATGCTACCCTCTTATACTATTATAATTTCACAGTAAAGCAATTTTTAATCAGTGGTTATTTAAAGGGGTAGTCCCACGAAAAATATCCTACACTTTTTAAACCAGCACTTGGATCTGAATACTTTTGTAAGTGCATGTAATTAAAAATTTAGCATAGCCACTGAGTTATTCAATAAAATGTACCTGTATAGCGCCACCTGCTGTTTGTTCTTTTCCTTATTTTTGTCTTGCTCACTAAGAAGGCCGCACATGCTCGGTTTCATCCTTCAACAGCTTCCTGAGCTGTGATAGGGAGAGCTGAGACACGCCCCCTTAGCTGCAGCAGTAAAGACACTCCCTTTGAGCTGCCAGCTTGATATAAATCTAGCAGAGCAATGAATGGAGAGATCTCTTATATGAAGGATGGCCTTATGCCTATCCCATGCATGCTTAAACTCCTTCACTGTATTTGCAGCTACCACTTCTGCAGGAAGGCTATTCCATGCATCCACTACTCTCTCAGTAAAGTAATACTTCCTGATATTACTTTTAAACCTTTGCCCCTCTAATTTTAAACTATGTCCTCTTGTAGCAGTTTTTCTTCTTTTAAATATTCTCTCCTCTTTTACCTTGTTGATTCCCTTTATGTATTTAAAATATTTATTCATATCCCCTCTGTCTCGTCTTTTTTCCAAGCTATACATGTTAAGGTCCTTTAATCTTTCCTGGTAAGTTTTATCCTGCAATACATGTACTAGTTTAGTAGCTCTTCTCTGAACTCTCTTTAAAGTATCAATATCCTTCTGGAGATATGGTCTCCAGTACTGCGCACAATACTCCAAATGAGGTCTCACTAGTGCTCTGTAGAGCAGCATGAGCACCTCCCTCTTTCTACTGGTAATGCCTCTCCCTATACACCGAAGCATTCTGCTAGCATTTCCTGCTGCTCTGTGACATTGTCTGCCTACCTTTAAGTCTTCTGAAATAATGACCCCTAAATCCCTTTCCTCAGATACTGAGGTTAGGACTGTATCACTGATTTTATATTCTGCTCTTGGGTTTTTACGCCCCAGGTGCATTATCTTGCACTTATCCTATAAGTTTTAAACACATTTAAATTATTATCTAATTGCTCATGTATGTTGCCTTATGGATATTGAATGGTTATATGTATTGCACTATTGCTCTATCAGGAAGACCCTATATTTGACTATAATGCTATGTACTCAAGGAAGGAGAAGGGTTCTTTTGCATTTTGTTTTTATTTCTTTTAATAAAAAGTATGATTAAAAAAACTAAATGCATTAGCTGTAATGTGTGGTATTTAGCAATTTTCTTCTATGCAGTAAACAAAATTGTATGTTTTATTATGTACATTACACACATTTACTGGTGGACTAACATATTCTCTAACTTCCCTGCTTTCTAACCCCCCCACAGTGCCAGCATTATAATGAAGTGGTTCAGACACCTTTTATTCATTCATTGCTGCTTCTAAATTCAAAGAAATATATAGTTATATGTGTTTCTAGACAGTGGAGAAGGAAATTGCTGGAATATGATATATATATATATATATATATATATATATATATATTTTTATACAGTTGCAAGAAAAAGTATGTGAACCCTTTGACATGATATGGATTTCTGCACAAATTTGTCATAAAATATGATCTGATCCTTATCTCAGTCACAACAATAGACAATTACAGTCTGCTTAACCCCTTCCCGACCGCAATCTGTATATATACGTCATAGCTGCACATACCCCGTGCAGCTACCACGTATATAAACGTTCTGGCAGCTCTTTAATCCAAGCGCTGCAAAGCGCTTGGATTAAAGCTTCTGCCCCTGCCCTGTATGCTGTCACGGACAGCATACAGTGCAGTAATGCCGGCAAGGGACCAATCAGAGTGGCCCCTTGCTGGCAATCGATCCGATTGGTTAGACTGTTCAGACTAACCAATCGGATTGCGGCAGTGAAAAAATGCCGGTTTCAGGCTCTGATCTGCGCTCTGCAGATCAGAGCCTGAAAGCAGATAGTGTTCCTCATGCCCCCCGATCTGTGCCCCTCTCCTGCCTCCTGCGCTCATCTCCTGTCCTGATGCAGTCCGCCCCCTCCCCGCCCCATGCATTCATTTTCTAGCCTCCCCTCCTGCCCCAGCCTCCCTCAATATTGTAGGCAGTACCCCCCGATCCCCCCCTTTCTAGCTCTGCCCCCGATCCCCCTTCTGTGTGTGATGGTGGCGGCTCCATTACTGAGCCGCCGCCATCAGCAGAGACTGTCAGCTCTATGCTGACACTCTCCTGTAACCCCATAGATGGCGCGGTTGCGGCATCCATGGGGCTAACAGAGGGAGGGAGCTCCCTCTCTCCACCATCGGGGCTGCAGCGCTGTGATTGCAGCACCCGATGGTTGCCATGGCAAAGGTGTCCAGTGCTGACACCTACAAGTATTAGTATACTAGGAAGTATTATACTTTGGAATGCAAGAGCATTGGATCTTCAAGATCCAAGAGGGAACTGATAAAAAAAGTGAAAATAATAAAAATAAAAATAAATAAATAAAAATGTAAATTAAAAAAAGAAATTGCCTTTTCCTATAAAAAATGAAAAAAATTAAATAAAATACACATATTAGGTGTCACCGCGTCCGTAACGACCGTCTCTATAAATATATCACATGATAGACCCCGTCCGATAAATACCATAAAAATAAAATAAAAAAACAGTGCCATAAAAAAGCTATTTTTGTCACCTTACCTCACAAAAAGTGCAACAGCAAGTGATCAAAAAGGCTTATGACCCCCAAAATAGTACCAATCAAACCATCACCTCGTCCCGCAAAAAATGATACCCTATTTAAGACAATCGTCCAAAAAATAAAAAAGCTATGGCTCTCAGACTATAGAGACACTAAAACACAATTTTTTTTGTTTCAGAAATGCTATTATTGTGTAAAACTTTAATAAATAAGAAAAAGTATACATATTAGGTATTGCCACGTCCGTAACGATCTTCTCTATAAAACTATCACAAGACCTAACTCCTCAGATGAACGCTGTAAAAATAAATAAATGAAAACTGTTCCAAAACAGCCAATTTTTGGGTCACCTTGCCCCATAAAGTGTAATAATGAATGATCAAAAAATCCTATGTACCCAAAAATGGTACCAATAAAAACCTCAACACTCTGCAAAAAACGAGCCCCTGCACAAGACGATCGGAAAAAATAAAAAACATATGACGTTCAGAAAACCAATCCAGCACAATCTGCCTTCCAAAAACCGTATGGCATTCCTTTCCTTCTGCGCCCTGCCGTGTGCCCGTACAGCACTTTACGATCACATGTGGGGTGTTTATGTAAACCACGGAATCAGGGTAATAAATATTGAGTTTTGTTTGGCTGTTAACCCTCAATGTGTTAAAGAAAAAAAATATATAAAATGGAAAATCTGCCAAAAAAGTGAAATTTTGAAATTTCATCTCCATTTTCCTTTAATTCTTGTGGAACGCCTAAAGGGTTAATAAAGTTTGTAAAATCAGTTTTGAGTAACTTGAGGGGTGTAGTTTCTACAATGGGGTCATTTATGGGGGTTTCCACTATGTAAGCCCCACAAAGTGACTTCAGACCTGAACTGGTCCTTAAAAAGTGGGTTTTGGAAATTTTCTTAAAAATTGTAAGAATTGCTTCTAAACTTCTAAGCCTTCTAACGTCCTAAAAAAATAAAATGACATTTCCAAAATGATGCCAACATAAAGTAGACATATGGGGAATGTTAAGTAATACATATTTTATTAGGTATGACTTATTGTTTTAGAAGCAGAGAAATGGAAATTTGGAAAATTGTGAATTTTCAAAATTTTGGGCAAATTTGGGATTTTTTCATAAATAAAGGTGAAATATATTAACTCAAATATATGACTATCATGAAGTACAATGTGTCACGAGAAAACAATCTCAGAATGGCGTGGATAAGTAAAAGTGTTCCAAAGCTATTACCACATAAAGTGATGCATGTCAGATTTGTAAATTTTGACCTGGACACTGGGGCATCAATGATCCTTGGTCATGAAAGGGTAAAACTAATAACACACAAAGAATTAAATGTTACCATGTTTTTATTGAACACACCATGTAAACATTCACAGTGCAGGTGGAAAAAGTATGTGAACCCTTGGATTTAATAACTGGTTTAACCTCTTTTTGCAGCAAAACCTTCAACCAAACGTTTCCTGTAGTTGCAGATCAGACATGCTCAACGGTCGGGAGTAATTCGTGACCACTCCTCTTTTTCAGAACTGTTTCAGTTCAGCAATATTCTTGGGATGTCTGGTGTGAATCGCTTTCTTGAGGTCATACCACAGCATCTCAATTGGGTTGAGGTCAGGACTCTGACTGGGCCACTCCAGAAGGTGTCTTTTCTTCTGTTTAAGCCATTCTGTTGTTGATTTACTTCTATGCTTTGGGTCTTTGTCCTGTTGCAACACCCAGCAGTGCATCCTAGGAGATGCAGAGTATTCATGAGCTCCTGCCTGCCTGCAAAAATTTAGCAAAATCCTCCACATAAGCAGATAAATGAGCAAAAAACTGACTTTCTTTTTTTTGTGCAACCTATGTGTGTATTCTTTTAACAAAAATGTGATGGTTTTCTGGATATTGTTAGGGACAGTGGTGTGGACCCACTGTGCCTACCAACTGGTTAGAATTTTGCTAGTCCTGAGGGCGTTATCCTGGTGGTCCCCTGGTTTTCACCCCTTAACCCCTATATAGGGATCTGGCTTTCGCTGCAGGGGAACCTCAAGGCTTCTACCTCTTGGAATAGTCCTGGTGTGGCTGGCTGCTGACCTACGGGGATCAGAGAAACCAGTGCATGGCATTTAGGGAGCAGGTAATACTTGCGGTTAGAAAACTTGGGAATCCATGAAACAATCCAAAGATCAGAGCAGACAGCACAGGAACAGTACAGCGAACAGGCACAGGTCAGGTCTGCAGACAGACGATCAGATTATAGCTCTTAACAGACTCTAGCCAGCTAGAGAGAACTACAGAGATCAGTTGTTCAGGCAAGGAAGTAAGGTCAGCTACACAGATGCATATAAGATTTGATTAGCTCATTAACAAACAGCTGAGCGCAGAATCAGAAAAAAAAAAAAGTCATCTGCAGTGCTTTAACTTCCTTTATGTCTGGACTTTCAACATGACAGAAAGTTTCAAATAAAGGGATTATCCAGATATTTGACAAAAAAACTTTTTTTTACATCCTGTGAGCAGAGACTTTCAGCATTACTTGCCATTTTGTTAAGCCACCGATTTAGCAAGTTGGGTTTTGCCTATGTGACTGGCTGTAGGCTGTTGTCTTATGTGTCTTCCTGTTCAGCTGCATGTACATTATGCTATGATTTTTACTTTAAATAAGTTGTATTATGATTGAAAGACAAGTACTTTCAATACTTCCCATTTAAAAACTATTGTATTATTTTATGCTATAATAACTCATTATTTAAAGTCACTAGCACGCCGTTACATATATTCATGATATATTGCTAAACATTTGCTAGCCAATTGGTACAAATTTTGCTATATTCAAACTTGTGGACATTGTACTTATGTGAATCTCCAGTTTATATTAGTCGATTATAGTTTTTATAGTAATGACTTGGTCTGCAAATATTATATTAGAATATTGCTCTTGATTTTAAAGACACATTTCCTTAACTGTTTAATGTGATGTGACACACTGTTACATCACAGGAACTAAGCCAAAATTGATGTATGGTAAATTGCCATAATGATGTCACATTAATGGCAGGGGAACAGCAGCTGTCCTTTTTAGTGGCCAGTTTTACTATACTATATTGCTGGCATTTCAGCTGTTTAACACCTTAGATTCATTGGTCATTGCTGACTGTATCATCTAAGCGGTGAGACTGAAGTAGGGGTGCCGATGTGCTGTTATAGCAGGCATTAAAGTGGTTGTTCCACAAAAAAAATTCTAAAGTTTTCAAACCAGCCCCTGAATTTGAATACTTTTGAAATTGCACGTAATTAAAAATTTAGCATAGCCACTGAGTTATTCAATAAAATGTATCTGTATTGCGCCACCTGCTGTTTGTTCTTTTTCTCATTTCTTTGACCTGCTCAGTGAAATGGCCGAACATGCTCAGTTTCATCCTTTAACTGCCTCCTGATCTGTGATAGGGAGAGCTGAGACACGCCCCCTTAGCTGCAGCAGAGAAGACACTCCCCTTGAGCTGCCAGCTTGATATAAATCTAGCAGAGCAATGAATGGGGAGATCTCTGGATCCATGTGAGGTACAGGGCTGGTTCTCACTTTGTTATAAAGAGGTTGTCATTTATATGATTTTCACTTTTTACATTATTCATGGAATAACCCCTTTAAGGGTGTTTCTCACCCCTATCCAATGTTTAAGTCAACAGGATTTCTTCATTAGCACCAGCAGATATGTTTCATTTTGAAATCAGTGTTTACAGACTCACTTAGTCCATCCAATATTTATTAGCAGCAATGGTTCAGGAAATATTCCTAAAATAAATGAGGTTTTGATATCTACCTTTTTTTTTTCTTGAATTTCTTGCCCATCATGCTTCAGAGTGGACCACAGCTAAAATGGATGTCTCATGAGATTGTTTCACTGTCTGAAATTATGTATTGTGGTATTGTTGTGCTACTGGACGTCCATCCCATCTTGATAAATGTTGATTAAAATGTATGATTTTTTTTTCTATTGTTATTTGTAAAATCTGTTTCAATCATACAGTAAAAATGTGTTGGTTGCCTTTTTTCATGCTTTCAACTGTAATTTGGCGGACTATTCATTGAACATTAACATGTTTCTCCATGTTCATTCCTAATTTAATTTTAAATAACATGATTTTTTTTTAAACATACTTTATTTTGGATATTTCATCCAAATTCTGTTACTTTCATCTATTTCCATTGTTAACATGTAGAATAGAAAGTACTCTATAACTCAGTGTGAATCAACATCATTGTTAGAACACATACTTTATTCTCCCAAGGTTGTACAGACTCCCCTCTTCAGAAAATTGATTTTTTTTAATGCATGCACATTAGCTGCCTGAATTTCAAGTGTTAAATGTCGATTGGGTTCAGCACTGTCTGGCCACAAGAATTTCCAAAGTAGGAAGGAAGGGTAAGTAACATGTAAAAAATGTGTCTTACTGCAGTGAAGTTGAAGAAGAACTAAATATACCATTGTATTATATTTCTTGTAAGTGTTCACAAATGACATTAAATATGTATTAGAGTGTAATATCCATATGACATCTCCACCAAACCCAAACAAGAGAACTTCTTTTATGCATGCCAATTTCCTGATTGTTGTAGATTGCAGATTATTAATGAAACAATCAGTGAGAAAAAAAAACGGAATTAATTTAGAGAATGGTAATGACTAATGATATCTCATGTCTCCATGCCCTTGAAAGGGATATATACTCTCTGTGTACTTACTATTTGTACACTATAAAGAAATTGTAGAAGATGTTATAGATCAGCGAGTGTGAATCTACTGTGCCAACTAACCTGTTTGGCGTAGGGTTAAACCCTAAAGGTATTATTCTGGTGCTTCCCGGGATTCACCCTTTATTCCATATACAGAAATCTGGACTTAACTGTGATTTAGCAACCAAACTGCTACATCTTAGGATAGTCCCAGTGTAGTTGTCAGCTGAACCACTGGAGTCAGGGTTCAAGGCCCGGGAGCTCTGGATATTGAAAACTTCACCAAAAATGCAGGAAACCCACAGGTATGGTCTGAACAGGCACCAAGGGCTTGAATGCTGGTTTTAGAGATCCAGGCAGCTCATAGTTAATGTAGACACAGAAAAGACTTTGACTGAAGCACAGAGAAGACAGATTGGGTTAACTGAAACACAAACTGAAATGAACTTACTTGGACTTGGAGCACACAGGCAGGATGGAAACAGAATTTGGAGCATGGCAGGAAGACAGGCAGGAAATAACGTAGGATAAATGCAGGTTCAACGTAAGATAAATGGCCATCTTCATTGAAGATCCTGCTCAAATCTTGCGCGTGGTGACGTATGAGATTTCGTGCTGGATCTTCAATCACGATGGCTGGGGTAACCTCTATGCGATCAAATGAATAAGGTATTTTTCTCCCCATTGGATTAACCCCTGAAAGCCCTCAATGTTCATATTGGATGCCACAATCAACAATGAATGCGGCATCTGAGGGATTCAATTAGGGGGTGGCACAATCGCCGTTCCCCACCATTGTGCCTGCTAATTTCAAAGAAATGCGCCTTGTGACGAAGTAATTTGTCACAAAGCCAATTTCTTTGTGAAATTTGTCAAAGCAGACAAATTTAATTTTTGAGTACTTCGCTCATCACTATTAATCTCAATAGCACTAGGCTATCAAACCTGTTTGCTGGTCATTGAGGAACCTAGAACTCAAGCATCCTATGCCTGGAAAGGGTGCCTTAAATACCCAGGTACCTTCGGCCATTGGCTGGGGAAGGGATTTGGTTCTGGCTGCTTAAGAGGCAGGACTATTTTGTTAAATAGTAATGCATTCCTAATAAAATAGCAATGTTTCTTTTCTTAGAATTCTGCATTGTGCTTGTCCTCTCCAGGAATTGTATAAATACATTGACCAGGCAATGATAACATTTCTCTTATCAAAGCGGTGTGTTCCTTTGGTGACTGGTAATGCCATTTGCAATGTGACTAGTAACACCAAATATCCAATTAAAACTCCAAACTAAGAAAGCCATAAAAACTGCACTCCACCCTTGTTTCATACTTTGAGAAACCCTCACTTGACCAAATACAATGTTGATTCTACCACTCCCTACCTCTTCTTAATCATGCATAAAATACTTCTCTTGTGCCTCCCCTCTGTTCTGGAATTTCTTCCCTTAGTTTGATATTTTCCAACCAAAACTTTTTAAATTGCTCACTGACAACTTGCCTATTATAAGAAGCATATAACCTTGCTCCCTTGCTCCCAATAGTCTCTCCCAAGAGTATTCAAACACTGCTATTTGTCTAAAGCCACTTACCTCTTTTCCTTGATCTTGCTGCTACCATATGTCCTATTCATTATAGGTTATACATTCATATAGTTAGGGTTCCTATCAAATATAAACTACAAAAATGGCGTGGTGTCAAAAGGCAGGAAGTGCTCAACCCCATATTGTCATGGAACCATGAACCAGACGTACAACAAGAGATGAGTGGAAATAAGAAGGCTTTATTGAAAATAAAGCTGTAAGGCAAAAGTCCAAACGGATGGCTAAACCGAAGCAGGGTCTTGCGAAACCAGAGATCAGGAACCAGAAGGGTAGTCAGATGAAGCCAGGATCAGGAACCAACAGGGTAGTCAGACGAAGCCAGGATCAGGAATCAGCAGGGTAGTCAGACGAAGCCAGGATCAGGAACCAGAAGCAGCAGCAGTCTTAGAAGCATGTGAGCACAGGAGGACCAAGCAGGGAACTGAAGCCACAGACCTCCTATATATATGAGCTAGGCATCCAGCTCCTCCCAGTGGGAAGGAGGAGCCGCAGGGTGGGAGGCTACAAGAAACCCAGAAACCAAGATGGCCGTCAGCACATGTCAAACGAAGGAGAACAGCAAGGAGGTAAGACCATGACAGTACCTCCCCCTCAAGGGCCCCTCCTCCGCGGAGTAAGGAACGGTTTCTGAGGGAAGCGTGCGTGGAAGGCTCGGAGCAAGGCAGGAGCATGGACATCTGCGGAGGGAACCCAGGAACGCTCCTCTGGACCATAACCACGCCAATGGACCAAAAACTGCACCCGGCCGCGGACCAGGCGTGAGTCCAGGATATTGCTCACCTCATACTCCTCACGATTGCCCACTTGGACCGGACGAGGCCGAGGAATCGAGGAAGTGAAACGATTACACACCAGTGGCTTCAAGAGGGAGACATGAAACACGTTGGAGATCCGCATGCCAGGAGGAAGTGCAAGGGCATAGGCTACCGGGTTTACCCTGCGAAGCACTCGGAAGGGACCAACAAAGCGAGGCGCCAGCTTGGGAGTGGGCACTCGAAGGTTGAGGTTGCGGGTGGACAACCATACGCGGTCTCCGACCTGGTAGGAAGGAGCGGGCGCTCGTCTGCGATCAGCCTGGAGTCTCTGGCGCTGCGCAGAGACCTCAAGGGACCTCTGGATCTGTACCCAAGAAGCACGTAGGACGGAAAGGTGATCCTCCACAGCCGGAATATCCTGGGGAGAGAATACCTCCGGTAACACGGCAGGTTGGAACCCATAATTGGCCATGAAGGGAGATGTCCCAGAGGAAGAGTTCACCGCCGTGTTCCTGGCAAACTCAGCCCAAGGCAGGAGGTCAACCCAATTGTCTTGGTGAACGGAGACATAGCAACGAAGGAATTGCTCCAAGGCCTGATTGGATCGTTCTGCGGCCCCATTGGACTGAGGGTGGTAGGCCGATGAGAAAGAGAGATGAATCCCCAACTGGGAGCAAAAGGCGCGCCAGAACCTGGACACAAACTGACTCCCCCGATCCGACACAATCTCCTTGGGCAAACCGTGCAACCGGAAGACCTCCCTGGCAAAAATCGAGGCCAACTCTTGTGCAGAGGGTAACTTCTTGAGAGGTACACAGTGGCACATTTTGGAAAACCGATCCACTATCATGAGAATGACCGTATGGCCTCGGGATGCAGGGAGGTCCACAATGAAATCCATCCCCAGGTGTGACCATGGACGCTCCCCGGTGGCTATGGGTTGCAAAAGGCCCAACGGAAGGTGCCGAGGGGACTTACTCTGGGCACAAACGGAGCATGCCGCTACATATGCGGCGATGTCGGAACGTAGAGAAGGCCACCAGAACAGACGTGAAACAGCCCAGGACAGCTGATTCTTTCCAGGATGCCCCGCGGCCTTGGAGTTATGGTAGGTTCGCAACAACCGAGTGCGCAACTCCTCAGGCACAAAACACCTGCCGTTGGGTCTCCCAGAGGGAGCACCAGATTGAGCCGCCAAAATCTGCTCACCCAGGGGAGAGGTCAGACTGGTGCGAATGGCGGCCAGGATCTGATTCGGAGGTATGACCGAAGTCGGAATCGACTCCTCCCCGGACAGCTCGGAGTACTGCCGTGATAAGGCATCCGCTCTGATGTTCTTGGAACCGGGTAGGTAGGAGACCACGTAATTAAAACGTGACAAGAACAGAGCCCATCTGGCCTGACGTGGTGTCAATCTCTTGGCCTCAGAGAGGTAGGTCAGATTCTTGTGGTCCGTCAGGATGAGAACCGGAACCACCGAGCCCTCGAGCAAGTGCCTCCATTCTTTAAGGGCCTGCACGATGGCCAATAACTCCCTGTCACCAATCTGATAGTTGCACTCCGCGGAAGACAGTTTCCGGGAGTAAAACCCACAAGGAAGCAGAGGACCCTCTGGTGTTCTACGCTGAGACAGGAGGGCGCCTACTCCCGTCTCAGACGCGTCCACCTCGAGGACAAACGGCAACCCAGGGTTGGGATGCGACAGAATCGGAGCCGACACAAAGGCGGACTTTAGAGCCTCAAAAGCTCGGATGGCCTCGGGCGGCCAGACCTGGGGATTACTGCCCTTCCTGGTCAGATCCGTGAGAGGCTTGGCTAGCATGGAAAAGTCCCTGATGAACTTCCGATAATAATTGGCGAAGCCCAAAAAGCGCTGCAGGGCACGAAGACCACTGGGCTGGGGCCACTGTAAGACAGCCGAAACCTTCTCAGGATCCATGGAGAACCCCTCAGCGGAAATGATGTAACCTAAGAAGGTTACCTGGGATCGGTGAAATTTGCATTTCTCAAGCTTACCGAACAGCTTGTTCTCTCGTAACCGTTGCAACACTCGTCTGACATCCAGAATGTGGGCCTCCATGGATTTAGAATATACCAAGATGTCATCCAAATAGACCACCACACACTGCTGCAACAGGTCACGGAAAACATTGTTGATGAATTCCTGGAAGACTGCGGGCGCATTGCACAACCCAAAGGGCATAACCAAGGATTCATAATGACCGGTCTTGGTGTTAAACGCGGTCTTCCACTCATCGCCCGCCTTGATCCTTACCAGGTTATATGCCGCCCTCAGGTCGAGTTTGGTAAAGACCGTGGCCCCTTTGAGGCGATCGAACAGCTCGGAAATCAAGGGTATCGGGTAAGCGTTCTTGATCGTGATGCGATTGAGACCCCTGTAATCGATGCAAGGCCTCAACTCACCGCCCTTCTTTTTCACAAAGAAAAATCCAGCCCCTGCCGGGGACGAGGATTTGCGAATGTGTCCGCGTGAAAGCGCCTCCCTCACGTACTCCTCCATGGCCTCATTCTCCGCTACCGACAGTGGATAGACTTTGCCACGAGGAGGAACGGCACCAGATTGTAACTCTATGGCACAATCGTATGGGCGGTGCGGAGGTAGGGCAACCGCACGCACCTTATCGAATACATCCCGGTACTCCTCGTATTCAGGAGGCAACAGAGAGTCCGAGGAAGTACACAGCAACTTGACAGGCCCATGGATGCAACTAGCCCCACACTGCGGTGACCACGAGAGGATCTCGGCCGATTTCCAATCGAAAGTCGGATTATGCTTCTGGAGCCAGGGGTACCCCAAGACCACCGAGTAGTGTGGAGACGAAATAACCTGGAGACAGACCGACTCTCTGTGAACGGCACCAATGGCCATCCCCACTGGAAGGGTCTCCTGAGTCACGTGTGGCGGCAGAAGGGGTCTGCCGTCTATCGCCTCAAGAGCCAGTGGGGAACCTCGAGGCTGCAGAGGAATGGAATTGGCGGCAGCGAACACACTATCAATGAACAAACCACCAGCACCAGAGTCCACCAACGCCTGGGTCGTCACCGAGCCCCCGACCCAGGAGAGGACAACAGTAATCAGTGGTTTGTCAACACGGGAAACCGGGGACGAGGAGACTCCACCCAAGATCTGCCCCCGACAGGATCTCAGGTGCGAGCGTTTCCCGGACGGTTCGGGCATGCCAACCGAAAATGCCCACCGAGACCACAGTACATGCATCGGCCCTCGCGTCTCCGGAGTACCCTCTCCCCCTCGGACAGGCGAGCAAACCCCAGCTGCATGGGTTCACCCCCAGACAAGTCATCCCCAGGAGGCGTGGGAGGAGAGGGAGGCACAGGTGGGACAGCAAACGTAGGCGCCAATCTGTTAGAAGGCCTCCGCAGGCTCTCCTGAAAGGAAGGTCTCTCCCTGAGTCTGGTGTCAATCAAAATCAGGAAAGAAATAAGAGACTCGAGCTCCACAGGTAGGTCCTTAGCTGCAACCTCATCCTTCAAGGCATCCGAGAGACCATGAGAGAAAGCAGCGACCAGAGCCTCATTATTCCAGCCCACCTCTGCTGCCAGGGTACGAAACTCAATGGCGTATTCAGCTACGGATCGTGAACCCTGTCTGATGGACATAAGGAGCTTCGCAGCAGAGGCAGCACGAGCCGGCACATCGAATACCTTCCGAAGAGAAGCAACAAAACCGGAAAACTCGGCAACCACCGGATTGTTGTTCTCCCATAAAGGGCTGGCCCAGGCCAAGGCCTTGTCCGAGAGCAGCGAGATCAAGAAGCCCACCTTTGATCTCTCAGTAGGAAAGGCATGTGGCAGCAACTCGAAGTAAATGCCCACCTGGTTAAGGAAACCTCGGCACTGAGTTGGCTCTCCCCCAAAGCGCTGTGGAAGGGGGGCAGAACTGGTCATACCCCGAAACACCGCAGGCGCAGCAACAGGTGTCGGGGTAGACTCTGGCGCAACAACCGGAGCGGCAGTAGGAGCGGGCCCAGGAGCGACAACCGACCCATCGGCAACGGAAGCTAAATGAGCCGTGCGTTCAAGCAGGGTTTGCAACGCCACAGCGAACCGACCCAACAGGTGATCCTGCTGATCAAGTCTGGCAACAAGCGTAGGTAGCGAGGATGGCCCTGTACCGTCAGAATTCATGGCTTGGTCCTAATGTCATGGAACCATGAACCAGACGTACAACAAGAGATAAGTGGAAATAAGAAGGCTTTATTGAAAATAAAGCTGTAAGGCAAAAGTCCAAACGGATGGCTAAACCGAAGCAGGGTCTTGCGAAACCAGAGATCAGGAACCAGAAGGGTAGTCAGATGAAGCCAGGATCAGGAACCAACAGGGTAGTCAGACGAAGCCAGGATCAGGAATCAGCAGGGTAGTCAGACGAAGCCAGGATCAGGAACCAGAAGCAGCAGCAGTCTTAGAAGCATGTGAGCACAGGAGGACCAAGCAGGGAACTGAAGCCACAGACCTCCTATATATATGAGCTAGGCATCCAGCTCCTCCCAGTGGGAAGGAGGAGCCGCAGGGTGGGAGGCTACAAGAAACCCAGAAACCAAGATGGCCGCCAGCACATGTCAAACGAAGGAGAACAGCAAGGAGGTAAGACCATGACACATATGCAGTTGTGCATCTATACCCAGGGGAGCAGATCCTGCACTTGTGTCCCGTTGCTAATGGCGATCCTCAGCAAAAATGCATACGGTGGAGGATGCCCAGAGCGGACCACAAGTGCCACAATAGACATCCTACACAAGATAGAAAAATTTGTGGATGTAAATAGCTATATGAAATAAACATTAATAAGGAAGGTGCACTGCTGTGGATGCAAACAAACTAAATTAAAATTGAGAATTTAGCCAATATTTCCTTATTTGAAGGACATATCTGAGCCTGAGCACCGTGCTAAGGTATCTCAAGTAGCTCAAGACCTAACGCTAACCTACCTGTGCCGTATGGGCAATACCAGTAGCCAGTGGGCAAATGACAGGAGCGTAAGGTCCAACTCACAGCAAACTCCCAGTTACCCCCAGTATGGAGCCATGCTTGCAATGGGAGTAGGGAGGAGGCTGTGAGCCCATTCAGGACTGGTAGGTTAGCTTTTGGTCCCGAGATACTTGAGATACCTTGGCGCAGTGCTCGGGCTCAGATATGTCCTTCATATAAGGATATATTGGCTAAATTCTAAATTTTAACACCAGTTTGAGGGTTTAGTCAGACTTGCTTGTTTGCATCCACAGTAGTGCACCTTCCTTATTAATGTTTATTTCCTATCAAATATACCTAACAAACACTCTCTCATTTGCTATTGCCTGGCCCTGTCAATCAAAGCAACCAAGGAGGGACAGGCCACAACAAGACCAATGGTGACACCCTCATTGTTCCAAAAGACTAATTTGCATATTAAGAAAAAAATATCATAACTTCAAATCAAGGCATACTATTAAAAAAAGAAATAGAAACAACATTTTAATCAGCTGAACACAGCAATGTGTCGATGCAAACAGTTTGATAGGGCGGTCGCTGGTGACAAATTCCCTTTAATATCTAGCAATCATTTTATTTTATTTTTTGCCTCTCTGCATTTCATCAGCCATAACTTTCTTTTTCATTGACGTGGCCATCTGAAGTTTTGTTTTATACTAGAGAAATATCAAATGTTGGCAATATCATTTTTTGTAAACGACTATATATATGTATATATATATATATATATATATATATATATATATATATATATACATATACAGTACAGACCAAAAGTTTGGACACACCTTCTCATTCAAAGAGTTTTCTTTAATTTCATGACTATGAAAATTGTAGATTCACACTGAAGGCATCAAAAATATGAATTAACTAATGTGGAATTATATACATAACCAAAAAGTGTGAAACAACTGAAAATATGTCATATTCTAGGTTCTTCAAATTAGCCGCCTTTTGCTTTGATTACTGCTTTGCACACTCTTGGCATTCTTTTGATGAGCTTCAAGAGGTAGTCACCTGAAATGGTTTTCACTTCACAGACGTACCCTGTCAGGTTTAATACGTGGGATTTCTTGCCTTATAAATGGGGTTGGGACTATCAGTTGCGTTGTGGTGAAGTCAGGTGGATACACAGCTGATAGTCCTACTGAATAGACTGTTAGAATTTGTATTATGGCAAGAAAAAAGCAGCTAAGTAAATAAAAACGAGTGGCCATCATTACTTTAAGAAATGAAGGTCAGTGAGTCCGCAAAATTGGGAAAACTTTGAAAGTGTCCCCAAGTGCAGTCACAAAAACCATCAAGCGCTACAAGGAAACTGGCTCACATGCGGACCGCCCCAGGAAAGGAAGACACCTCTGCTGCGGAGGATAAGTTAATCCGAGTCACCAGCCTCAGAAATCGCAGGTTAACAGCAGCTCAGATTAGAGACCAGGTCAATGCCGCACAGAGTTCTAGCAGCAGACACATCTCTAGAACAACTGTTAAGAGGAGACTGTGTGAATCAGGCCTTCATGGTAGAATATCTCCTAGGAAACCACTGCTCAGGACAGGCAACAAGCAGAAGAGATTTGTTTGGGCTAAAGAACACAAGGAATGGACATTAGACCAGTTTAAATCTGTGCTTTGGTCTGATGAGTCTAAATTTGAGATCTTTGGTTCCAACCACCGTGTCTTTGTGCGACGTAGAAAAGGTGAACGCATGGACTCTACATGCCTGGTCCCCACCGTGAAGCATGGAGGAGGAGGTGTAATGGTGTGGGGGTGCTTTGCTGGTGACACTGTTGGGGATTTATTCATAATTGAAGGCATACTGAACCAGCATGGCTACCACAGCATCTTGCAGCGGCATGCTCTTCCATCCGGTTCGCGTTTAGTTGGACCATCATTTATTTTTCAACAGGACAATGACCCCAAACACACCTCCAGGCTGTGTAAGGGCTATTTGACCATGAAGGAGAGTGATGGGGTGCTGCGCCAGATGACCTGGCCTCCACAGTCACCGGACCTGAACCCAATCGAGATGGTTTGGGGTGAGGTGGACCGCAGAGTGAAGGCAAAAGGGCCAACAAGTGTTAAGCATCTCTGGGAACTCCTTCAAGACTTTTGGAAGACAATTTCAGGTGACTACCTCTTGAAGCTCATCAAGAGAATGCCAAGAGTGTGCAAAGCAGTAATCAAAGCAAAAGGTGGCTACTTTGAAGAACCTAGTATATGACATATGTTCAGTTGTTTCACACTTTTTTGTTATGTATATAATTCCACATGTGTTAATTCATAGTTTTGATGCCTTCAGTGTGAATCTACAATTTTCATAGTCATAAAAAGAAAGAAAACTCTTTGAATGAGAAGGTGTGTCCAAATTTTAGGTCTGTACTGTATATATATATATATATATATTATATATATTTTTTGGGCTGTAGCTTTTGGCTTTTTTTCAGTTAATGTTTTATCCTGCTTATGTTTAGCATGAAATAACCAGATAATAAAATTCTTCTGATTATTACGATTGTGTGGTAACATGTGTATTTTGTATTTTACTTAATGTGGCACAAAAAATTGTTGTAGGGTGAGTTTTTAATATTTTTTTTTATGACATGATTTATAACAGAAAAAATTATGGGATCACCATTTTATGAATTCACTTAAAATGTAGAAACATCCCATATATGCTACTACATATACTCTACACTTGTGTGCCCTAACAGCAGGCTTGGGGTACTCCAGAGAACCTCAGAGTTGACTATGGATCAATCCCCCAGCCTCTGATTGGCTCACTTGAAAACCCAATGATCCAATTATCTTGATGGGGTATGGAATGCGGCATGATCAAAGGGTTATCAGCAGGGGTTGGAACTTCTTCGCTGTGAAGAAGAGACTACATTGAGAACCCAGGCTCTTAGTAACAGGCAGTTCTCATTGCTGGAGCATTCCTGCAGCCATAAACCTCTGTTCAGTTGCAGCAAAGCCAAAATATGTTGCTGCAGGTGGTCATTAAGGGGTTAAAGCAGCCGTGAGAATATATATTGCTGTCTTTCTTTATTTTTCTATGATGTGTTATGTATGTGATGCTATGATCACACAATGGTGCTTGGTGTTTTGTTAATTAAGCTGAGTAAACCATGAATTAAATTAGGCAAATTACAATTTTCACCACATTGTGCTTTTTTTGCCTCAAAGATGCTATAATCACTAGTGTTGATTGCGAATATTGGCACTTTGAGAATTTGCGAATATCTAGAATATAGTGCTATATCTTCATAATCGCAAATATTCTAGATTTTTTTTCATCAGTACCCATGATCCCTCACTGTTTCTTGCTTGTGGGCCAATGAGAAGGCTGCAATATATTTGACTTGAGGAGTAGTGTTGATCTATAATTTTCATATTGCGAATTTTTATCGCAAATTTTTTGGGCGCAAAATTTCCAATTGCCAATTTTCGGAATCAAGAAAATAATGACTGGAGATCACAAATTTGTGACTAATATTCTTTCAAATATTTTTGAAATATAGTAAATTTGAATATTGCCCCTGCTGCTCATCCCTGATCACACAATGGTGCTCGTTGTTTTGTTAATTAAGCTGAGTAAACTATGAATTAAATTAGGCAAATGACAATTTTCACCACATTGTGCTTTTTTTGCCTCAAAGATGTGATTATTTACTTTAGAAAATTCACTGTAATATGCAAATTTAAAATGCTTCATCTTATAACCTTCTGTTTAGAATGATAAAGAAGAAATAATAAAAATAATAAACATTATTAATATTTGTTTTTATTGTGTTATTATTACTCTTCTTTCCTATGGAATGCACATCAGTTTTATACCAAATCAATGCAGAATGAACGCCAAAATAACTCATGGACAAATTTACTGCTTGTTCATTGTTAGAAAGATGAATAGCATACGATGCTTTGATTCGTTTTGTTCTATGCATATTTATCTATGCATATTTATAAGCATTAAGCATACAACCTGTTTCTGAAGAATAAACACATTACTGCTTGAAGATTTATTCCAGGTTATATTTCAGAGCAAACAAACACTCCATACGATAATGGATGAATCAGCAAAAGGAAGCAATAACAAAGGCTTTTCTGTCTGTTTCTAGAGCCTGCACAATATTCTCCAGTGGAGGGCAAACTTGCATTAAATATATTATTCATCTTCAGGAATTTGCCAATCTATTTTCATCTACATTTGAAAATATGAAACATCTAAAATAGTCTCTGGCTGCAAATGGGATGCAGTTCTGCTGTCAAAAAGAACAACTGAGATGTTACCATAAACATACTACATAGTAAACCTTACCTAAATACATTTATAGCCATTTGTTTAATAAGGATTTAGAATGGAGCAATAATACTATATATAAGATTGGATCCTGCTTACAAATTCTTACTGATTCTCTAAATTAAAATATAACATAGATATTGTAGGGACTAAAGTTAAAGGGGCTGTGTCTCCTCAGACATTAAGGGCATATCGCTAGGATATGCCCCCAATATCTGATAGGTGCGGGTCCCACCTCTGGAACCCATATCTATCCTTAGAACAGAGCCTGCAAAGTGAAGCGCATGTGCGACTGCCCTCCATTCATTCCTATGGGAGCACCGAAAATACTCAAGCACTTGTTTGGTTATTATCGTCAGCCCCAACAATAATATAAAGCAATTTATTTACAAAATGTACTATATCGGAAACGTAACAATATCTGAAGTGCAAATATTTGCATATACTGTCAGTAAACAGTTCAAAGGTCAGGGTGGGCAACACAGGGTCAAAACAAGGAACAAGCAAAGGTCAGGCAGCAAAGAGTAAAATTCTGATTATATATATATATATATATATATATATATATAATCTACAGTGCTGCCCATAATTATTCATACCCCTGGCAAATTTTGACTTAACGTTACTTTTATTCAACCAGCATGTAATTTTTTGATGGGAAATTACATAGGTGTCTCCCAAAAGATAATAAGACGATGTACAAGAGGCATTATTGTGGGGAAAAACTAAACATTTCTCCGCTTTTATTTACATTTGAGCAAAAAGTGTCCAGTCCAAAGTTATTCATACCCTTCACAAACTGTCACAGTCTGTGGGAAAATCAAATGTTCTATACCATTCCAAATAGTCCAAGCTGTTCTAAAGCATCCTAATTACCCTGATTAATTGGGAGCAGATGTTTTAATCAACTCAACAGGTGAAAAACAGCAGCTCTCTGCAGTTGGTTTGTGGACAGTCATGGCTAAGACAAATGAGCTCAGTGAGGACCTGCAGCTGTGCATTGTGGCTGCTCACAAGTCAGGAAAGGGCTACAAGGCCATTTCTAAATGTTTTCAAGTTCCAGTGGCTACAGTGCAAAGTATTATTTAAAAAAATACAAGATGTTCCGCACTGTGGAAAATCTCAGAGGACGTGGTCGGATGCCAAAAGTGACACCAGTGCTGGCCAGGAGGATAGTTAGAGAGGTGAAAAAGAATCCAAGGATCACCTCCAAGGCCATCCTGGTGAATCTGGGCTCTGCTGGTTGCAATGTCTCAAGGCATACAATCCAATGGACACTGCATGCTGCTGGGTTCCACGGATGCAGACCAAGGAGGACGTCACTTCTCCAGATAAGGCACACAAAAGCTTGCTTGGCCTTTGCAAAAGCTCATCTGGACAAAGAAGAAGACTTCTGGTCTTCTGTGTTATGGTCAGATGAAACAAACATTGAATTGTTTGGTCAAAATGATGTTTCCTTCATTTGGCGTAAAAAAGAAGAAGCCTTCAACCCATAGAACACCATCCCCATTGTCAAACATGGTGGTGGTAACCTAATGCTTTGGGGGTGTTTTTCAGCCAATGAAACATAAAAACAAATTGAAACAAATTAGTATGAATATCGATAAACTCATAAACTCCATAACCTGTTGAGACCGTTTAAAAAGGAATATGGAGAATTAAGCAGTAAATGTCAGAAGAATATTATAAAAACAGAAACAGAGGTGAAAAATAAAAAAATCAAAAGAAATTTCTGAAAGTATGCGAGGATTACAAAACAAAGTATATAGATGGAAAATGAAAAATAATAAAGGTGTGCACCACGATAGAGAAGGGCCAATAGGCAAAGATATAGGTTTACCTAATCAGGGAAATCGCATGGAAATACAGGGAGAGTCGTCACAAAATGTACCGTACCAAAGGGTGAACTGTTCAGAAGAGAGACTATTTGATATGAAGCGTTTTCCACCTAGGAGACATTATGACACAGGTTCTAGGTTTTCCCAAAAATAAGGAGAATGATTGTGTTAAAGCATTTAAAAGGGGTCTACTACTTAATGAATTGGACAAGAAAGACACCAAACAAAAACATTACAATTTAACACGTGAAGAAAAAACTGCTTTGAGGAATCTTGAATCTAATTCTAGCATTGTAAAAAAGCCGGCAGACGGGACGGGACGGGGGGGGGGGGGGGGGGGGGTTGTTATAATGGATGTGGACAAATATGAAAAGGAAGTGCAGAGATTATTGTCAAATCTTAGCCTTTGACTATAAAAATGAACTAGATAAATTACTAAAAGAAGGATTTAATAAAGGCATTATTAATAAGGAGGAATTTGATTATTTAACAGTTAAGTTTCCCATTACCCCAGGTATATATCAGCTACCAAAAATTCACGAAAGTTTAATAACTCCACCAGGGAGACCCATTGTCTCTGGAATACATTTTCTTACCAGCAGATTAACTGAATACATTTTTTGCAGAAATACGTAACCCAAGCTCCTCCCAATCTCAAGGACACTGATAATGTAATTGAGATAGTTAAAAACCTATGGAGGAGCAAAGAAAATACTTGGCTTGCTACAGTTGATGTAACCTCCCTTTACACCATAATTCCATTACAATTAGGATTAAGAGCTATTAAAAAAGTATTAGATGAGGACCCTCTAATGACCAGTGAGCAGGAGAAATTTATCTTAGACAGTGTTGAGTTCTGCCTTAGGCATAATTACTTCTGGTTCAAAAATACTTACTATCTACAGCAAACTGGGACTGAGATGGGGCAAAATTCGCCCCCAGTTTCGCTAATATATTTATGAGTCTTTGGGAAGAAGAGAATATCAAACCAGCTCTATGTAAAAAGACCACGGATGGAGAACTTATTATATGGAGACGCTATATAGATGACTCTGTTAGTGTGGGAGGGGGAGAAACAGGGTCTGGAGGATTTAATCAATAAGATAAATATTAATGAATGGAAGCTAAGATTCACTAGTAACATTAGTGCAACTTTGATACATTTTCTAGATCTTACTATATATGTCGAGGAGAATGTTTTTAAAACTAAATCCTTCTTCAAGGAGACAGATGTGAATGTGTATATAGAAACCACCAGCTGTCACTATGTTCCCTGGCTTAAAAACATACCAAAAGGACATTTTAAAAGGGTTTATCGGGACTGCACTGATAGAAGGGTAGATGAGGAACAAAATCAACTCATCTTTGAATGTTTTAAAGAAAAGGGTTGCTGTGATGATGAATTCACTAGAAGTAGTAGAGATATCAATGTGAATAATGAAAAGAAAACAATGGTAAAAAAGGAGAGCGATTTTCGCTTTACTTTTCTTACTCAGTATAATAAGAATGTTGGAATTATGAAAAATGCCTTCAAGAAAAATTGGGGAGTTTTAAAAAATTACCCAATTTTAGGAAAAGTGATCCCGGATCACCCTCTAGTAACATTTAAGAAAGCTCCAAACATACAAAATCATTTGGTACGGAGCTATATCGCTGGAGGTGACACAAAAGAGAAAGGAAGCCGGTTTACATGGTGCGGCTTTTGCAACCCGTGTAAGAATAGAACCAAACACAAAAAAAAGAGGAGTTTACAAACTATTCATTCTAACATGAGGGATTTAGATTTTTAAATTGAAGTGGAGATAACATGTAATCATATAGGAGTCATTTACTGTACCTGTTGGAGTGTCCTTGTGGACTCCAATATGTTGGACAGATGTTGCACAAATTAAAAACAAGGATACAGGAACACATTCGGAACATCAAGAAAGGATTGGAGACACATAGTGTCTCTCTCCATTTTAAACAAGTTCACCCAAAAAATCCAAAGGGTCTAACCTTTACAGGCATTGAATTGGTTAAACAACACTGGCGGGGTGGAGGTCCCGTGGCCAGAATAAAAAGATGTGAAGTTGAATGGATATACAAACTTGAGACCCTGCAACCATGGGGGTTAAATGTTGAATTTGACCTTAAACCTTGCCTGATGTAATGAATGTGTTCCGAGCCTTTTTGTTGTGGGAATAATTTAGGGACAATTACTTAATTTGTTGATATTGGCATATGTTTTTAAAATGTATACTGTATATTAATGAAATATCTCTCTGCATGATGGGAACTATAACTATACTGTGTACGATCTGACTATGAAGGTGTGGAGATGCGATCTTCACTGGTGACAGTGTGGTGATGCGGCAATATTTATAGAGAGGGTGGAAGTAGATATAACGGTACCTCTATTTCCTGATTCAATGTACTAGAGTTTTGAGATCAATCGATAAGTTGAAGTTTCAGGTGTGAACTGAGATCGATCTAGAGAGATGTCCATAATAAATGTATTAATGGTAAAGAGAAGCCGCTGGGAGGTTTTATTGGCTTGGAAGGTTGTCATTTCTAATTGGCTGGCGAAAACACTTGATGGTGACTCACTGGGGAATGAAGTATGTCGTTTTTATGAATGGGTAGCAGTGGAGGATAATAGAGAGATCTATCAATAAATGTATTGATTAGGTTGTAAATAGCTAACTGACCGAGTATTACTTTTATGTGCTATTTATGTTTAATTATAATGTATTAAGATTGAGGATTTACTATTTTAATTATGCAGTTTGTACGTGGGTTGTTGCAAATTTGGAGTAAAGGATGGGCAGGATTTAAGTGGTTTTAAAAAAGACTATGCAGCATGGTAAAGCGTGTTGGCCCCTGATGAAGCGTCAAGCGAAACCCGGGTTGGGCATGAACTAAAGAGGACAAAGAACTTTCATTATATGTTTTTAACTCATTTATGTTCGTGAGTATAATAAACCTTTTATAATTGTCCCTGGTTGACGGTGCTTCACCATTTGTGTGACCCCTTTGTTAATGGTTTATAGTAACAGAGACAACCACTGTTTCTATTTGTTAGTAAGAAATACTTCAAAAGTCTTTACGAAAAAAGGAACCAAAAGGTAAAAAGAACCTCCTGTATTAGTCGTTCTTCCACTTGATTAACCCTGCTTTCACACCTGAGCGTTTCTCAAACGCGCGTTTTACGCGCGTTTTTGTCGCGCGTTTTTATGCGCGTTTTTTGTAATAGTAAACGCGCGTTTGACGCGCGTTTGTGTGATTTACTGCAGTGTCCTATGGCCACAAACGCGCGTCAAAACGCCCCAAAGAAGCTCAAGTACTTGATTATGCGTCGGGTGTTTTACAGCGCGATCGTACGCGCTGTAAAACGCCCAGGTGAGAACCATTCCCATAGGGAAGCATTGGTTTTCATGTGTTGAACGTTTTACAGCGCGTTTGAACGTGCTGTAAAACGCTCAGGTGTGAACTTAGGGTAAGGGTGTCTATGATATGCAGTGGTTAATTGGTGTACTCCGACTCAAGGTCCTTTTACATGAACAGATATTTCAGGCAATAATCAGGAATGAACTAAACTTTCCTAATAACTGACTGATCATTAGTAGAAATGAGGGTGGCAATTACAGACAGCAATCACCTGTGCTGTATTGGGTTCAAGGGGTTCACCGGAAATAATGACATTTTAGCAATTGCCAGAAGCCTGCCTCACTAGGGTGAGGATTTATACTTACCTGCTCCCCACTACTCCAGTCCTCTACATTGCCACCAGTGTGTCCACGTTCTGGTCTCCACAGTGTTAAAATCTGGCACAGCATGGGCATGGTCACATTCTTTCTATCAGCCAATTACTGGCTTCTGTAGTGATGTGGTACTTGTGACGGCACGAAACAGGTAAGTATGAATCCTCAGCTTAGTGAGGCAGGATGCTCGCAATTGCTGAAATGTCATTATTCCCGGAGAAACCTTTTAAGGGTGCCCTTGTAGTGATATGTCCCCAAGTAGCCAGTTACCGCTGGGTTATATGCCAGTTTGGAAAATGTGAACACTGAGGCCACTGAATGGCTAGAGAGGGGCACATGACCCTGTTTGTAGGTTTGCACAGATTTTACAAGGAGGAGGGAGAGAGCTGGTAAAAGTTTTTGTTTTTTTTTCCTTTATGCATAGCACTGTGCAGGCCAAATTGAAAAATGATGTTAAAGCAGGACAACTTCTTTAACCATCCCAGGACCGCCGCACGCAGGGTTGCGTCCTGGCGGCAGCCCTGTTGTTCCTCCTAGACGCGCCGGCGCGTCATCTCGCAAGAGGCGAGATTTCCTGTGAACGCGCGCAGACAGGAGCGCGCGTTCACAGGAACCGAAGGTAAACCAGTGGATCTACAGCCTGCCAGCGGCAATCATTCGCTGGCAGGCTGTAGATGCGATTTTTAACCCCTGAAAGGTATATCAGACGCTGTTTTGTTAACAGCGTCTGATATACCTGCTACCTGGTCCTCTGGTGGTCCCTTTTGCTTGGATCGACCACCAGAGGACACAGGCAGCTCTGTAATAAGTAGCACCAAACACCACACTACACTACACCCCCCCTGTCACTTATTAACCCCTGATCACCCCCCTGTCATTGATCACCCCCTGTAAGGCTCCATTCAGACGTCCGTATGTGTTTTGCGGATCCGCAAAACACGGACACCGCGGATATTGCACGGACATCGGCAATGTGCTTTCCGCATTTTGCGGATCCGCAGATTGCCAGAACTATATAGAAAATGCCTTTTCTTGTCCGCAATTGTGTACAAGAATTGGACATGTTCTATAGGCTCTACAAAAAACTCAGTATTCGCCCGATCAGACCTGATCTTGTGCGCACACTTGCGTTCAGTCCGCCCCACCGCAGTGACAGAATTTTTTTTCTGATCACTGCAAAAACACCGTAAAATCGCTGCGGCGCTATAAAGATCACTTTTGAGGGGCATGGCGAGTTCATAGAAGATTTTTAATTTTTATTTTAATTAGCGGAAATTATTTATTTATTTATTTTTTCTTACAAAGTCTCATATTCCACTAACTTGTGACAAAAAATAAAATCTCACATGAACTCACCATACCCCTCACGGAATCCAAATGCGTAAAATTTTTTGACATTTATATTCTCATGCTTTAGGGCCCCTAAAAGGGGCATGGCGAGTTCCTAGAATATTTTTTTTTTTGGCACAAGTTAGCGGAAAATGTTTTTTTTTTTGCTCTTATAAAATCATTTTCCCGCTAACTTGTGCCAAAAAAAGAATATTCTAGGAACTCGCCATGCCCCTCAAGGAATACCTTGGGGTGTCTTCTTTCCAAAATGGGGTCACTTGTGGGGTATTTATACTGCCCTGGCATTTTAGGGGCCCTAAAGCGTAAGAAGAAGTCTGGAATCCAAATGCCTAAAAATGCCCTCCTAAAAGGTACTCATTGGAATTTGGGCCCCTTTGCACATCTTGGCTGCAAAAAAGTGTCACACATGTGGTATCGCTGTACTCAGAAGAAGTAGGGTAATGTGGTTTGGGGTGTCTTTTTACATATACCCATGCTGGGTGAGAGAAATATCTATCTAAAAGACAATTTATCCCAATTTTTTATACAAAGTTGTCATTTGACAGAGATATTTCTCTCACCCAGCATGGGTATATGTAAAAATAAACCCCAAAACACATTGCCCTACTTCTCCTGAGTACGGCGATACCACATGTGTGACACTTTTTTGCAGCATAGGTGCGTAAAGGGGCCGAAAGTCCAACAAGTACCTTTAGGCTTTACAGGGTTGCTAACAATTTAGCCCCGCCCAAAATGCCAGAACAGTAAAAACACCCCACAAATGACCCCATTTCGGAAAGTAGACACATCAAGGTATTCGCTGAGGGGCATATTGAGTCCTTGAAAGATTGAAATTTTTGTCACAAGTTAGCGGAAAGGGAGACTTTGTGAGGGAAAAAAAAATTAAAATCTATTTCCGCTAACTTGTGCCCAAAACCCCCCCAAACTTCTTAGAACTTGCCATGCCCCTCACGGAATACCTTGGGGTGTCTTCTTTCCAAAATGGGGTCACATGTGGTGTATTTATACTGCCCTGGCATTTTAGGGGCCCTAAAGCGTGAGAATCCAAATGGCTAAAAATGCCCTCCTAAAAGATACTCATTGGAATTTGGGCCCCTTTGCGCACCTAGGTTGCAAAAAAGTGTCACACATGTGGTATCGCCGTACTCAGGAGAAGTAGGGCAATGTGTTTTGGGGTGTATTTTTACTGAGAGAAATATCTCTCTAAAATGACAACTTTGTATAAAAAAAATGGGAAAAGTTGTCTTTTAGAGAGATATTTATCTCACCCAACATGGGTATATGTAAAAAGACACCCCAAAACACATTGCCCTACTTCTTCTGAGTACTGCGATACCACACGTGTGACACTTTTTTGCAGCCAAGATGCGCAAAGGGGCCCAAATTCCAATGAGTACTTTTAGGATTTCACAGGGCATTTTTACGCATTTGGATTCCAAACTACTTCTCACGCTTTAGGGCCCCTAAAATGCCCGGGCAGTATAAATACCCCACAAGTGACCCCATTTTGGAAAGAAGGCACCCCAAGGTATTCCGTGAGGGGTATGGTGAGTTCATTCAAAATTAAATTTTTTGTCACAAGTTAGTGGAATATGAGACTTTGTAAGAAAAAAAGAAAAAATAATAATTTTCCGCAAACTTGTGACAAAAAATAAAAACTTCCATGAACTCACTATGCCCATCAGCGAATACCTTAGGGTGTCTACTTGGGGTCATTTGTGGGGTGTTTCTACTGTCTGGGCATTGTAGAACCTCAGGAAACATGACAGGTGCTCAGAAAGTCAAAGTGCGTAAATTCACATTTTTGCACCATAGTTTGTAAACGCTAAAACTTTTACCCAAACCAATAAATATACACGTATTGCATTTTTTTAAATCAAAGACATGTAGAACAATAAATTTAGAGAAAAATTTATATAGAAATGGAGTTTTAATTGAAAAATTTTGCAACAGAAAGTGAAAAATGTCGTTTTTTGTAAACATTTCGGTCAATTTTGATTTATATAAAAAAAGTAAAAATGTCAGCAGCAATGAAATACCACCAAATGAAAGCTCTATTAGTGAGAAGAAAAGGAAGTAAAATTCATTTGGGTGGTAAGTTGTATGACCGAGCAATAAACCGTGAAACAGTGTAGTGCAGAATTGTAAAAAGTGGTCTGTCATTAAGGGAGTTTAAGCTAGGGGGGCTGAAGTGGTTAAGTTGCTCATCTAGCTGCTGAATCCATCATACACCTGTCAGAGCTCTGCTTCCATTTCTGAAGGCTCTCTTTGATCTCTTATCTCACTGTTTGAGTTAGCATAAGGAAGGGAAAGTAGGTTGCACATGACAGATTAAAGTGTAGAGAGGGGAGAAAGCACCAAAGTTGGGCAGCTCATACAAGTTATATATAGGGTGAAACACACACATACAGCAGTTTTGGAGGGGGAGAATCACATGGGTTACATACATTGTAGCTGAGCACTCAAAGCATACTATGCCGGGGGAGGGGCGGAACGACACATTCCTCAGCATGAATAACTGTCAGTGCAAGTGAAAGGATATCTGTAATGGGCTGTAGAAGGAGCTATTAGTCAAAGAATGAAGCTGTGCTAATACATGGGAGCTAGTGAAGGCAGCCACATCCTGGACACACAGACCCCTTTTCCAACATGCATAACTGTAAATCCACATGAAAAGTCAGAAGCTAGGACCAGATTGCAAACTTAATGACACAATAAAGCTTGCATCCTGAAATGTAGTGTTTTTTTTGTTGTTTTTTTTTAGTAACCACTAGCATATGTGTTACGGACTATTGTTGTTGATCCACTGTGCCAACTACCTGTTTAGACTTTGAGCTATTCCTGTAGGTGTTGTCCAGGTGGTCCCCTGGTTTGCACTCTTTAACTCCTATACAGAGATCTGGTGTTCACTGCAGGGATGCCACCATGCTCCTGCCTCTTGGAATAAACTTGATGTGGTTGGCAGCTGACCCACACAGTTAAAAAAAAACATACAAAAAAAAAATCTGTATTCATGTTTTTTTCTTTACCTCGCTTTTGAATATATTGAATAAAAAATTATCAAAAAAATGTACACCAAATTGGTGCCAATGACAAACACAGCTTGACCTGCAAGAAATAAGCCCTCATATGGTATGTTGATGGAAAAATAAATATGATATAACAATAAAAGAGATATGGCTTTCAGAAAGGATGGTACAAAAATATATTATTTTAAAGTGCATTTATTGTACAAAAATTATAAAACATAAAAAGTATATATATTTCATATTATTGTAACTGTCGGTGTGAAATAAAAAAAATGCAAAAAAAAACTAACAAAAGTTATGCACTTTGGAATGCAACAATGGGAAAATTAAAAAAGTTCCTAAAGAGATAAATATATATGATTGACAGTATGCAGCATGAAACAAAGTCTGTATACAGCTGTTACCTCACACCTGAATTTTGCACTATAAAAACACCTAATAACTACCTGGCTGCTATGTGCAACATTTAGCTTCTTCTTTCAGCACACTGTAATTTTTAGCCGGTAGGGACATATTTACTGTATGTCTATGCTGTCAAAAGCACTAACACTGAATACATTCAAAGACATTTAACATACTGTTAAAGGCATGTGATGCTGAGGTAATAGCTACTGTATAGTAGTGAGATCATTCCTCCATATAGACAAACATTATAGAGTCCATTTTTCACCACTACAATCAGAACCATCAGTTCATGGCAAAATGTGTCTGTACAATATTCTGGCCATAGTTTTTCTGAACTTACTTGAATCAGACTTACTCACAGAACACATAGTAATTACATCTAGTGATTTACATATAATGTTTCCTCTAATTGTGGTTGTCCCCTTACTTTTACGCTGGGTTCACACCTGAGCGTTTTACAGCGCGTTCCTACGCGCTGTAAAACGCACAACAGGCAAGAACCAATGATTCCCTATGGGAATGGTTCTCACCTGGGCGTTTTACAGCGCGTACGATCGCGCTGTAAAACGCCCGACGCTCAAACAAGTGCTTGAGCTTTTTTTTGGGCGTTTGTCGCGCGTTCCCGCACATAGAAATTCGGGAACGCGCGACAATGTGTGAACGCCAATCTCTGTATGCGCGATTGTAAACGCCCGTACATACAGAGCGCTCGTTTCCGAACGCTCAGGTCTGAACCCAGCGTTAGTTCTCCATCTAACCCAGGCTGATGCGAAGATGTCTCCTGATAATTGCAAAGCTTGCTACCCAGAAATCATCACCCTCTATAGCAGAGGTCTCAAACATATAATGGGTGGAATTGAGAACATTTGAAGTCAGTTTTGCATGAGTCTACGTTGGAGTACTTTGTGCCACATTTATCAAATGTTGCATGTTGTTTGATAAATTTGGCTTGTCCTTAAACCTAAGGCCTCATGCACACGACAGTGAAAAAAAAGTCCTTTAAAAACGGACACACTGTCAGATTTTCATGGCCATTTTGCATCAGTGTGTGCATCCATTTTCTGGCCGGGTGTCCGTTTTTAATGTCCGTTTTGAATCTGTTTTGCATCAGTTTTTAAAGGACATGTAAAATGGATAAATTTGATTGGCAGTTATTTCTAGATCCACCCTTCTGAGAACATCCACAGGATGGTAGGCCCCCAGCTAAAATAATGTCCCCCACAGTGTATACAATTTTTATAGTACCCCCAGCTTTAATAATGCCCCCATGTAGACCCCCAGCTAAATAAATGTCCCCCACAGTGTATATAATTTTGTTTATAGTGCCCCCAGCTTTAATAATGCCCCCATGTAGGCCCCCAGCTAAATAAATGTCCCCCACAGTGTATATAACTTTTTTATAGTGCCCCCAGCTTCAATAATGCCCCATGTAGCCCCCCAGCTAAATAAATGTCCCCCACAGTGTATATCATTTTTTTTATAGTGTGCCCAGCTTTTATAATGCTCCCATGTAGCCCCCCAGCTAAATAAATGTCCCCCACGGTGTATATAATCTTTTTAACCGCCCCTAACTTTAATAATGCCCACAATGTACGGCCCCATCTTAAATAATGTCCCCATAGTGTGTGTTTTTTTGGTTTGTTTTTAGGGCCCCTAGCTTTATAATGTCCCCCATGGTTTATATAATGCCCCATAGAGTCCCACAGCCAAAACCAAAACAAAAAAAAAACGTCACCTTATCCACTTGCTCGCACTGCAGCAGTCTCTTCTCTCTCTTTACAGAACGGGACCTGCCAAAGGTGCGCAATGACGTCACTGCACACTCCCACGTGGTTAAGTCACCACGCAGATCGCAGGTCCTTCGGCAGGTCCTGCTCAATGAAGAGAGAAGAGACTGCCGCTCCGCGAGTAAGTTGATGAGGTGATTTTTTTTTTAACCCTAAATGGCCTGTGTACCTGTTTTTAACGGCCGTTAGACAGGTGCACTCCTGTCAATTGGCTGTTAAAAACGGTCCCATTGATTTCAATGGGGTCCGTCTGGCCGTGAAAATGGCCAAAAATAAGACATGTCCTATTTTTGGACGGACGCTATTCACTGGCCGTTAAAAGAACGGCCATGTGAATAGCCCCATAGACTTTCACTGGTGCTAAAAATGGCCGTGTGATGTAGCCTAACACTTCTGTCTAGAGAAGCTACTCAACTTTTACTACTCCACCCTCCTCCTGGAGTGATATTGCGACTTTTCTTGCGACTTTAAAAAAAAGTCACAATGATAAATCTGGACTCAAACTCATTAACATAGCTAACCACTCCCACTTTTCCACCCACATTTCAAAACCGGAGTGAATGGTGTAAAAACGCACTTAAATTTTGTGAAAACTAGTGCAAAAAAAGTTGCAGCAGACCTATTTTGTGACTTTTTGACTCCAGAATTCTGGAGTGAAGGTATGATAAATCAGGGCCATGGCCTGTGGACTGCATGGAGTACCTGATGCAATTATCAGCAGCCTGCAAAGATGAGGTGAGATGAACATCTCGCCTCAAGGCAGTGGTTGTCAGTTTACGACAGGTCAGTCTCATAGGCCCCAGGCAAAAGAAGGCTGTGGTGACATTACCATAACCTTCCGCACCCTGGCTCAGGAGGCTGCAGTCATTGGGACCTTCTGCAGCAACTAAAGCCACAGCCTTGAATATGTCTGTGGCATGCATTGCAGATGGAGGTGGAGAACAGAAGTAAAACGAGTTATATATACAGATATATACAGTGGATATAAAAAGTCTACACACCCCTGTTAAAATATTAGGTTTCTGTGTTGTAAAAAAATGAGACAAAGATAAATCATTTCAGAACTTTTTCCACCTGTAATGTGACCTATAAACTGTACCTACTACTAATGTCCTTTTGGACTTATTAACACCTTTTTTCCCTGCACCTACCGATTTCCTAAGACTTAACTTTTAATAGTCATAAATAAAACTTTCTAATAGTGCTCCGACACATATTTAGTGTTTTAAAATTTCCAGTTTCACTGGCCTTGTTTGTCTCTTAGGGCTTATTGTCAGTAACCTTAGCTGACTTATTAAGCCTCCTACTTAGACTTGACACCCTATTGCCATGCTGGGCTGCGCGCTTGCCCACATTGTTATTGGCATTGTGTCTATTGTTTTTCTCTATTCAATGGTCACAGTGATAACTGTAATAAAATTAAAGCCTCACGCTGCCCCCCGACATGTTTCGCCGTATCACGGCGTCCTCAGGGGTAAGGGCAGTGTTTCAGCGTGCTTTGCCTCACTTCCGGCTTAGTGATGTTGCATTGAAGTTGCTGCAGGAATATCTGGCAAGTACTGGCTGTCTGGTACATGTGACAACAATCTCCTGTATTCTTCATATGCCTGGACTATGGGGAAGAGTGGCAAAACAAAAGCCTTTTCTTACAAAGAAAAACATCCAAGCCAGGCTACATTTTGCAAAAACACATCTGAAGTCTTCCAAAAGCATTTGGGAAAAGGTGTTATGGTCTGATGAAACCAAGGTTGAACTTTTTGGCCATAATTCCAAAAGATATGTTTGGCACAAAAGCAACACTGCACATCACCAAAAGAACACCATACCCACAGTAAACTATGGTGGTGGCAGCATCATGCTTTGGGGCAGTTTTTCTTCAGCTACAACTGGGGCCTTAGTTAAGCTAGAGGGAATTATGAACAGTTCAAATACCAGTCAATATTGGCACAAAACCTTCAGGCTTCTGCTAGAAAGCTGAACATGAAGAGGAACTTCATCTTTCAGCATGACAACGACCCAAAGCATACATCCAAATCAAGAAATGGCTTCACCAGGAGAAGATTAAAGTTTGGGAATGGCCCAGCCAGAGCTCAGACCTGAATCCGATTGAAAATCTGTGGGGTGATCTGAAGAGGGCTGTGCACAGGAGATGCCCTCGCAATCTGACAGATTTGGAGTGGATTTTTCAAAGAAGAGTGGGCAAATCTTGCCAAGTCAAAATGTGCCATGCTGATAGACTCATACACAAAAAGACTGAGTGCTGTAATAAAATCAAAAGGGACTTCAACAAAGTATTAGTTTAAGGGTGTGCACACTTAGGCTCCATTCACACGTCCGTGATGTGTTGCGGGTCCGCAACACGCCAGCCCAGCACCCCCATAGAAATGCCTATTCTTGTCCGCAAGCTGCGGACAAGAATAGGACATGTTCTATCTTTTGCGGATCTGCAGACCCGAAGATCGGGGCCCCGCTCCGCAATTGCGGATGCAGACAGCACACTGTGTGCTGTCTGCATCCATTCCGTCCCCATAGAGAATGAATGGGTCCACACCCGTTCCGCAAAATTGCGGAACGGATGCGGACACATTCTGCGGACGTGTGAATGGAGCCTTATGCAACCATAATATTTTATTTTTATATTTTTTCTTCCCTCTACCTAAAAGATTTCAGTTTATTTTTCAATTGAGTGGTGCAGTTTATAGGTCACATTAAAGGTAGAAAAAGTTCTGAAATGATTTATCTTTGTCTCTTTTTTTTTTTTTTTTTTTTTTTTACAGCACAGAAACCTGGGGTGTGCAGACTTTTTATATCCACTGTATATAGGCAGTAGAGATAAAATAATTTGATGACATTGGTTTCAGGTCCAATTTGCCCAAAAAAAAAAAAGTTGGATTCTAATTTCTACCCAAATCGAATATGCTCCAATTCTCCTGAAAAATTGGTATATGACAATCTCTAGTCTCCTTGGATTTTATTTGGTTTAGGCCTCATGCACACGACCGTTTTCTTTTTAAGGTCCGCAAAAACGGGGTCCGTAGGTCCGTGATCCGTGACCGTTTTTTCGTCCGTGGGTCTTCCTTGTTTTTTGGAGGATCCACGGACATGAAAAATGAAAAAAAAAATCTAAGTCAAGTTTGCCATTGAAATGATAGAAAAAAAAACGGTCACGGACACGGATCACGGACGCGGATGACAATCTTGTGTGCGTCCGTGATTTTTCACGGACCCATTGACTTGAATGGGCCTGTGAACCGTTGGCCGTGAAAAAAATAGGACAGGTTTTGATAACAGTGTCTAATATACCTGCTACCTGGTCCTCTGGTGGTCCCTTTTGCTTGGATCGACCACCAGAGGACACAGGTAGCTCAGTAAAGTAGCACCAAACACCACTACACTACACTACACCCCCCTGTCACTTATTAACCCCTTATGAACCCCTGATCACCCATATAGACTCCCTGATCACCCCCCTGTCATTGATCACCCCCCTGTAAAGCTCCATTCAGACGTCCATATGATTTTTACGGATCCACGGATACATGGATCGGATCCGCAAAACACATGCGGACGTCTGAATGGAGCCTTACAGGGGGGTGATCAATGACAGGGGGGTGATCACCCATATAGACTCCCTGATCACCCAGTGTCATTGATCACCCCCCTGTCATTGATCAACCCCCTGTAAGGCTCCATTCAGACGTCCGTATGATTTTTACGGATCCACGGATACATGGATCGGATCCCCAAAACACATACGGACGTCTGAATGGAGCCTTACAGGGGGGTAATCAATGACAGGGGGGTGATCACCCATATAGACTCCCTGATCACCCCCCTGTCATTGATCACCCCCCTGTAAGGCTCCATTCAGACGCCCGTATGATTTTTACGGATACATGGATCGGATCGGCAAAACACATACGGACGTCTGAATGGAGCCTTACAGGGGGGTGATCAATGACAGGGGGGTAATCACCCATATAGACTCCCTGATCACCCCCCTGTCATTGATCACCCCCCTGTAAGGCTCCATTCAGACGTCCGTATGACTTTTACGGATCCACGGATACATGGATCGGATCGGCATAACACATACGGACGTCTGAATGGAGCCTTACAGGGGGGTGATCAATGACAGGGGGGTGATCACCCATATAGACTCCCTGATCACCCCCCTGTCATTGATCACCCCCCATAAGGCTCCATTCAGACATTTTTTTGGCCCAAGTTAGCGGAATTTTATTTTATTTTTTCTTACAAAGTCTCATATTCCACTAACTTGTGTCAAAAAATTAAATCTCACATGAACTCACCATACCCCTCACGGAATCCAAATGCGTAACATTTTTTAGACATTTATATTCCAGACTTCTTCTCACGCTTTAGGGCCCCTAAAATGCCAGGGCAGTATAAATACCCCACATGTGACCCCATTTCGGAAAGAAGACACCCCAAGGTATTCCGTGAGGGGCATATTTAGTCCATGAAAGATTGAAATTTTTGTCCCAAGTTAGCGGAAAGGGAGACTTTGTGAGAAAATACAAAAAAAAATCAATTTCCGCTAACTTGTGCCAAAAAAAAAAAAATCAATGAACTCGCCATGCCCCTCATTGAATACCTTGGGGTGTCTGCTTTTCAAAATGGGGTCACATGTGGGGTATTTATACTGCCCTGACATTTTAGGGGCCCGAAAGCGTGAGAAGAAGTCTGGGATCCAAATGTCTAAAAATGCCCTCCTAAAAGGAATTTGGGCCGCTTTGCGCATCTAGGCTGCAAAAAAGTGTCACACATGTGGTATCGCCGTACTCAGGAGAAGTTGGGGAATGTGTTTTGGGGTGTCATTTTACATATACCCATGCTGGGTGAGATAAATATCTTGGTCAAATGCCAACTTTGTATTAAAAAAATGGGAAAAGTTGTCTTTTGCCAAGATATTTTGTCTCACCCAGCATGGGTATATGTAAAATGACACCCCAAAGCACATTCCCCAACTTCTCCTGAGTACAGCGATACCACATGTGTGACACTTTTTTGCCGCCTAGGTGGGCAAAGGGGCACACATTCCAAAGAGCACCTTTAGGATTTCACAGGTCATTTTTTACACATTTTGATTTCAAACTACTTACCACACATTAGGGCCCCTAGAATGCCAGGGCAGTATAACTTCCCCACAAGTGACCCCATTTTGGAAAGAAGACACCCCAAGGTATTCCGTCTGGGACATGGTGAGTTCCTAGAATTTTTTATTTTTTGTCACAAGTTAGTGGAAAATAATGATTTTTTTAGATTTTTTTTTCTTACAAAGTCTCATAATCCACTAACTTGTGACAAAAAATAAAAAATTCTAGGAACTCGCAATTGCCCCTCATGGAATACCTTGGGGTGTCTTCTTTTCAAAATGGGGTCACTTGTGGGGTAGTTATACTGCCCTGGCAATTTAGGGGCCCTAATGTGTGCAAAGTAGTTTGAAATCAAAATCTGTAAAAAATGGCCGGTGAAATCCTAAAGGTGCTCTTTGGAATGTGGGCCCCTTTGCCCACCTAGGCTGCAAAAAAGTGTCACACATCTGGTATCGTCGTACTCAGGAGAAGTTGGGCAATGTGTTTTGGGGTGTCATTTTACATATACCCATGCTAGGTGGGATAAATATCTTGGTCAAATGCCAACTTTGTATAAAAAAAATTGGAAAAGTTGTCTTTTGCCAAGATATTTCTCTCACCCAGCATGGGTATATGTAAAATGACACCATAAAAAAGTATTGGAAATTGTAAAAATTGTTTGCAAATTTCTTAGCCTTTTAACATCCTAAAATCATAAAATGAATTTACAAAATGATACCAACAGAAAGTAGACATATGGTAAATGTGTCATAAAATGACATTTACAAAATGATACCAACATAAAGTAAACATATGGTGAATGCTTCTGTCTCAGAAGCAGAGAAATTCAAATTTACATTTTTTTCAAGTTTTCTGTAAATTAGAGATTTTTTTTATAAATAAAAGTAAAATGTATTGACTGAGATTTATCACTAACATGAAGTATAATATGTCATAACAAAACACTATAAGAATGGCTTGGATAAGTAAAAGCATTCCAAAGTTATTGCACCATAAAATGATATGTCAGATTTGCAAAAATAGGTTTTGTTAGGAAGGTGAAAAATGACTGTTATGAATGAGTTAAAGTAATAATACAAAAAAACAAAAAACCTATGGCACTCATCACCTTAATAGTATTAAAGGTGTTTTCTTTGATCAAAATATAAATGGACTATCCTCAGAATAGGTTGTCAATATTACATTGGCTGTTAAAGGGGCCGTATCACTCTCGTAAATTGGTCATATGGGTTTTGTGCAACTCAGTCCCATTCAAATGAGATCAAGCAGCAACACAACACAACCAATATACAATGTACAGTTCGGTGCTTGGCATGATATGTAGAGGCCACAGAGCTCTTTCCAGAGCTTGGGAGCTGTGGCATCCTTATTGTTTACATGGGGACATCAACCTGCACACTATAGAGTCATAAAAATAGAAAGAAATACATTCAGTGTTGCTTGGATATTTGTAGACCCTTGAGTATTTTCTATATTTCTGCATAAATATAGCCTAGAACTATATCAGATTTTCACACAAGTCCTAAAAGTAGATCAAGATAACCAAATCAAACAAATTAATCAAATATTTTATGCTTGGTCATTTATTTATTGAGGAGCATGATCCAATAGCAGCTGTCTGTGGGTGGCGAAAGTATGTGAACCTTTGCTTTCAGTATCTGGTTTGACCCCCTTGTGCACCAATAACTACAGCTAAATATTTCCACTAATTGATTAGTCTTGCACATTGATTTGGAGGAATTTTAACCTATTCCTGCATACAAAACAGCTATAACTCTGTTATGTTCACAAGTTTCCTCCCATGAACTGCTCACATGAGGTCCTTCCACAACATTTCTGTCCGACTAAGGTCAGGACTTTGACTTGTCCATTTCTAAAAATTAATCCTTTGGATTATAATTGTTACATTGATGACATCATAATCATCTGGACTGGATCTGAACAATAACTAAAAGCATTCCAGTTTCATCCCACAATCAACTACTCCTTCACTGAAATGAACTTTTTGGATACCATCATCAAGACACAGAACAATAAAATAGACACAATGCTGCACCAGATATCTACTGGCTGCACAGCATACCTCAGATAGGACAGTTTCCACCCCAAATACATAAAAAACTCCATCATCTATAGTCAAATGTTCAAATTCTACAGACATGGAGGAACACCCTGGAAGCCTCAAAAATACATTTTTGAATCGGGATACCATCCAATTACAGTGGGATACCAAATTACCAGAGCCACCAGATTACCAAGAAGTGAGCTTCTGGTACCTATAGTAGTCACCTACAGAACAACCCAAACCTTGAAATTCTGAAGAGGGTTGCTCAGAGACTACATCCAATACTACAAAAAGATGACTGTTTCAAATCTATATTTCCAGACCCCCCACTACTGTGCTATAGGCCGTCCTCTAATTTCAGAAACTTTATGGTCAGAAGTTAACTGTCCTCTCCAACAACAACAACAGGAACATTCTCATGCAACCAGACCAAATGAAAGACCTGTCCATTCATAATGATGACTCACAAGGTACAGATTCCCAAGACACATCAGAACTACAAAATGCAAGGTACCTTCTCCTGTGCCACACCAAAAGTAGTCTATTTGATTATACAGGGAGTGCAGAATTATTAGGCAAATGAGTATTTTGACCACATCATCCTCTTTATGCATGTTGTCTTACTCCAAGCTGTATAGGCTCGAAAGCCTACTACCAATTAAGCATATTAGATGATGTGCATCTCTGTAATGAGAAGGGGTGTGGTCTAATGACATCAACACCCTATATCAGGTGTGCATAATTATTAGGCAAATTCCTTTCCTTTGGCAAAATGGGTCAAAAGAAGGACTTGACAGGCTCAGAAAAGTCAAAAATAGTGAGATATCTTGCAGAGGGATTTAGCACTCTTAAAATTGCAAAGCTTCTGAAGCGTGATCATCGAACAATCAAGCGTTTCATTCAAAATAGTCAACAGGGTCGCAAGAAGCATGTGGAAAAACCAAGGCGCAAAATAACTGCCATGAACTGAGAAAAGTCAAGCGTGCAGCTGCCAAGATGCCACTTGCCACCAGTTTGGCCATATTTCAGAGCTGCAACATCACTGGAGTGCCCAAAAGCACAAGGTGTGCAATACTCAGAGACATGGCCAAGGTAAGAAAGGCTGAAAGACGACCACCACTGAACAAGACACACAAGCTGAAATGTCAAGACTGGGCCAAGAAATATCTCAAGACTGATTTTTCTAAGGTTTTATGGACTGATGAAATGAGAGTGAGTCTTGATGGGCCAGATGGATGGGCCCGTGGCTGGATTGGTAAAGGGCAGAGAGCTCCAGTCCGACTCAGACGCCAGCAAGGTGGAGGTGGAGTACTGGTTTGGGCTGGTATCATCAAAGATTAGCTTGTGGGGCCTTTTCGGGTTGAGGATGAAGTCAAGCTCAACTCCCAGTCCTACTGCCAGTTTCTGGAAGACACCTTCTTCAAGCAGTGGTACAGGAAGAAGTCTGCATCCTTCAAGAAAAACATGATTTTCATGCAGGACAATGCTCCATCACACGCGTCCAAGTACTCCACAGCGTGGCTGGCAAGAAAGGGTATAAAAGAAGAAAATCTAATGACATGGCCTCCTTGTTCACCTGATCTGAACCCCATTGAGAACCTGTGGTCCATCATCAAATGTGAGATTTACAAGGAGGGAAAACAGTACACCTCTCTGAACAGTGTTTGGGAGGCTGTGGTTGCTGCTGCACGCAATGTTGATGGTGAACAGATAAAAACACTGACAGAATCCATGGATGGCAGGCTTTTGAGTGTCCTTGCAAAGAAAGGTGGCTATATTGGTCACTGATTTGTTTTTGTTTTGTTTTTGAATGTCAGAAATGTATATTTGTGAATGTTGAGATGTTATATTGGTTTCACTGATAAAAATAAATAATTGAAATGGGTATATATTTGTTTTTTGTTAAGTTGCCAAATAATTATGCACAGTAAAAGTCACCTGCACACACAGATATCCCCCTAAAATAGCTAAAACTAAAAACAAACTAAAAACTACTTCCAAAAATATTCAGCTTTGATATTAATGAGTTTTTTGGGTTCATTGAGAACATGGTTGTTGTTCAATAATAAAATGAATCCTCAAAAATACAACTTGCCTAATAATTCTGCACTCCCTGTATGTTCCAAATGTCCTACTGGCGTTTTTTATGTTGGTGAAACTGGTCAAAAGCTTAAAACAAAAATGAACTCTCATCGCAACACAATACAAAAAGAAAGGAAAGATCTATCTGTACCAAAAAACTTTTGTAGCCATGACCACAACAGACATGAAAGTCTTAATATTAAAAGGGGATTAAAAATCTCAAAAAGACAAGAGAGTGTGGGAATACAAGCTCATGACAACCTTTGGCACACTCAGATCAGGACTGAATATATTTTATGGATTTATATACGTCTATGTCTCTTGTGCTCCTCAGATCTCTTGGGTTCATTGCATTCATAAACTGGATATGCAGTATATTAGAGGACATAAATCGTCCACTTTCCTTATCTATAATTGCTACAACAATTTAATGCTACAACTGTTTGTTTACTCCTCCACTCATATTGATTTGCTTTACATCAATTATCTAATTTACCACATTATTCCTATCGCATGTACTTTTGATGTATAAATATGGGAATCTCCAAATACTGTCTTAAAATATGCCTAAGGCCTCATGCACACGACCGTTGTGTGCACCCGTGGCCGTTGTTCCGTTTTCCGTAATTTTCTGCGGACCCATTGACTTTCAATGGGTCAGTTGAAAACTCGGAAAATGCACCGTTTGTCACCCGCCTCCGTGTATCCTGTCCGTCCCAAAAATATGACCTGTCCTATTTTTTGGACGGACAACGGTTCACGGACCCATTCAAGTGTCCGTGATCCGTGGCCGTAGGTTACTTTCATACAGACGGATCCGAAGATCCGTCTGCATAAAAGCTTTTTCAGATCCGACAGTATATTCTAACACAGAGGCGTTCCCATAGTGATGGGGACGCTTCTGGTTAGAATATACAACAAACTGTGTACATGACTGCCCCCTGCTGCCTGGCAGCACTCGATCTCTTACAGGGGGCTGTGATCCGTACAATTAACCTCTAAGGTGCCGCACCTGAAGGGGTTAATTGTGCGTATCATAGCCCCCTGTAAGAGATCCGGGGCTGCCAGGCAGCAGGGGGCAGACCCCCCTCCCTCCCCAGTTTAAATTTCATTGGTTGCCAGTGCACCCCCCCCGGCACCCCCCTTCCTCCCTCTATTGTAATAAGAACATTGGTGGCAGTGTGCGGTCTCCCCCGACCCCCTCCCTCCCTCTATTGTAATAAGAACATTGGTGGCAGTGTGCGGCCTCCCCCAGCCCCCCTCCCTCCCTCTATTGTAATTAGAACATTGGTGGCAGTGTGCGGCCTCCCCCGGCCCCCCCTTCCCCCGATCATTGGTGGCAGCGGAGTTCCGATCGGAGTCCCAGTTTAATCGCTGGGGCTCCGATCGGTAACTATGGCAACCAGGACGCTACTGCAGTCCTGGTTGCCATGGTTACTTAGCAATAGTAGAAGCATCATACTTACCTGCTGGCTGCTGCGATGTCTGTGTCCGGCCGGGAGCTCCTCCTACTGGTAAGTGACAGGTCTGTGCAGCGCATTGCTAAATTAACTGTCACTTACCAGTAGGAGGAGCTCCCGGCCGGACACAGACATCGCAGTAGCCAGCAGGTAAGTATGATGCTTCTTCTATTGCTAAGTAACCATAGCAACCAGGACTGCATTAGCGTCCTGGTTGCCATGGTTACCGATCGGAGCCCCAGCGATTAAACTGGGACTTCGATCGAAACTCCGCTGCCACCAATGATCGGGGAAGGGGGGGGGCCGGGGGAGGCCGCACACTGCCACCAATGTTCTTATTACAATAGAGGGAGGGAGGGGGGGCAGGGGGAGGCCGCACACTGCCACCAATGTTCTTATTACAATAGAGGGAGGGAGGGGGGGCCGGGGGAGGCCGCACACTGCCACCAATGTTCTTATTACAATAGAGGGAGGGAGGGGGGGCCGGGGGAGGCCGCACACTGGCCACCAATGTTATTAATACAATAGAGGGAGGGAGGGGGGGCCGGGGGAGGCCGCACACTGACCACCAATGTTATTAATACAATAGAGGGAGGGAGGGGGGGGGCCGCACTGGCCACCAATGATATTCAAACTGGGGAGGGGGGGTCTGCCCCCTGCTGCCTGGCAGCCCTGATCTCTTACAGGGGGCTATGATACGCACAATTAACCCCTTCAGGTGCGGCACCTGAGGGGTTAATTGTGCTGATCACGGCTCCCTGTAAGAGATTGGGTGCTGCCAGGCAGCAGGGGGCAGTCATGTACACAGTTTGTAGTATATTCTAATTAGAAGCGTCCCCATCACCATGGGAACGCCTCTGTGTTAGAATATACTGTCGGATATGAGTTTTCACGATGTAACTCATATCCGACAGTATATTCTAACATAGAGGCGTTCCCATGGTGATGGGAATGCTTCAAGTTAAAATATACCATTGGATTGGAGAAAACTCCGATCCGATGGTATAAAAGGGACTCCAGACTTTACATTGAAATTCAATGGGGACGGATCCATTTGCAATTGCACCATATTGTGTCAACGTCAAACGGATCCGTCCCCATTGACTTGCATTGTAATTCAGGACGGATCCGTTTGCCTCTGCACGGCCAGGCGGACACCAAAACAACTTTTTTTTTTTTCATGTCCGTGGATCCTCCAAAAATCAAGGAAGACCCACGGACGAAAAAACGGTCACGGATCACGGACCAACGGAATCCTGTTTTGCGGACAGTGAAAAAATACTGTTGTGTGCATGAGGCCTAAGGATGAGGCCTAAGTAGTCTCGAAAGCTTGCAACTGTGTCATCATTTTTTTCAGTTAGCCATCAAAAGGTATCAACCTCTGAAGTAAATTTTTTTATCTTCTTTTTACTGGCTAACACGGTACAAATATATTTTTTATTTTAACAATTGGGTTTAGGTTTTTATGCTTTAATGCAGTGTGTTATTTTCTGCAAACATAATGTTTTTCATTTAAACAAAAAAGTTCTATTTTTGTCTAATTTTTTAACAAATCATTGTTCAAATAGTCTATTCGTTTGTCCAGGTGTTTGTTTTTGCAAACTGCAGATGGACAGTAATGTTCTTTTTGGAGAGCAGCAGTTTTCTCCTTGCAATCTTGCCATGCACATCACTGTTGTTCAGTGTCTTCCTGATGGTGGACTCATGAACATGAATATTAGCTAATGTGATAATGGTCTTTAGTTACTTAGAGGTTGCCTCGGGTTCCTCTGTTACCTCGCAGACTATTTACATACTCTCGGTGTGATTTTTGTTGGTCGATCATTCTTGGCGAGGGTAATAAGAGTTTTGAATTTCCTACATTTCTATACAATCTGACTGGATTAGTGGACTCCAAACTATTTAAAAATGATTTTGTAATGTTTTACAGCCTAATCCACATTAACAATTCTTCTTTTGAGGTCCTCAGAAATTTTCTTTGTTCAAGTCCTGATACACTTCCACAAACATGCTGTGAAAATCAGTCTTTCCCTGTTCTTTAAATAAAACAGGTCACACTCTCACACCTGATCTTATTGATTGAAAACACTTGACTCTAATTTTGCCTTCCAAATCCTAAAGGTTTGCATACTGTTGCCACTCACAGACAAGTAATTTTAGATTATTTTCCTGAATAAATAAATGATCATGTCTAATATTTTGGAATTATTTGTTTGATTTGGTTATCTTTATCAACTTTGAGTACTTGTGTGAAAATCTGATATAGTTTTAGGTCAAATACATTCAGCAATATAGAATATTCTGAAAGGTTCACAGACTTTTAAGCACCATTGTAGACTTTGATATTTGCTCGTTTTAAATCATTACACTGCAGTACAGCATCTTATATTATGGAGGTCCTTCTCTGTTTTGAAAAAAAGTTAATTCTAAAGTATTTAGTTCAGCAAAGTAAAAATATATCAATTTTACTGCAATTGCCAGATGGAAGAATGTGTTATCTAGATACAACACCACAGGTTGTGATTAGTGTTAATAATATTGCCTTCAAATTAATAGATGTAATGAAGCTCAAATGTATAATTTTCTTACAAAGGAAAAGTGCTATTCAGCACCAATTAAGTAATGTAAAATAAAATGTTGAAAAGTTGAGAATGTTCCTTCTTGTTATATCAGATTCTAGTTCACACTTTTTTTTTTTTTTTAATTGAGTTACTTTTCTTCTTTTTTTTTTTACTCACCATGGAGATAAAATTATAGTATTTCAACAGTCTGAAACTACAAAGTGTATTTTCTATAAAATGTATTAACAAACTTGATTATAATTTATACCCACCAGGGGCAGAACAAGTCCCTATGGTATGCAAGCCTCCCTACTCCAATGAGGTGTTGAGAAAGATGATAATTAAAACATTTGAAAAGTGTTTGGACACTATCGAAAATAGTTGTGCACTAGTTAGTTTTGTTATATTCTACTTGTATGGTTTCATTTATTATGCATTGCACATATACTGTATTATATGGCCCTGTAATAGCACAATGTGTGGTTCTTTTATTTGAGTATTGTATAGCCTTACTGTTTTGGCATTGCATGGCTTTGCCTTTTATTTAATGTCCCCATGATTTATTCCATCAAATGATCCTGATATTTACACTTTTCATTATTACTTTATTGACTTTGTATATGTACTGCATTGCCTTGCTATTTATGCATTGTATTGCCATAATATCTAAAACCTTAAGTACCTTGTTATTTATGATTTTATGGCTATGTTACTTGTTAATTGCATGGCCCTATTATTAGAGCATTACATGACCTGCTATTAATTTATTGTATAAGCCCATTATTGGATTATCATATAGTACTATTATGTATGCACAATCTCTGTTACTTGTGTAACATTTGTTATTTATACTCCATTCCTTTACTGCATTCTATATATGTGTATCATATTTGTTTTTCATTATTATATACCCAAAGATGTATTTTTGTGCCTATGCCAAATATGGTAAGGCAGTAGGGAAAGTAGAGAAGACAAGTAGGATGCATAGCTATAGGTGTAAGACAAGCTACAAAAATGGTGGAGGGTTTTAAGCATAACACTTATCGAGAAAGGCTAATTTGTATAGTATTCAGAAATAAAAGGAAAGGAAATATTATCAAAACCTTTAAATATGTTAAAGAGTTTCAGACGGTTCAAGAGTTTTTAATAAGAAGCAACTTAATGCTAGAACAGGGCACAATTTGTAATTAGTTGGGGACTAAGCAATGTCAGAAGCCAGCCAGCCCTGTGATGTCAAAGCCCTATAAACAGCCTCAGTCATCTTGGATTCAGCTGTTTTTCAGTGTACTTGGTGCAGGGAGAGACGTTACCAGACCCTAGGGACAGTGCTAGGAAAGACTTGAAAACTTATATTTTGTTAAACAGAATTTCAGGGAAAGAGCATTAGAAATGTAGGGAAAGGATAGGGAGGAATTATTACACAGTATTGAAGCAGAACAGGGTTTAGTAGGTAAGTTTCCAGCCTGGGTAATAGGAACAATGCGATCCAAATTGCCATTATACAGCTCTGTAATTCCAGCAAACCGTTCTTGTTATTGGGGTGCAAGTGCTGTTTGATAAAGCCATTAACATAGTTTATTACAAATATTTCTATGTTTTATTTTCTCTTGTGCTGAGCAGTTACTTTTTTTGGCTTGTATTAGTGGGGAAAAAAGGGCTTATTAGCCGTTGTGTGGTTAGGTGAGAAAATTACAGCCCATTTTGCTGTTCAGCGGTGCAGTTATATGTTCTAAAGCCCCTTTTTGAGTGTATTAGTGGCAAAAAAATATATTATTTGCTGTTCAGCGGTGCAGTTATATGTTCTAAAGTCTTTTTTTGAGTGTATAAGTGGAAAAAAGTAAGGGTCTATTTGCCGTTCAGTGATGAAGTTATATGTTCTAAATCCCTTTTTGGTGTGTATTAATGGAAAAAAACTAAAGGTTTAGTAGCCATTGTGTGGTGACGTGAGACAATTACAGACTGTTTTAGGGTGTTTTAATTACCTTTTATTTATTTATTTGATCTAACAGTATGTCAGACAGAGAAGTGCCAGGCCCTGCACAGGGGTGTGGCAGAGGCCTAACTGTTTCTGTTGCAGGCAAAGGTCGCAGCAGAGTAAGGGGCAGTAGCAGCAGGGGCACTTTGAGAGGCCTGAGTTCCCAGTGTCAGCTAGCGGTCATGTCTTGACCAGCAACCCAGCGGTTGTTGAATGGTTGATTCGATGTTCGACTTCGTTGCAAGTGACATCAGACACCCCCAGCAAAGAGTTTGTGGGTTTGTCAGACACAACCCTTAGTTGGTATGGCCCGGGAGCAGGTCCTGTGCCCTCACCTGTCCTCAACCAGCCTCAGTCCTTTTCTGTTCCCTTAGCCAGAGAAGTTTTATATGCTGGGGGCTCAGATCCAGTATACAGCGAGGATGATCTACTAGAGGACAGTCAGTAGCTACTGGCCAGCCAAGATGTGGGACAGACAACCGCCGCTTCCTCCAGTAGGTGGGCTAGTAGTGATGAGGAGAGTGGCATGGGAGCTGGTGTTGTGAGCGGTCAGGATCCTGACGCAGAAACCGTTCAGGAGGATAACAGTGAAGTGCAGACAGTACTCGATGATGATGATATAGATAATCACACTTTGGAGCCAGGTAAATTAGGGGCTTCATCAATATCGGGAGAAGAGGGTGGCAGCTTGCCCGTGGATGCAGCGGCCAAGCCAGCAAGTCGCTAGCATGGCCGGGAGTCAGCAGGTTGGCAGCAGTGGGAGGAGCCAAACATGCCCTGGGTAGACCACCGGCTTTGCAGGAGTCTACCTACCAGGAAAGTAGTGGTGCAGGGGCTCACGGAAGCAGCGGAGGTAACAGTCAGTCAGTGCGGAGTGTTGGGGGTAAAATCACCTACCTGGCAGTGTGTCAGTTTTTTGTTAAGCCGTCGGAGGAGGTGAACATGGCAATTTGTAGAATCTGTGGACAGAAGGTGAAGAGTAGCCAGGGTGCCAATGTTTGCACCATGGCCCTGCGCCAACGTTAGTGATGAGCAGCAGGAGTCAAATTCGAATTAGCAATATTTCATGAATATTTCGTAGAATATTCGTAGAATATTCGCAAATTTGAATATTCGTTATATTAAAAAAAATTACTTGAAAAGTCGGCAAGGTAATGATCGTGTAATATGCGAATATTACGCGATCAATACAGGCTTAGGATAAAAATGAATATATAGCACTATAGAATTTAGTGCTATATATTATTATTTTTTGAATATTCAGCATTTTTTTCCATCTGACGTCATGATTCCTCCCTGCTTAAGTAACTTAAGCAGGGAGGAATCATGACGTCAGATGGAAAAAAATAACGAATATTCTAAAAACCGAATACATAGAGCAATATAGCTAATATAGTGCTATATTCGTTTTTAAGAATATTTGCAATATTCTAAAACAAGAATATATAGCAATATAGCGAATATTCGAAAAAAAAAACTAATATAGAGCAATTTAGCTAATATAGTGCTATAATCTTTTTTTTTTATAATTGTAATATTTTTCCAATCTGAACTTCAGATGAGAAAAAATTACAACTATTAGACAAAGAAGATTATAGCACTATATTAGCTAAATTGCTCTACATTAGTTTTTTTAAATACTAGCTTTATTGCTATATATTCTTGTTTTAGAATATTATGAATATTCTAAAAAAAACTAATATATAGCACTATATCAAATATATTTGTTTTTTAGCGCATTCGTCTTTTTTTTTTTTTATCTGTACAGTTGTTCCACTTCGGCATATTCCTCCCCGACAAGCGTCCCCGTCACCATGGGAACGCCTGGGGGTTAGAATATACCATCGGATCTGAGTTTTCACGATCTCACTGAGATTGATCTAAAGTCATGATTCCTCCCGGCTTATGACTTATTGGCCCACAAGCAAGAAGCAGGGAGGAATCATGTTTTAAAATGTAAAAAAATTACGAATATTCAATATATAGCAAATATATTGCACTATATTCGAAATATTCGCGAATTCTCAAAGTTGCAATATTCGAGATAAATATTCGGAATTCTAATATTCACGCTCAACACGAGTCAACATATGCAGCGTCACGATAAAGTGGCCTAGGAGAACCGTGGCTACGATGTGGTGGTCCATCCTGCCGCAGCAACTGCTGCATCACCCAATGGAACGCACCCGATTTCAGGCAGTCAAAGCTCCACCACCTCTGCAGAAGAGAGCTATCTGTCCTTCCGATCATCTGCTTGTCCTGATGCTCCTGCTCCTCCTCTTACTCCTCGTCAGTCATTCCGCTAGCAATCGATCACTGAAGCAATTTCCAAGAGACAACAGTATGCGTGCACTTATCCAACGGCGCAGAAGCTGAATGGGCTCCTGGCCAAGTTTCTGGTGCTGCAGTCCCTCCCTTTCCAAGTAGTGAACTCTGCACCTTTCAGAGAACTGATGGCTTGTGCCAAGCCGAGGTGGGGAGTCCCAAGCCGTAATTTCTTTGCCAAAAAGGCAGTACCAGCCCTGCACATGTAATTGGAATAGAAGGTGGGCCAGTCCTTGAGCCTGTCTGTGTCTGTCAAAGTGCACACCAGCGCCAACGTGTGGATCTGTAACTACGGTCAGGGACAATACATGTCCTTTATGAAAGTGGTTCCTGCACAGCCACAACAGCAACTTGGCCAGGTGACGCAGCTTCCGCCTCCATGTTCTCACGCCAATGGTCCTGCGACAATGTCCACCTCTGCCTCCTCATCCTCCACTGTGTCTTCAACCTCCACTTCAGGGACAAATCACATTGCCCCTCCAGCATACCACATGTCAAGTAAGAAATTGAATCCTGGCTTTCTCCGCGGCAACTCAAAATCATAACCATGGTGACCGACAACGGGAAGAACATTGTGTCTGCGCTGCATCAAGGAGGGCTGAGCCATGCGCCCTGCATTGCACACGTGTTCAATCTGGTTGTAAAGCGGTTCCTGAAGTCTTCCACCCACCTGCAAGACATCCTAAAAATGGCCAGGGAACTTTGCATGCACTTCAGCCACTCGTACACTGCAAAGCACACCCTCCTTGAGCTGCAGCGGCAGAACAGCATCCCCCAACATAGGCTGATATGCGATGTTTCCACCCGTTGGAATTCCACCCTACATATGTTGGACTGACTGTACGAACAGAGAAAGGCCAAAAACAATTTCTTGATCATCCAAGTGGACAGGAGTACTCTCCTGTGTAACTTCGATGTCAGCCAGTGGCAGCTCATGCGTGACACCTGCAGTTTTCTCAGGTCCTTTGAGGATGCCACATTATTGGTCAGTCACCAGGACTACGGATGAACAATGTCATTCCACTGCTTCATGTCCTGGAACAGATGCTGGTACATCTGGCTGGTTAGGGGACTGGAGACGTGGCGCCTAGATCTCATGGCCACATGAGCCCTGTGGGTGCTGAACTGGAGAAGGACGTGGAGGACATTAGAGCACAAGCAATGTGTAGCGAAATGGGTGGTTTATCTACACAGGTGACAGGAGAGGAGAAGCAGGAGGAACACGAGCAGCCACAGAAGCTACAGGGCGATGAGGAAGATGAGGAAGAGGACCCAGACACACCATAGCAGTATGCAGTGGAGATGGAGGCAGGGGGTCCCTCTGAGTCACTTGAACAAATGGGCTAATGCATGCTCACTTGCTTGTGTAGTGACAGCCGAATTGTCACCATTCGGCAGAGGGATGACTTGTGGCTCTCCACCTTGCTGGACCCTCACTACCGGTTCAAAATGGGGGCCTTATTTACACCCACTGAGAGGGAGGACAAACTAAACTACTATAGAGACATCCTATGTAGTCAGTTGACCGCTGCCTATCTGCGCCATTGTCCATCCTCTCGCTGGTCCGACCAGGGGTGCCCTCTCCAATCACGTTCCACTGCCATGGCTGCTGGGGAGGGGTGGCAGGTTCAGTACCAGCTCTATCAGCAGCATCCTGAGTCTAGAGTCGCTGATGAGCAGCTTTCTTAACTCGCATAGTGAAGAAACTATTCACCAGCAGCAGCAGCTAGACCTGGAGCAGGACCTGAACCAGCAGCTGGTGGCATACTTGGACAGCACCCACTAGACTACTGGCAGAGTTTGCCCTGGAAAAGATGTCCTGCTCGGCCAGTAGTGCAGCACCAGAGCGGGTGTTTACTGTGGCGGGGGCCATAGTTAACCCAAGAAGAACTTGCCTGTGCACCCAAAATGTGGAGAGACTGACCTTTGTCAAGATGAATCAGGCGTGGATCAGCCGGGATTTCCACTCACCAATAACTGATGCATCAGACTAGATAATCCATGGTGCCACACCAACATCAGATGTGTGGCAACATAATCCTGATGCCACACATCTGATGCCAAGTGCTCCTTTTTTCACCCACCATCTTCAGCTGGTACTTTTATTGCCACCCACCTCCCCACTCTGTCACCGGGTCACTCTGTGGTCTTCTGATGCTGCTGCCACCTCCACACTATGTCACCTTGCCACTCTGTGGCCTCACTATGCTGCTGCCACCTACACACTGTCATTGTGCCACCCTGTAGCCTACTCCTGATGCTGCTGCTGCCACCTCCACACTCTCATTGTGCCACCCTGTAGCCTCCTCCTGATGCTTCTGCTGCCGCCACCTCCACACTCTGTCATTGTGCCACTCTGTGGCCTCCTCCTGATGCTCATGCCACCTCCAGACTCTGTCATTGGGCCACTCTGTGGTCTCCTCATGCTGCTTCCATCTTACCACCATGTTATAGGGCCACTCTGTGGACTTCTCATTCTGTTCCCACACTCCCCACTTTATGACTGGGCCACTATTTTGCCTTTCGGCCTGGCTGACATCATCATTTATTTTACCCTTCTTCTGATCTGACAGCAGGAAGGAAAAATCAAATGCACAACGGATCCTGTCTATGTAACAGCTGTAAGGCCTGCATGACATGGTCCCTATTTTGCATCAGAATTGGCTTATGATTTGGTAGCCAAAAACAGGATTGGGTACAAAACACAGAAGACATGCAAATATTCCATTCACGTGTCATCTCTTTGGATGCACTCCTGTTTTTTTGGGGGCTTTAGCAAGAGCCATTTCTGCCAAAAAGAAGGCGATAAATGAGGAATATTATGCGCCAATTTGATAGCCCCACCCACTTTGACATTTACAACTCGATTCTGGCGTGATGCATTCTTTATGGTGAAAATTTTGGAGAAAACAGTTTGGCACAAATCAAACACCATTCTTTTTAGTGCATTTTATGCCATAATTCTGGCTTAACATGCTTAGTAAATGCTCAAATACCTTTTTCCTGGTAATAGGTGCTCTTTAAAGTGTATTATACGCTATAATTTTCAAGATTTGTCTAAAATAAACTAGGATCACTAAAAATCTATCTGAGACTAGGGTAAGCTATAGTAAATCTGTAGAGCTCTGCCCCCTCCTGCTAAGCCCAACTCCTTTTGCTAAATACTTTAGAAAAGTGGTAAGCGCTTATAAAGTCGTAAATTTTGGTGTAGATAAGGCACAATGGTGGTGGATAGTCCTCCATGTGATCCTACTGTAAGATGTTGACTTGGATAAATCATTGCAAGACTCTGTAATGATTGTTATTGTAAAGAATTGTAGAAATCTGTCAGACGTCACCTCAATATGATTAAAGCAATGACTACTTAATTAGAACCACTTTCACTTGCTATGTAGCCCATTTCAATTATCAGTGTCTGCTGCCTTCAAGTACTTTAAGTACACTTTACATTTTTAACCTCTTGTAGTGGGTATAATCTGGACAACATAATGTTCAAATTCATTCATAAATTTTAAAAGCAAGACATTTTGAATACCCAGGGTCTGACAAAAGACATGTTACATATATTAAGATCTTTTTAATATAATAATGTATTGGAAATCTCTAAAAATCTAAAAAGCAAACACTGTACGAGTTGATGATTAAAAGTAGGTAACAATAGTATGTAGACACCAGAGTGCTATTAATATAGTTACCAATGTGAGGTTTTACAGGATGCTGTAAGCTCTGAGCACCATCTAGAATTCTAGACTGCAGAATCTATGGCTGACATCAAAGAAAAGCTCAGTATGAGGAAAATTGCTGTAGAATTTAGCAGCATTCTTGCACTTTGTATCCATTAAAACAATTATCAAAAGTGGTACTAAGCCTTTGGCTGACCTGCCTATTCTTTATAAAATTACAATTAATTTTAGTCTTCTCTGATATTCACGTCTCAGGATTTAGTCAAAGATTTAGTGAATAGAAAGCCATGCTCTTTTATCAGAAAATTTTTACTATGCAATCAATAAGGCATTTTTTAAATGAAGCATTGCAGTGTACATGTAATAACATTTTACTTTCTGGCAGTTATAGTGATATAGTTAAAATAATGTGTATTATTCTAGGTGGTTTTTTTTTCCGTTGCAAAACCCCTATAAACTGTAGTGGGAAGTACATACTTTATGTTATCCCCCTACTATTATTATGGCACAGGTGCCAGTTTTATTATACAGCTGGTACCTTGCTTTCACTACAGGGATCAAAGACAACTCTAGTCCCTGAAGTTTATTCACTTAGATATTAAGGGTAGCGTCTAAAGCATTAGAGAGAAAGAAGGGGCTCCCTCTCTAACACCATGCACTCCCAGCAATGTCATGCCAGAGTATTTTTTATTATTATTACACACTTATATAGCGCTGGCATATTCCGCAGGGCTTTACAGACATTATATTCACAAATCACCAATGGGCCTCACAATCTAAGTTCCCTATGTTCCAGTATGTATTTGCAGTGTGGGAGGAAACTGGAGTACCCGGAGGAAACCCAGACAAACATGGGGAGAACATACAAATGGTCAGATTCAAAAATAGGACCTAGGGCTGCAAGGCACCAGTGCTAACCACATAGCAACTATGCTGCCCAAGCAGGGCCGCCATCAGGGGGGTACAGCCAATACCCCAGTAAGGGGCCCTGACCCTGGGAGGGGGGGGGGGGGCAAGCCAGTTCCAATAAAAAAAAAAATAATAAAAAATAATTTCCCCCCTCCCATTTGTCAGTGACTTGAGTTGAACTTTATTGCATCGCTAGAAGGGGGCAATTGATTATTCCTTTAGTGATGTCTGGTTCATGAACGAATCGTTCATTTGAATCGATTCAGTTCACTGAACCGGAGGAGTCGATTCCTCAGACTGAGCTGATCCGAGTGAAACAGCTCCTCAGTCTGACCTAGTACACAATAGCGGAGCCACTGGCAGCAGGGAGGGGCTCGGGAGGAGTGTAATCTGATCTTAGAGTGGAAGCTGCTTCTGCCAGCCCCTCTCCTCCCCGCCCACCAACCAATCAGAGCTGAGGCAATGCAAGCACTAGCAGCTCTGAGTCACTGACACAAGTACAGGGAGGAGTGTAATCTGATCCTAGAGTGGAAGCTGCTTCTGCCAGCCGCTCCCCTCCCTGCCCACCAACCAATCAGAGCTGAGGCAAGGCAAGCACTAGCAGCTCTGAGTCTGAGTCACTGACACAAGTACAGGGACTGGAGTCTAAGAATCGAATGAGTCTCTACAGGTTAAAAGAATCTAAAGATCCAACTTAGTTAGAGACTCATTCGATTCTTTGAGTTAAAAGAGCCGTGAGTCACTAGAACAGTTTACACTGAGGCTGATGCTTTTGCAGCAGTGATGAGGTTAAGGGACAGGAGCAGAGAGATAAGAGAAGTGACAGATGACTGTGAAGACCACGCGATCTGTTGCTCAGAAGCCATGAGATTGTAAGGCTACTTTCACACTAGCGGCAGGACAGATCCGACAGGCTGTTCACCCTGTCGGATCCGTCCTGCCGTTATTTCACCGGACCGCCGCTCCGTCCCCATTGACTATAATGGGGGCGGAGCTCCGGCGCAGCATGGCAGTGCATGGCAAAAGGCCGCCGGACTAAAAGTACTGCATGTCCAACTTTTTAGTCCGGTGGCCTCTCACAGCGAACTGCCGTGCTGCGCCGGAGCTCCGCCCCGTCCCCATTATAGTCAAAGGGGACGGAGCGGCAGCAGGACGGATCCGACAGGGTGACAATCTCTCTTCAGGTTTATTAGAAAATCGTGCACAAATTGCACACTAGTTATTTTCCTGAGTGATGTCTGTGTGGACTGTGGGGACTATTTTATTATCAGCCAGTGTTACTGTTATCACCTTAGCACATACAGTTTTCCCTGTGCATTCACTTGGTTGTCCTGCTGTCAGACTGCTGTCACTGTGGGTGACAATGCACAGCACACAGCTCCTGAGTCCTCCTGTCCGCTTCCCTTCATTCCTGACTCACTCAGTCAGAGCTCAGACAATGCACCAAGAGCCGAGTCAGCAAGTGAATCCAAGCATCCGCGCATGTGCACCACCTAAGCTCTTCAGTCAGTAGACTCAGCAAATGAACCGAATATCCGATTCATGAATCAGTTCATTTGAATGAGCTGATTCAAATGAACCAATTGATCTGAAAGATCCGAACTTCCTATCTCTATTCCTTGCTCGACCCCCCCCCCCCCCGCTCCGCTGATTCCCGTATTATACCTGGTATACCGGCTCCGGCTGCATTCCCCTTTAAAAGGCTCTGAGCCGCTGCGCAGAGGAATGTAGCTGCGCAGCGGCAGGTGACATCAGACGCTGCCGCTGTCCGCTGCCTGCTGCCGCCTCATGCCATGACGCCGCCTTCAGATTAGTGCGCCGCAGCCTGCCTGCCTGCTGCAAGCAGCATTTTGGTGTCCGCCTCCATAGCAGAATGGAGGGGGAACAGAGCCAAACGGATGCATTCTGAGCGGATTCTTTTCCATTCTGAATGCATTGGGGAAAAACTGGTCTGTTTGGGGCTGCTTGTAAGATCCCTGAAACAGATCTCACAGGCGGACCCAGAAATGGCAGTGTGAAAGTAGCCTATGCCGCATACTGAGCTGAGCGATTTCAAAGGCTCCAAATTATTTATTTTTATATTGATCCTTATGTTGTCTACTTGGCTCGGCAGCTCTACTGTATGTTGTGTGGTCTTTGCTCGGGGGTAAAATGCAAAGCTGTTTTCTGGATTATCCCACAGGGCCAGGATCCTCCATCACTTATTGTTATTAACCCCTCCCTTGCCAGCCCACCCAGCCCTATTTAGCTTTGTGTTCTGCTTTGAAAAAAATGTTTAGGCCATGAAGGGGTCAATTAAGTGTTGGAGGGGGTGGGGTGTGTTATTGTGCATATTGTGTTTGGGATCCATTTAACAAGTTTGACCAGTTGGGTTTGAGAGTGGTTGAGTGTCATCCACAGATCCCCCATAAAAGTGTCATCCACAGATCCCCCATAACAATGTGTCATCCACAGATCCCCCATAACAGTCTTCGTCATCCACAGATCCCCCATAACTGTGTTCGTCATCCACAGATCCCCCATAACAGTGTTTGTCATCCACAGATCCCCCATAACAGTGTTCGTCATCCACAGATCCCCCATAACAGTGTTCGTCATCCACAGATCCCCATAACAGTGTTCGTCATCCACAAATCCCCCATAACAGTGTGTCATCCACAGATCCCCCATAATAGTGTGTCATCCACAGATTCCCCCCATAATAGTGTGTCATCCACAGATTCCCCCATAACAGTGTGTCATCCACAGATTCCCCCCATAACAGTGTGTCATCCACAGATTCCCCCCATAACAGTGTGTCATCCACAGATTCCCCCCATAACAGTGTGTCATCCACAGATTCCCCCCATAACAGTGTGTCATCCACAGATTCCCCCCATAACAGTGTGTCATCCACAGATTCCCCCCATAACAGTGTGTCATCCACAGATTCCCCCCATAACAGTGTGTCATACACAGATTCCCCCCTTAACAGTGTGTCATCCACAGATTCCCCCCATAACAGTAAGTCATCCACAGATTCCCCCATAACACTGTAACAGTAAACCTTGTGCTTTTAAGGTGTTTTTTCTTAAATGTGCCAGGGGAAGATTGCTAGGGCAGATAAGAACAGGTAGTGTAGTTAGTGTTAGTGTAGGATCCTGCTTAAAAGAGTCTACCTTGTCGTGGTAGCAGGCTTCATATTATTTGGTCAAAAAATAATTCCTTACTGAAATTGCTGATTATCATTTTTTACTGTCTTTGTAGTTGTAAAAAAATAATGAAATTGGGGGTAGGTCCTTGGGGGTGGAGTGGAGGTGGAGTCAGGACAGATTCTAAAGGGGCAGGGTAGGAGGGGGGGCCCAGGCCTTGAGCTGTGTAAGGGGCCCCAAAATTTCTGATGGCAGCCCTGTGCCCAAGTTTGCTATGGCAAACAAAAATTGCTCCCAGGCCTGCCAGGTATGGATTAGGCAGACATAATACATGTAATACAGAAGTGTCATAGCCATTATATAAGATCATAGTCAAGATCTGCCATGATTTTCTGGACTTATAGTTTGATAGAGGAAAGAGCTCTTAAAACTCAAAATACAGTTAATATAGGGTTAGAGATTGCCAGAGATTCACATTGCAGAGAAGACAATAGCTACTCACATTTTATAATGAATTAACATAGATTTAATAGGCAGGACACAAGTCCATGTGTCATTGTGTAACTTTTGCTGCCTTAGACATACTGCCAGTCATTTGAATGTGAGCTTTAGCATTTGAAGGCACAGTACTTAATGTATTAATTATTACATAATTCACCAGCACAATCAGTCAGGATACCTCAGGGAGTCTGTTGCAATCATGATGGTACTCAATGTTACATAAAGCTATACAACTCAATTTGTTATTAATGTAAACCTTCACATTCTTCATCACATAATTGACAATCACAACAAATCTTTTAAAGCTGTGTCACAGTTACTGACCATTTATTGTAGCAGACTCTGTCTAATTGACCTTTATAAAAAAGGTAGTTGCAGACTAGTGTACCTGATGTATTGCTGTGCGTCACTTACTGGCCATGTATTGTAGTGGACACTGTCCAATTAACCTTTAAAAAATGACCATGAGACACACCTAGAATATAGAGGAGGAAAATGAGAAAAAATATATTATTCATCAGATTTTAGATCAGATTCCCATCAGAACTCAGATCAGACCCCCAGGCTTCATCAGTCCTCAGATCAGACCCCCATTGCTCCTTAGACCTCAGATAAGACCCCGATCAGTCCTCTTCAGGTCAGACCGCCATCATATCCCCATTCCTCCTCAGACCTCAGATGAGACCCTCATCAAACCCCCAAGCTCCATCAGACGTCAGATCAGACCTTCATTCCTCTTCAGATCAAACCCCTTAGCTCCATAAGACTTCAGATCAGACCCCATCAAACTTCTGTATCAGACCCCCATTCCTCTTTAGACCTTAAATCAGACCCCCATCATACTCCCATTCCTCATCAGACCGTAGAACAGACCCCCAAGCTCCATTAGACAAAAAATAAATGAACTTAGCTCTCCGACTCTGCACTGTGCTGACACTCAATGTGCACTGCTCTTCTGCAGGCCCGTGCTGCACTTTGACCTGATGTTGCAGAGTGTCAGGTCATAGTGTGTACCTATGTGTTCTAATAATCAGTAATAATCAGTAATTAGTATTTGTACTATAAGACGCACTGCCATTTTCCGCTTTTCGGGAAAAAATGCGTCTTATAGTAATCCAAAAAATATGGTATATGTTTCAAAATGTCTGTGAAGATTCCCATTCATGCAGAGCATGGCATTTCAGTAGCAACTGGACTTCTTGCATTTTAATTTTTTTGAAGATGATTTCTAGTCAACCTAGTCATCTGACTGGATTTCTCAATAAGAATCTAATTGAGAAAGCCAGTCTGATGACTAGCAAAATGTCTACAAGAAAAAAAATATGCACGCCCATTGCTTTGACTTACTGATAAATTCAAATTCAACTGATCACAGACTAGTGTGACTGAAGTATGTCACTTTGTCAGTTTAGAAAAAAATAGTTTAGAGTTTAGAAAAAAATATTTGAAAGTTGATAAAAAAAATTTTTTGATCACATGCTAGTGTTTCTGAAATATTGGTGTGATTCACAACTACCGACCATGTATTATAGTGGGCTCACTATGTGACCTTTTATTAAATAAAAAAAAATATTTCAGTATTTATTAAAACATTTATTAATCACAGACTAATGTAATATTGGATTATACTAAATTAAAGTAGTATTATACCTACTATAAATGAAAAAATAGAGGGTAGCTGCCTCTTTTAGATTGAGCACTCCCCACCCATCCGCCCAGGGCTTCTGAGCAGAGTATAAATGTAGCTGGTTCCTACACTGCCCTGAACATTGTAGGCTTAGGTCAAGCCCAGGAGAGACAGTTCTGTTAGTGTTAGGGACCCATCTGCAGAAGCCACCTTGATGCCTGGTAGATGGGCCCGACACACGTATGATCAAAAATGTGCACAGAGAGCTTCTAATTTTTATTTATTTATAGTAAGTATAACACCACTTTAATTTAGTTTATTCTTTATTTCCCAGTTTTATTGTTTGTATGTGAAATGCTGTGCTGCCATACCTGTTATTGTTTGCTTTCTGCATGCTAGCTTTATGTATGTGCACCTGCAACTTTTGAATGTGCTAGTCTAAATTTTCTTGTAGTAATATTGTTTTTGACATCTAACATACATATATTGTAGTGGAATCTATCCAATTGTCCTTTTGAAAACATTTAAAAGATTATTAAAACAATCTTTTTAAAGTAAGGCTACTTTCACAACTGCGTTCAGGTGTCCGCTCACAAGTGGCCCTGAACGCAGCCGTCTGGCCCTAATGCATTCTCAGTGGAGGCGGATCCACTGAGAATGCATCCGTCTGCCAGCGCTCAGCCTCCGCTCCGCTCAGTGAGCGGACACCTGAACGCTGCTTGCAGCGTTCGAGTGTCCGCCTGGCCGTGCGGAGGCGAGCGGATCCGTTCCGACTTATAATGGAAGTCAATGGGGACGGATCCGCTTGAAGATGACACCATATTGCTCAATCTTCAAGCGGATCCGTCCCCCATTGACTTTCAATGTAAAGTCTGAACGGATCCGCTCAGGCTACTTTCACACTTAGAAAATGTTTCTAAGTTATAATGCAGACAGATCCGTTCTGAACGGAGCCACCATCTGCATTAATATGAGCGGATCCGTTCAGAACGGATCCGTCCGAACGCTAGTGTGAAAGTAGCCTATGCCTGATGTATTATTCCTTGTCACAGTTATAGTGTACTGGACTCTGCCCAATTGACCATTTAAAAAATATTTAAAAATTCAGTTGATCACAGATTTGTATGCCTGATGTCACAGGCATTTCTTGCTTTGGTCCCGGACTTCCACTTCAACACATTAATTGTGATATATGATGAGCCTCCAACAAAATGTCATAGAATGTGTCCAATAACAAATGATTGAGATTATTATTAGAGGAATATAACTTTCACATAGAGATCAGCAAAATATTCTGTTCTGATCAAAATGTATTCAGGACCTACAGCTGATCTTACATCAAACTGGATAATATAGAATTACATAGGAATGCAATTACTATAGGAACTCTCTACCATAGTATGTCTTAGTTTTCCAAAGGACCTTAATAATTGATGGCATTGAGAAAATCAATATATTTTAAACATCCATTATAGCAACTCTGAGGTCAATTTATTATCTAGATATCTGGTGGTTATTCTATACTGAATTTAATTTACATGTTACGTTTAGTACATTAAATTGCAAAATAAAAAAAATTATGTATTTGCATTTTTTTCTAGCCTTTTTAATTCCTAAAAGAAACAGTCAATAGGCCCCTCTGCCTACCCCAAATAGATATATAGGGGCACATTTATTAAAAATGGCGTTTCAGACGGCGGTCTTAATAAACCCCTAAGCTGGTGGTGGTTCTGCTGAAGTTATGAAGAGGCTCCAACCTCTTCCATTAAGACATTTTTCTATGTCTTTTTCTATACCCCTTCCCCGCCCACACCTAGACCTGTGTGAGCAGATAGAAGTCGCAGATTGCAGCACAATTAAATGTTGTGCCGCACTGTGCACCTGAAATATGGCCAGTATAGGAGTATTTCAGCTTAATAAATGACCTACATAGGCTTTAAAGCTATAGCAAAAGCAGCTATTGCAAAACCGTCAATTCACACATTCACACTGTACACTAAATAGTGAATTGCAGAAATAATAGTGATACTTGGTGGGCTTCCCATTCCATATCATTCCTTATATTTAAACTCACTCCATTAGACGGGATTCTACCTTGCAGACATTGTGTGAATATTTCTAATTAGAATATATTGCAATACATAGCGGTGCACTGACCATTCAGTATTGAACACTAAAATACACACAAGTTTATTGCAGTGTCCACATCTATCCATTGCCCCTTCTACCTAATCCCTTACTATATATATATATGTATATATATATATATATATATATATATATATATATATATATGTACAGTACAGACCAAAAGTTTGGACACACCTTCTCATTCAAAGAGTTTTCTTTATTTTCATGACTATGAAAATTGTAGGTTCACACTGAAGGCATCAAAACTATGAATTAACACATGTGGAATTATATACATAACAAAAAAGTGTGAAACAACTGAAAATATGTCATATTCTAGGTTCTTCAAAGTAGCCACCTTTTGCTTTGATTACTGCTTTGCACACTCTTGGCATTCTCTTGATGAGCTTCAAGAGGTAGTCACCTGAAATGGTCTTCCAACAGTCTTGAAGGAGTTCCCAGAGATGCTTAGCACTTGTTGGCCCTTTTGCCTTCACTCTGCGGTCCAGCTCACCCCAAACCATCTCGATTGGGTTCAGGTCCGGTGACTGTGGAGGCCGGGTCGTCTGGCGCAGCACCCCATCACTCTCCTTCATGGTCAAATAGCCCTTACACAGCCTGGAGGTGTGTTTGGGGCCATTGTCCCGTTGAAAAGTAAATGATTATCCAACTAAACGCAAACCAGATGGAATAGCATGCCGCTGCAAGATGCTGTGGTAGCCATGCTGGTTCAGTATGCCTTCAATTTTGAATAAATCCCCAACAGTGTCACCAGCAAAGCACCCCCACACCATCACACCTCCTCCTCCATGCTTCACGGTGGGAACAAGGCATGTAGAGTCCATCCGTTCACCTTTTCTGCGTCGCACAAAGACACGGTGGTTGGAACCAAGGATCTCAAATTTGGACTTATCAGACCAAAGCACAGATTTCCACTGATCTAATGTCCATTCCTTGTGTTCTTTAGCCCAAACAAGTCTCTTCTGCTTGTTGCCTGTCCTTAGCAGTGGTTTCCTAGCAGATATTCTACCATGAACGCCTGATTCACACAGTCTCCTCTTGACAGTTGTTCTAGAGATGTGTCTGCTGCTAGAACTCTGTGTGGCGTTGACCTGGTCTCTAATCTGAGCTGCTGTTAACCTGCGATTTCTGAGGCTGGTGACTCGGATGAACTTATCCTCCGCAGCAGAGGTGACTCTTGGTCTTCCTTTCCTGGGGCGGTCCGCATGTGAGCCAGTTTCTTTGTAGCGCTTGATGGTTTTTGTGACTGCACTTTGGGACACTTTCAAAGTTTTCCCAATTTTTCAGACTGACTGACCTTCATTTCTTAAAGTAATGATGGCCACTCGTTTTTCTTTACTTAGCTGCTTTTTTCTTGCCATAATACAAATTCTAACAGTCTATTCAGTAGGACTATCAGCTTTGTATCCACCTGACTTCTCCACAACACAACTGATGGTCCCAACCCCATTTATAGGGCAAGAAATCCCACTTATTAAACCTGACAGGGCACACCTGTGAAGTGAAAATCATTTCAGGTGGCTACCTCTTGAAGCTCATCAAGAGAATGCCAAGAGTGTGCAAAGCAGTAATCAAAGCAAAAAGTGGCTACTTTGAAGAACCTAGAATATGACATATTTTCAGTTGTTTCACACTTTTTTGTTATGTATATAATTCCACATGTGTTAATTCATAGTTTTGATGCCTTCAGTGTGAATCTACAATTTTTATAGTCATGAAAATAAAGAAAACTTTTTGAATGAGAAGGTGTGTCCAAACTTTTGGTCTGTACTGTATATATATATATATATATATATATACATACACACACAATATTTTTCGCCCTATAAGACGCACCTGCCCATAAGATGCACCTAGGTTTTTGTGGAGGACAATAAGAAAAAAATATTCTCCATTACACCTCAGGTCAGACCAGCAATCAGACCGCCAATGTTACTCAGACCTCAGCTTACACCCCCAATCAGACTCCAATGTCAATCAGACCTCAGATCAGACCCCCAATGCCTTAGATCAACCCCCAACCTTCAACCATCTATCAGCCCTCATGTCAGCCATCTATCAGCCTTCATGTCAGCCATCGACCCTCAAGTCATCCATCAGCCCTCATGTCAGCCATTAGCCCTGATGTCAGCCCCCAGGCATCAGCAAAAAAAAACACTTAACTCTCCTGCTCCTGTACGCCACCACTCCTTACCATGACAATCCTCTTCATCCTGCTGTCAGCTGTGCTCTGTGAACCGGCGCCCAGCGTGAGGTCACAGAGAGCCCTCACGCTGTGCGCAGCCCTGCACTGCTGACAGCTGAGGCCAAGGAAGCGGTGAGAATACAGCCTTCACCGCTTCCCGGTCTTTCGGTACTAATGAGTGCTTCCATAATGGAAGTGGCTCATTAGTATTTCCCCCTCACTTTGCGTCTTATGGGGCGGAAAATACGGTATATTTTTATTTATTTTTTTATTTTTTTTTTCTATATATTTTCTATATACAGGTCCTTCTCAAAAAATTAGCATATTGTGATAAAGTTCATTATTTTCTGTAATGTACTGATAAACATTAGACTTTCATATATTTTAGATTCATTACACACCAACTGAAGTAGTTCAAGCCTTTTATTGTTTTAATATTGATGATTTTGGCATACAGCTCATGAAAACCCCAAATTCCTATCTAAAAAAAATAGCATATCATGAAAAGGTTCTCTAAACGAGCTATTAACCTAATCATCTGAATCAACTAATTAACTCTAAACACCTGCAAAAGATTCCTGAGGCTTTTAAAAACTCCCAGCCTGGTTCATTACTCAAAACCGCAATCATGGGTAAGACTGCCGACCTGACTGCTGTCCAGAAGGCCATCATTGACACCCTCAAGCAAGAGGGTAAGACACAGAAAGACATTTCTGAACGAATAGGCTGTTCCCAGAGTGCGGTATCAAGGCACCTCAGTGGGAAGTCTGTGAGAAGGAAAAAGTGTGGCAGAAAACGCTGCACATCGAGAAGAGGTGACCGGACCCTGAGGAAGATTGTGGAGAAGGACCGATTCCAGACCTTGGGGGACCTGCGGAAGCAGTGGACTGAGTCTGGAGTAGAAACATCCAGAGCCACCGTGTACAGGCGTGTGCAGGAAATGGGCTACAGGTGCCGCATTCCCCAGAAACAGCGGCAGAAGCGCCTGACCTGGGCTACAGAGAAGCAGCACTGGACTGTTGCTCAGTGGTCTAAAGTACTTTTTTCGGATGAAAGCAAATTTTGCATGTCATTCGGAAATCAAGTTGCCAGAGTCTGGAGGAAGACTGGGGAGAGGGAAATGCCAAAATGCCTGAAGTCCAGTGTCAAGTACCCACAGTCAGTGATGGTCTGGGGTGCCATGTCAGCTGCTGGTGTTGGTCCACTGTGTTTTATCAAGGGCAGGGTCAATGCAGCTAGCTATCAGGAGGTTTTGGAGCACTTCATGCTTCCATCTGCTGAAAAGCTTTATGGAGATGAAGATTTTATTTTTCAGCACGACCTGGCACCTGCTCACAGTGCCAAAACCACTGGTAAATGGTTTACTGACCATGGTATTACTGTGCTCAATTGGCCTGCCAACTCTCCTGACCTGAACCCCATAGAGAATCTGTGGGATATTGGGAAGAGAAAGTTGAGAGACGCAAGACCCAACACTCTGGATGAGCTTAAGGCCGCTATGGAAGCATCCTGGGCCTCCATAACACCTCAGCAGTGCCACAGGCTGATTGCCTCCATGCCACGCCGCATTGAAGCAGTCATTTCTGCAAAAGGATTCCCCACCAAGTATTGAGTGCATAACTGAACATCATTTTTTTGAAGGTTGACTTTTTTTGTATTAAAAACACTTTTCTTTTATTGGTCGGATGAAATATGCTAATTTTTTTAGATAGGAAATTTGGGTTTTCATGAGCTGTATGCCAAAATCATCAATATTAAAACAATAAAAGGCTTGAACTACTTCAGTTGGTGTGTAATGAATCTAAAATATATTAAAGTCTAATGTTTATCAGTACATTACAGAAAATAATGAACTTTATCACAATATGCTAATTTTTTTTAGAAGGACCTGTATATATATATATATATAGATATATATATATATATGTATGAAGGTTACACATATTACACATAGCTGGTTAGGAGCTATTGTAACGCCCTAGAGGTGCATTACCACCTCCTACACCTCCCTACTATCTCCTATGGTTGATTTAGTGTCATCATGTGTATTCCAAGTTCAGAAAACTGCACATTTCCTTGCAATTGTTATGTTTAAGTGCAATGTACCTGGTACACCAGCAGGTGGCAGCAAGCTTTGCAGAGCTATGTGAGCTACAATGGTACCTTCTTACTATTCTAGCTCCCTCCCTAGAGAGGGAGGAATTTAGTTAGTGAAGGTCAGTCTAGCTTACCCCCTGTAAGGGGAAGGCAGCAGGCCCTTGTCCCTGCTGGACGAGCCCTGCAAAAGTTAATTGAGCTTACCCCCTCCAAGGGGAAGGTTGTGTGCCAGCTAGCAGAGCACCATCTATTCTGCTGGAACAAGTGAAAAGAGCAAAGAGCCTCAGAAGCCAGGAGGAACGATTCCCTGGATAAAGGATGATGACAGAGATAAAGACAAGGATAAAGGCAAGGATAAAGACAAAGATAATGACAGAGTGCAAAGGAAGACGGACGGCACTCACAGGAGTAGATGTGATGCTGTCTTTTTATTGCCACATAGAGGAAAATAGGTAACGCGTTTCAACTTGATAATCGAGTCTTTGTCAAAGACTCGATTGTCGAGTCGAAACTCGTCACCCTTTTTTCCTTTATGTGGCAATCTGGATCTGGACACTTGCACCGCGCATCAGCAAAATAGAGTGTCGGCTGTTTCATTCTGTGTAAAGATAAAGACTGGGTCAGGCTACAGAAAGTTAAGTATAGCAGCAAAGGAAAAGTTTCTATTTATTTCTGATAGCACAGCAGAGCCAAAGAGAGCAACAGATATAGCAGAGCCGAATGTGTTTGCCTGCCAGAATTTATGCCAAAGCCTGCTGGTGACCAAGACAAAGTTTCCTGATGAAAGTTTATTCAAGTAAAGCTGTTATATAATCCAATATAAGTCTGGACTCAATTCAATTCATTTCAACTATCCCTTGCTCTGCTTCGGACAACAACGACTGGGGTTCAAGGATATCCAGGTAGGAGCTCCATGACACATGCAACACCATTAACCCCTTGAGGACACAGGGCGTACAGGTATGCCCTGATGTCCCGGTACTTAAGGACACAGGGCGCACCTGTATGTCCTGTGTAGTTCTGATCACCGCATAGCGACGGGCAGCGATCGGAACCTGGTGCCTGCTCAAATCATTGAGCAGGCACCTTGGCTAAATGCGGGTGGGGTACCAAACCGCAGGTCAATTCAGACCTGCGGTTTGGGGCGCTTTAGGGAGGTTTACAGACCGCGGGGATCAGAAACTTCAAAATGCCTTTATTTTATGTTTATGTGCCTTTATTTGTACTGTGTTATGTGTCAGAGGGCGCAGCGGGGGGGGGGGGGGGTCAGTGCGGTGCGGCAGTGCAGGGGGGATGGCCGCGATCATCAGGGTGGTGCTGGGTGGGGGGCGGGTAAGGCACACGATCATCCGCCCGCACCCTCTCTCAGGATGGCCGAGCGGTTTGCAGAGTGTCAGCACATTGCTGACACTCTACTTGAAACGCCTGACATCTGTGCTGGCACAGATGTCAGGTGTTTAACCCCTTCCATGCCGCGGTCCGTCGGTGCCTTTTAAGCCTCTGATGGGAGAGAGAGGGGGGCCCCCCCTCCCCATCACCCACTGCTCTGCTGTGGCAGCAAATGATGGTACTGATCAGAGGCTGTCCATGGTGCTGATCAGACTTCTGCTAAAGGCTATCAGACTTTGTAAAGTGAAAATACAGTACAGTACACTATATAGTGTACTGTACTGTATTATACAGACATCAGACCCACTGGATCTTCAAGAACAAAGTCTGGGTCAAAACAATGTAAAAAATATTTATCGCTGATTAAAAATGAAAAAAATAAAATTCCTTACACATGTTTGATATCACCGCATCTGTAATGACCTGATCTATAAAACGGTCATGTTACTTTCCCCGCACGGTGAACGCCATAAAAAATAAAAACTGCGATGAAATTGAAATTTTGCAGTATACATATTAGGCATTGCCGCGTCTATTACAGACGCGGCAATACCTAATATGTACAGTGGAGGAAATAATTATTTGACCCCTCACTGATTTTGTAAGTTTGTCCAATGACAAAGAAATGAAAAGTCTCAGAACAGTATCATTTCAATGGTAGGTTTATTGTAACAGTGGCAGATAGCACATCAAAAGGAAAATCGAATAAATAACTTTAAATAAAAGATAGCAACTGATTTGCATTTCATTGAGTGAAATAAGTATTTGAACCCTCTAACAAAAAAAGACTTAATACTTGGTGGAAAAACCCTTGTTTGCAAGCACAGAGGTCAAACGTTTCTTGTAATTGATGACCAAGTTTGCGCACATTTTAGGAGGAATGTTGGTCCACTCCTCTTTGCAGATCATCTCTAAATCCCTAAGGTTTCGAGGCTGTCTCTGTGCAACTCTGAGCTTGAGCTCCCTCCATAGGTTTTCGATTGGATTAAGGTCCGGAGACTGACTAGGCCACTCCATGACCTTAATGTGCTTCTTCTTGAGCGACTCCTTTGTTGCCTTTGCTGTATGTTTTGGGTCATTGTCGTGCTGGAACACCCATCCACGACCCATTTTCAGTTTCCTGGCAGAGGGAAGGAGGTTGTCGCTCAGGATTTCACGATACATGGCTCCGTCCATTTTCCCGTTTATGCGAATAAGTTGTCCTGTGCCCTTAGCAGAAAAACACCCCCAAAGCAAAATGTTTCCACCCCCATGCTTGACGGTGGGGACGGTGTTTTGGGGGTCATAGGCAGCATTTTTCTTCCTCCAAACACAGCGAGTTGAGTTAATGCCAAAGAGCTCTATTTTGGTCTCATCAGACCACAGCACCTTCTCCCAGTCACTCTCTGAATCATTCAGGTGTTCATTGGCAAACTTCAGACGGGCCTGCACATGTGCCTTCCTGAGCAGGGGGACCTTGCGAGCCCTGCAGGATTTTAATCCATTGCGGTGTAATGTGTTTCCAATGGTTTTCTTGGTGACTGTGGTCCCTGCTAATTTGAGGTCATTAACTAACTCCTCCCGTGTAGTTCTAGGATGCTTTTTCACCTTTCTCAGAACCATTGACACCCCACGAGGTGAGATCTTGCGTGGAGCCCCAGAGCGAGGTCGATTGATGGTCATTTTGTGCTCCTTCCATTTTCGAACAATCGCACCAACAGTTGTCACCTTCTCTCCCAGCTTCTTGCTAATGGTTTTGTAGCCCATTCCAGCCTTGTGCAGGTCTACAATTTTGTCTCTGACATCCTTGGACAGCTCTTTGGTCTTTCCCATGTTGGAGAGTTTGGAGTCTGCTTGATTGATTGATTCTGTGGACAGGTGTCTTTTATACAGGTGACTAGTTAAGACAGGTGTCCTTAATGAGGGTGACTAATTGAGTAGAAGTGTCTAACCACTCTGTGGGAGCCAGAACTCTTAATGGTTGGTAGGGGTTCAAATACTTATTTCACTCAATGAAATGCAAATCAGTTGCTATCTTTTATTTAAAGTTATTTATTCGATTTTCCTTTTGATGTGCTATCTGCCACTGTTACAATAAACCTACCATTGAAATGATACTGTTCTGAGACTTTTCATTTCTTTGTCATTGGACAAACTTACAAAATCAGTGAGGGGTCAAATAATTATTTCCGCCACTGTATACTGCAAAATTGCTCTATAAAAATATCACATAAGCTAACCCCTCAGGTGAATACCGTAAAAAAAATAAAAATAAAAACGGTGTAAAAAATGCAATTTTTTGTCACCTTAAATCACAAAAAGAGTAATAGCAAGCGATCAAAAAGTCCCAAAATAGTGCCAATCAAACCTTCATCTCATCCCGCAAAAATTAAGACCCTACCTAAGTTAATCGCCCAAAAACTGAAAAAACTATGGCTTTGGAGACACTAAAGCATGATTTTTTTGGTTTAAAAAAGGAAATCATTGTGTGAAACTTACATAAATAAAAAAAATTGTATACATATTAGGTGTTGCCACGTCTGTGGCAACCTGCTCTATAAAAATACCACATGATCTAACCTGTCAGATAAATTTTGTAAATAACAACAACAAAAAAGCGGTGCCAAAACAGCTATTTCTTGTTACCGTGCCTCACAAAAAGTGTAATATAGAACAACCAAAAATCATACGTACCATAAACTAGTACCAACAAAACTACCACCCTATCCTGTAGTTTCTAAAATGGGGTCACTTTTTTGGAGTTTCTACTCTAGTGGTGCATCGGGGGGCTTCAAATGGGACATGGTGTCAAAAAACCATTTTAGCAAAATCTGCCTTCCAAAAACCGTATGGCATTCCTTTCTTCTGTGCCCTGCCGTGTGCCCATACAGTGGTTTACGACCACATATGGGATGTTTCTGTAAACTACAGAATCAGAGCCATAAATATTGAGTTTTGTTTGGCTGTTAACCCTTGCTTTGCAACTTGAAAAAAATTATTAAAATGGAAAATCTGCCAAAAAAGTGAAATTTTGAAATTGTATCTCTATTTTCCATTAATTCTTGTGGAACACCTAAAGGGTTAACAAAGTTTGTAAAACCAGTTTTGAATACCTTGAGGGATGTCGTTTTTTAGAATGGGGTCATTTTTGGGTGGTTTCTATTATGTAAGCTTCACAAAGTGACTTCAGACCTGAACTGGTCCTTAAAAAGTAGGTTTTTTTAAAATTTCTGAGAAATTTCAAGATTTGCTTCTAAACTTCTAAGCCTTGTAAGTTGTAACGTCCCTCAAAAATAAAATGTCATTCCCAAAATGATCCTTACATGAAGTAGACATATGGGGAATGTAAAGTAATAACTATTTTTTTTAGTTATTACTATGTATTATAGAAGCAGAGAAATTGAAACCTGGAAATTAGCAAATTTTAGCATATTTTGTCAAATTTGGTATTTTTTTATAAATAAAATTTATTTATTTTATTTTTTTTACTTTATTTTACCAGTGTCATGATGTACAATATGTGATGAAGAAACAATCTCAGAATTGCCTGGATAAGTCAAAGCATTTTAAAGTTTTCACCACTTAAAGTGACACTGGTCAGATTTGCAAAAAAATAGCCTGGTCCTTAAGGTGAAATATGGCCATGTCCTTAAGGGGTTTAGGGACATTTTAGGCCACTCTACACCACTCTGGTGTTCCTACTCTGGGTACCACCAACACCATCTACTTGAGAGGACTCTGTCCCTTGTTACTTCAATGCAACTGGTGTCACGACAAAAACATATCTCTTTAACAAAGACTCCTGGCCGCTATCGGTTCTGCTGCACTATTAGCTGTTAGCTGTGGAGAGGTGTCCTGCTCTTAGTCATTTAAGATAAACTCCCTTCCAAATCTCTCCATATTAGCTACTGAGATGCAAGGAAGAAGCTGCTGATGTAGCTCTTGTTAAGTGTTGAAGTGAAGGCAGAAGAGGGCCGGGGATGCTAGAGCTGTACAAGAAAAACAGAGAAGGGAATTTGGTACCCTGAAAAGAATAGTTATTACTTCAGTTTTTTTCTATCAAATACATTTTGGTCATAAAACTTATTTGCCCAGTACTTGAGATTGTGTGCTTTAGAAATTTATATACACACATTGGATGCATGTGCTCAAAATATATATGGTACATCTGACGCTGGTACATTCAGGGTCCTGCTTCAGATGTAGGGCCATAGAAAAATGGAAGGTTCGGTTAGGGCGGAGCTACTTGCGTCACACAATACATTCTCCTGATTGGCGGCCTAAATAACGTCAAACATAAGTGCTGGATGACCTCGATCTTTGTTGTTTGTAGCGTTGCATTTGTTGTCGCACTAGTGTGACGTCACGCTACGCATTTTGTTTCTAAACCAAACGCCCGAGTTGCAGTGGAAACGTTCACCTAAATAGACCGGACCATTAAAAATCTTCCAAACTGTGGCGACCCGAGCCGATCCTCTCAGTGGAAACGAGGCATAAGTGTTCCCCTGCAGTGGCGTTGCGGCCCGCATCGGGTGACACCAGTGACTGGGGCCAGCAGTGTTCTCATTTACGAATCCCAGGCATAGTCATCTGTATTGCCATCCTCAGGAGAGTATGTGTCTGGGATTCGAACCCACGACCTTCTGTATCAAAGGCAAAGCACTTACCCACACAGCCATAAGAGGCATTGCCACTGACTGAAAAAATATGAGACTTCTACTGTTATAGCTGGCTAAGTGTACATCTATACACATGACAGCTGCCCCAACACACCCAGAACTACTATATCTCTATATGACAGCTGTCCCAGCACACTCAGCTTTGCTATATCTCTATATATGATAGCTGCCCCAGCACACCCAGCTCTGCTACATCTAATACACATGACAGCTGCACCAGCACACTCAGCTCTACTATATCTCTATATATGACAGCTGCCCTAGCAAACCTAGCTCTGCTACATCTATACACATGACAGCTGCCTAAGCACACCCAGCTCTGCTACATCTATACACATGACAGCTGCCCCAGCACACTCAGCACAGCTATATCTCTATATATCTATCTACTGTATAGCAATACTTAGAGATATATAGATATAGCAGAGCTGAGTGTGCAGGGGCACTGTCATGTGTATAAATGTAGCAGAGCTGGGTGTGCTGGGGCAGCTGTCATATATAGAGATATAGTAGAGCTGAGTGTGCTGGTGCAGCTGTCATGTGTATTAGATGTAGCAGAGCTGGGTGTGCTGGGGCAGCTATCATATATAGATATATAGGAGAGCTTAGTGTGCTGGGACAGCTGTCATATAGAGCAGTGTTTCCCAACCAGTGTGGCTCCAGCTGTTGCAAAACTACAACTCCCAGAATGCCCACACATCCAAAGGCTGTCCAGGCATGCTGGGAGTTGTAGTTTTGCAACAGCTGGAGGCACACTTGTTGGGAAACACTGATATAGAGATATAGCAGTGCTGGGTGTGTTGGAGCAGCTGTCATGTGTATAGATGTACACTTAGCCAGCTATAACAGTAGAAGTCAATGGCAATGTACTTTTTATGGCTGTGTGGGTAAGTGCTTTGCCTTTGATACAGAAGGTCGTGGGTTCAAATCCCAGAAGAAACATTTCTGAAATACACAAGCACTGACTCCATATATGGACATACAGGGCGGGACATAGGAAGAGGCTGCATCGCATATCTGACATGGAGGTAAGTATTTATTTATTTTTTATACCCGACTGTTACTGCCATGGGGAGAGCGGGAGGCACTTGATACTGGCACATGGGGGGGGGGGTGGCACCTGATACTGGCACATGGGGGGTTGGCACTATGATACTGGCACATGGGGGGAGGAGAGAGGCACTTAATACTGGCACATGGGGGGGAAGGAGAGAGGCACTTGATACTGGCACATGGGGGGTGGGAAGGAGAGAGGCACTTGATACTTGCACTTTTGGGGGGAGATGGCACTATGATACTGGCACATAGGGGGGAGGAGAGAGGCACTTGATACTGGCACTTTTTTTTGGGGGGGGCGGTGGCACTATGATACTGGGACATGGTTGGGAAACACTGATATAGAGATATAGCAGTGCTGGGTGTGTTGGAGCAGTTGTCATGTGTATAGATGTACACTTAGCCAGCTATAACAGTAGAAGTCTCATATTTTTTCAGTCAGTGATAATGTACTTTTTATGGCTGTGTGGGTAAGTGCTTTGCATTTGATACAGAAGGTCGTGGGTTCGAATCCCAGCAGAAACTTTTCTGAAATACACAAGCACTGACTCCATATATGGACATACAGGGCGGGACACAGGAAGAGGCTGCATCACATCTCTGACATGGAGGTAAGTATTTTTTTTTACTACCCGACTGTTACTGCCATGGGGAGAGTGGGAGGCACTTGATACTGGCACATGGGGGGGGGGGGGGTTTGGCACCTGATACTGGCACATGGAGGAGTTGGCACTATGATACTGGCACATGGGGGGAGAGAGGCAATTGATACTGGCACATGGGGGGGAAGGAGAGAGGCACTTGATACTGGCACATGGGGGAGGAGAGAGGCACTTAATACTGGCACATTTTTTGGGGGGGGGGGGGTGGCACTATGATACTGGGACATTGGGGGTAGGAGAGAGGCACTTGATACTGGCACATGATGGGGGGGCATTTATGGGGACACTTACTGGCACATTATTAGGGGGCATTATGGGGGACACTAGGCCGGCAGCCTATCAGAGGCCGGACACTGAGGGCATCTACTGGGGCACTATATATGGGGCATTTTATACTGGTACATTATGGGGGGCACTAGCAGGAAGGGGGGAGAGAAGCACTATGGGGGAATTTACTGGGGGCACTATTTAGGGGTATTTTATACTGGGACATTATGGGGGCACTATGGGGACATTTGCTCTACTAGGGGCATTACAAGGGGGTATTTTTTGCATTGTCACATTATAAGGAGAATTATTTCTACTGGGGGGGGGCATTATGGTGGGCTTTATTACTCCCCCATGGTATGACACCCTAGTAGCAGCACCATCCTCTCCCTGCTCTGCTATCCCACTGCCCCTTCTCCAAATCCTTATTATGAAATCTTTCTCATTAGGATAAAACACATCAGCTCAGCCGATCCCCCCAGCCAAAGTGTTGAAGTGGTGTCCGAGATCCCCAAGGGTCAAGCCAAGTAATTGTAAGTTTTCATGTGAAATATGTTTATGTCATACACATATAGCAGACACTGTGCCACACAATATACAGTATACTTCTACACTGTGTAGTCTGTTCTATAAGCACCATTGTTTTGTGGCGGCGGACAGAAAATAATCTGGAAGTGCCCCTTCCGAGACCAGGCTCTGACTGCTAGGGGGTTCTGCTGAGCTAACGGATGCCCCCTATGGCAGTAGCACCACCATAGCCCCCATATATGGCTAAAAAATTATTGCTTCGGGGAGGGGGGGGGATGTGACACCATTTTCTACCGCACCGGGTGACACTAGCCCTAGCAACGCCACTGTTCCCCTGGTTTTCACCCTTTATCCCGCTCCATGATGCGTAAGCTGGTCTTAGCTGAGGGGAGACACTAGGTTTCTACTGCAAGAGTGGTCCCGGTTAAGTAGCAGCTGGCCAAGCAGACAAGAACGCCCCAGTGCAAGCACTGGGGATACAGGCAGGTGAATCTAGCTGTCACTGGATGGAAGGAGCGCAGCAGCAGAGTCAGATGAAGCAGAGCTGAGTTAGTGATTTAGCAGAACTGGAGCTGTTAGAACAGCAGAGCTAAATAGCTCAGGTGCAGCAGGTGAAACAAACTGAACAGCAGACAGAGGCATGGTTGTCAATCCGAATCATACACTTGAGAGCAGCAAGGTACAGGAGGATCAGGCAGAGACGAGATCAGGATACAGGCTAAGGTCGCAAGCAGGATATCAACACAGGAGCAACAAGCTGGAAGCTTCGCTGTAGAAAACTACAATATTGCTCAGGCATCACAGGAAGGGGGAAGTACCCTTATAAAGATGGTGCCTGGCTGCGATTGGAGAGAAGGCGGAATCAGGGGCGTGCATGAACCCTTAAAGAAACAGGACACGTGCGGCTCCTACAAGCTGCAACTAAAGCTGTCGCCGCCCGCAACTGTGCAGAAAAGCCGGTCCGGAGCCTACAGCGGAGAAGAAGAGCCTTGTGTGCAGTTCGACTGAGGTACATAGCAGGATGCGCTGCACGCTGGCGGCTGCCAGCTGCCATTGTTCCATTCATTTTCTGATATAGACGAATGAAACAGTACGCTAATACATACTGGCTAGAATGACGGCATATGAAAATTATACCATATACACTGAGAGCTTTTCCCAGCAAATACATTAGAACATTTTGTATACATGGAATTGATAGAGTGTGGGATAGAGGAGACGACAGGAGCGGCTTGGTAAACTGAAATAATAAAAGAAGGGGAGGGTTTGTCTGTTTGTGAAATCCAACTTAAAGGGATTGTCTGAGATAATTAATATTATCAGACATCCCCTTCATTGTCTTGAAAGAAAAAAAAATATGTACTTAGTTTTTGTAAGTATGTACTGTGGTACTGTTTCAGTACTCCTGCTGTTTGTTTACAAACTCCCAGATTAAGTGTCTATTGTGTGAAAGAGGTTTAGACAGATACAATAAAAATGCATATACTCAGATAAGACAATGGAGTAGAAATGTGCTAAGTTTTAGTATATCTTCTTTATCTTCAGTGAATAGAAAGAGAGTGATTCACATCATTAGATGCTATATCCTACATGTTATTATGTTAAGATATAGAAAGTAAAGCATAATCATAAGTGCATTATATATAGTATATTCATGGGATCTATTATAAGAATTAGGTTAATTTCTTCTAAGAGTCTCAATGTGTACGTGAAATAATTACTTCCGTCTCAGGAAACTTTTTCTTGGGATGTAGACACAGGTGATTATAAGAAAATAGTGTGCCTTCACTCTAAAGCAATAGACCAAAATATCACCAGAAATTGGTTTATCCCAATGAATGAAAAAGGGACTTTATAGTATGTCTTAATTAAATGGGTTTAGTCCTGGATTTAGAAATAGAATGGATGTCTGGTGGAGTGGTATACTAAGGTGTCTGTGTGAATAGAGGGCAAATTCTTCATACACATTCTTATTTGCTTCTGTAGCTGGGAAATGTTGTCCCAAAGTTTAGGTCAAAAGTCAATCTTGTTTTTTTTTTTCTCTACTTAGGAACATATAAGAATTAGCTGTACTTATAAAATTTACTCATAGATCTCCAATGCCATCTAGTGGTAGAGTAAATTAATACTAGAGAAATGGAGAACCGCACTCTGAGGGGTTTCTGGTACCAACAAGGGCTAAAATAGCGACTTTACATATAGTAGAGATTGAGGCACTCAGACCATTCAGTTTTGCATTTAAGAAAGGATTTTTTAATCATACATCAGTTTCATAATCCAGTTGGCCAATTTTCACATCAAAATCAATCAAAGAAAAATGACCGAATGTTTCGGTCTCTATAGACCTTCCTCAGCAGTCAGATTTTATCTGTAAAGCATGTGGAACGACTGGCAGGGCGTTGGATCCATCCAACCGATGTATGAATAAAAAAATCCTTTCTTAAACGCAAAACTGAATGGTCTGAGTGCCTCAATCTTTACAATATGTAGAGTAAATTAAAACATGTGTTGCGAAATAAGTAAGGAAGTAAAAGATAATGTCACTGATTATTGATTAACCTGACCAAGCTCCTTCCTAAGGGAGATAAAAAGGCAGCAAAAGCTGATAGGGGGATCATCGCTTTAGGAGATCTTCCTGATCATCTCACTGAGGCCATCCATCCAATCCATCCTATCTGATCCACCTACCTGAGGAAGCCATATGACTAGAAATCCAGCTAGTAGAGGCAGCCATTCTTTCCAGCCAATTACCCCACCCCGAGAGGAGATAGGACTCCACTGAATTATAGTCCTGAATATTGCAACTGATTTCTGCTAGCCGATACCCTGGTATACTATAAATGTACCTATCTTTTATAGGAGAATATAATATTTATAATATATATATATATATATATATATTCACATATATATATACAGTACAGACCAAAAGTTTGGACACACCTTTTCATTCAAAGAGTTTTCTTTATTTTCATGACTATGAAAATTGTAGATTCACACTGAAGGCATCAAAACTATGAATTAACACATGTGGAATTATATACATAACAAAAAAGTGTGAAACAACTGGAAATATGTCATATTCTAGGTTCTTCAAAGTAGCCACCTTTTGCTTTGATTACTGCTTTGAACACTCTTGGCATTCTCTTGATGAGCTTCAAGAGGTAGTCACCTGAAATGGTTTTCACTTCACAGGTGTGCCCTGTCAGGTTTAATAAGTGGGATTTCTTGCCTTTTAAATGGGGTTGGGACCATCAGTTGCGTTGTGGAGAAGTCAGGTGGATACACAGATGATAGTCCTACTGAATAGACTGTTAGAATTTGTATTATGGCAAGAAAAAAGCAGCTAAGTAAAGAAAAACGAGTGGCCATCATTACTTTAAGAAATGAAGGTCAGTCAGTCCGAAAAATTGGGAAAACTTTGAAAGTGTCCCGAAGTGCAGTCACAAAAACCATCAAGCGCTACAAAGAAACTGACTCACATGCGGACCGCCTCAGGAAAGGAAGACTAAGAGTCACCTCTCCTGCGGAGGATAAGTTCATTTGAGTCACCAGCCTCAGAAATCGCAGGTTAACAGCAACAGACACATCTCTAGAACAACTGTTAAGAGGAGACTGTGTGAGTCATGCCTTCGTGGTAGAATATCTGCTATTATCTGAAACCACTGCTAAGGACAGGCAACAAGCAGAAGAGACTTGTTTGGGCTAAAGAACACAAGGAATGGACATCAGACCAGTGGAAATCTGTGCTTTGGTCTGATGAGTCCAAATTTGAGATCTTTGGTTCCAACCACCGCGTCTTTGTGCGACGCAGAAAAGGTGAACGGATGGACTCTAGGTGTGATGGTGTGGGGGTGCTTTGCTGGGGACACTGTTGGAGATTTATTCAAAATTGAAGGCATACTGAACCAGCATGGCTACCACAGCATCTTGCAACAGCATGCTATTCCATCCGGTTTGCGTTTAGTTGGACCATCATTTATTTTTAAACGGGACAATGACCCCAAACGAGGTGAAGGAGAGTGATGGGGTCCTGCGCCAGATGACCTGGCCTCCACAGTCACCGGACCTGAACCCAATCGAGATGGTTTGGGGTTCGCTGGACCACAGAGTGTCAAGGAACCATGAACCAGACGTACAACAAGAGATACGTGGAAATAAGAAGGCTTTATTGCAAATCAAGCTGTAAGCAAAAGTCCAAACGGATGGCTAAACCGGAGCAGGGTCTTGCGAAGCCAGAGGTCAGGAACTAGAGGGGTAGTCAGACGAAGCCAGGATCAGGAACCAGAAGGGTAGTCAGACGAAGCCAGGATCAGGAACCAGCGGGGTAGTCAGACGAGGCCAGGATCAGGAACCAGAAGCAGCAGCAGTCTTAGAAGCATGTGCACACAGGAGGACCAAGCAAGGAACTGAAGCCACAGACCTCCTATATATATGAGCTAGGCATCCAGCTCCTCCCAGTGGGAAGGAGAAGCCGCAGGGTGGGAGGCTACAAGAAACCCAGAAACCAAGATGGCCGCCAGCACATGTCAAACGAAGGAGAACAGCAGAAGGTAAGACCATGACAGTACCTCCCCCTCAAGGGCCCCTCCTCCGCGGAGTAAGGAACGGTTTCTGAGGGAAGCGTGCGTGGAAGGCTCGGAGCAAGGCAGGAGCATGGACATCTGCGGAGGGAACCCAGGAACGCTCCTCTGGACCATAACCACGCCAATGGACCAAAAACTGCAACCGACCGCGGACCAGGCGTGAGTCCAGGATATTGCTCACCTCATACTCCTCACGATTGCCCACTTGGACCGGACGAGGCCGAGGAACCGAGGAAGTGAAACGATTACACACCAATGGCTTCAACAGGGAGACATGAAACACGTTGGAGATCCGCATGCCAGGAGGAAGCGCAAGGGCATAGGCTACCGGGTTTACCCTGCGAAGCACTCGGAAGGGACCAACAAAGCGAGGCGCCAGCTTGGGAGTGGGCACTCGAAGGTTGAGGTTGCGGGTGGACAACCATACACGGTCTCCGACCTGGTAGGAAGGAGCGGGCGCTCGTCTGCGATCAGCCTGGAGTCTCTGGCGCTGCGCAGAGACCTCAAGGGACCTCTGGATCTGTACCCAAGAAGCACATAGGACGGAAAGGTGATCCTCCACAGCCGGAATATCCTGGGGAGAGAATACCTCCGGTAACACGGCAGGTTGGAACCCATAATTGGCCATGAAGGGAGACGTCCCAGAGGAAGAGTTCACCGCCGTGTTCCTGGCAAACTCAGTCCAAGGCAGGACGTCAACCCAATTGTCTTGGTGATCGGAGACATAGCAACGAAGGAATTGCTCCAAGGCCTGATTGGATCGTTCTGCGGCCCCATTGGACTGAGGGTGGTAGGCCGAGGAGAAAGAGAGATGAATCCCCAACTGGGAGCAAAAGGCGCGCCAGAACCTGGACACAAACTGACTCCCCCGATCCGACACAATCTCCTTGGGAAAACCGTGCAACCGGAAGACCTCCCTGGCGAAAATCGTGGCCAACTCTTGTGCAGAGGGTAACTTCTTGAGAGGAACACAGTGGCACATTTTGGAAAACCGATCCACAATCATGAGAATGACCGTATGGCCTCGGGATGCAGGGAGGTCCACAATGAAATCCATCCCCAGGTGTGACCATGGGCGCTCCCCGGTGGCTATGGGTTGCAAAAGGCCCAACGGAAGGTGCCGAGGGGACTTACTCTGGGCACAAACGGAGCATGCCGCTACATATGCGGCGATGTCGGAACGTAGAGTAGGCCACCAGAACAGACGTGAAACAGCCCAGGACAGCTGATTCTTTCCAGGATGCCCCGCGGCCTTGGAGTTATGGTAGGTTCGCAACAACCGAGTGCGCAACTCCTCAGGCACAAAACATCTGCCGTTGGGTCTCCCAGAGGGAGCACCAGATTGAGCCGCCAAAATCTGCTCACCCAGGGGAGAGGTCAGGCTGGTGCGAATGGCGGCCAGGATCTGATTCGGAGGTATGACCGAAGTCGGAATCGACTCCTCCCTGGACAGCTCGGAGTACTGCCGTGATAAGGCATCCGCTCTGATGTTCTTGGAACCGGGTAGGTAGGAGACCACGTAATTAAAACGTGACAAGAACAGAGCCCATCTGGCCTGACGTGGTGTCAATCTCTTGGCCTCAGAAAGGTAGGTCAGATTCTTGTGGTCCGTCAGGATGAGAACCGGAACCACCGAACCCTCGAGCAAGTGCCTCCATTCTTTAAGGGCCTGCACGATGGCCAATAACTCCCTGTCACCAATCTGATAGTTGCACTCCGCGGAAGACAGTTTCCGGGAGTAAAACCCACAAGGAAGCAGAGGACCCTCTGGTGTTCTACGCTGAGACAGAAGGGCGCCTACTCCCGTCTCAGACGCGTCCACCTCGAGGACAAAGGGCAACCCAGGGTTGGGATGCGACAGAATCGGAGCCGACACAAAGGCGGACTTTAGAGCCTCAAAAGCTCGGATGGCCTCGAGCGGCCAGATCTGGAAATTACTGCCCTTCCTGGTCAGATCCGTGAGAGGCTTGGCTAGCATAGAAAAGTCCCTGATGAACTTCCGATAATAATTGGCGAAGCCCAAAAAGCGCTGCAGGGCACGAAGACCACTGGGCTGGGGCCGCTGTAAGACAGCCGAAACCTTCTCAGGATCCATGGAGAACCCCTCAGCGGAAATGATGTAACCTAAGAAGGTTACCTGGGATCGGTGAAATTCGCATTTCTCAAGCTTACCGAACAGCCTGTTCTCTCGTAACCGTTGCAACACTCGTCTGACATCCATAATGTGGGCCTCCATGGATTCAGAATATACCAAGATGTCATCCAAATAGACCACCACACACTGCTGCAACAGGTCACGGAAAACATTGTTGATGAATTCCTGGAAGACTGCGGGCGCATTGCACAACCCAAAGGGCATAACCAAGGATTCATAATGACCGGTCCTGGTGTTAAACGCGGTCTTCCACTCATCGCCCGCCTTGATCCTTACCAGGTTATATGCCGCCCTCAGGTCGAGTTTGGTAAAGACCGTGGCCCCTTTGAGGCGATCGAACAGCTCGGAAATCAAGGGTATCGGGTAAGCGTTCTTGATCGTGATGCGATTGAGACCCCTGTAATCGATGCAAGGCCTCAACTCACCGCCCTTCTTTTTCACAAAGAAAAATCCAGCCCCTGCCGGGGACGAGGATTTGTGGATGTGTCCGCGTGAAAGCGCCTCCCTCACGTACTCCTCCATGGCCTCATTCTCCGCTACCGACAGTGGATAGACCTTGCCACGAGGAGGAACGGCACCAGATTGTAACTCTATGGCACAATCGTATGGGCGGTGCGGAGGTAGGGCAACCGCGCGCACCTTATCGAATACATCCCGGTACTCTTCGTATTCAGGAGGCAACAGAGAGTCCGAGGAAGTACACAGCAACTTGACAGGCCCATGGATGCAACTAGCCCCACACTGCGGTGACCACGAGAGGATCTCGGCCGATCTCCAATCGAAAGTCGGATTATGCTTCTGGAGCCAGGGGTACCCCAAGACCACCGAGTAGTGTGGAGACGAAATAACCTGGAGACAGACCGACTCTCTGTGAACGGCACCAATGGCTATCCCCACTGGAAGGGTCTCATGAGTCACGTGTGGCGGCAGAAGGGGTCTGCCGTCTATCGCCTCAAGAGCCAGTGGGGAACCTCGAGGCTGCAGAGGAATGGAATTGGCGGCAGCGAATACACTATCAATGAACAAACCACCAGCACCAGAGTCCACCAACGCCTGGGTCGTCACCGAGCCCCCGACCCAGGAGAGGACAACAGTGATCAGTGGTTTGTCAACACGGGAAACCGGGGACGAGGAGACTCCACCCAAGATCTGCCCCCGACAGGATCTCAGGTGCGAGCGTTTCCCGGACGGTTCGGACATGCCAACCGAAAATGCCCACCGAGACCACAGTACATGCATCGGCCCTCGCGTCTCCGGAGTACCCTCTCCCCCTCGGACAGGCGAGCAAACCCCAGCTGCATGGGTTCACCCCCAGACAAGTCATCCCCAGGAGGCGTGGGAGGAGAGGGAGGCACGGGTGGGACAGCAAACGTAGGCGCCAATCTGTTAGAAGACCTCCGCAGGCTCTCCTTAAAGGAAGGTCTCTCCCTGAGTCTGGTGTCAATCAAAATCAGGAAAGAAATAAGAGACTCGAGCTCCACTGGTAGGTCCTTAGCTGCAACCTCGTCCTTCAAGGCATCCGAGAGACCATGAGAGAAAGCAGCGACCAGAGCCTCATTATTCCAGCCCACCTCTGCTGCCAGGGTACGAAACTCAATGGCGTATTCAGCTACGGATCGTGAACCCTGTCTGATGGACATAAGGAGCTTCGCAGCAGAGGCAGCACGAGCCGGCACATCGAATACCTTCCGAAGAGAAGCAACAAAACCGGAAAACTCGGCAACCACCGGATTGTTGTTCTCCCATAAAGGGCTGGCCCAGGCCAAGGCCTTGTCCGAGAGCAGCGAGATCAAGAAGCCCACCTTTGATCTCTCAGTAGGAAAGGCATGTGGCAGCAACTCGAAATAAATGCCCACCTGGTTAAGAAAACCTCGGCACTGAGTTGGCTCTCCCCCAAAGCGCTGTGGAAGGGGGGCAGAACCGGTCATACCCCGAGACACCGCAGGCGCAGCAACAGGTGTCGGGGTAGACTCTGGCGCAACAACCGGAGCGGCAGTAGGAGCGGGCCCAGGAGCGACAACCGACCCATCGGCAACGGAAGCGAAATGAGCCGTGCGTTCAAGCAGGGTTTGCAACGCCACAGCGAACCGACCCAACAGGTGATCCTGCTGATCAAGTCTGGCAACCAGCGTAGGTAGCGAGGATGGCCCTGTACCGTCAGAATTCATGGCTTGGTCCTAATGTCAAGGAACCATGAACCAGACGTACAACAAGAGATACGTGGAAATAAGAAGGCTTTATTGCAAATCAAGCTGTAAGCAAAAGTCCAAACGGATGGCTAAACCGGAGCAGGGTCTTGCGAAGCCAGAGGTCAGGAACCAGAGGGGTAGTTAGACGAAGCCAGGATCAGGAACCAGAAGGGTAGTCAGACGAAGCCAGGATCAGGAACCAGCGGGGTAGTCAGACGAGGCCAGGATCAGGAACCAGAAGCAGCAGCAGTTCTAGAAGCATGTGCACACAGGAGGACCAAGCAAGGAACTGAAGCCACAGACCTCCTATATATATGAGCTAGGCATCCAGCTCCTCCCAGTGGGAAGGAGAAGCCGCAGGGTGGGAGGCTACAAGAAACCAAGATGGCCGCCAGCACATGTCAAACGAAGGAGAACAGCAGAAGGTAAGACCATGACACAGAGTGAAGACAAAAGGGCCAACAAGTGCTAAGCATCTCTGGGAACTCCTTCAAGACTGTTGGAAGACCATTTCAGATGACTACCACTTGAAGCTCATCAAGAGAATACCAAGAGTGTGCAAAGCAGTAATCAAACCAAAGGTAGCTACTTTGAAGAACCTAGAATATGACATATTTACAGTTGTTTCACACTTTTTTGTTATGTATATAATTCCACATGTGTTAATTCATAGTTTTGATGCCTTCAGTGTGAATCTACAATTTTCATAGTCATGAAAATAAAGAAAACTCTTTGAATGAGAAGGTGCGTCCAAACTTTTGGTCTGTACTGTATATATTTAAATAACCATACTTTGCGTATAGAATCTATCTTGAAATAAGGCTAGGCTGTAACTGCAGTATCATCCTAACTTTTCCAAATACAGGAAGATTTATAAATACTGTTGAGAGCTATTATAGTATTATCTCCAGATAACTGAGTTCAGTTCTAGGCATGTATGGTTGATTATATATCTATCTATATAGTAAAATGAAACATTAGGTAAACTTGATTTGAGTTTAATTTGATTTATCTGTTTGCTGAGAGAAATCAGGTCTTAACGTGATTTAAAATATATTGTAAGATTTTATCATAATAAAGAATTTTAGGGAATACATATCCTTTAGGTTGATTAATCTTTATGTTTCAATGGTGTTTATTACTTTTTCACAATAATAAGGTACACATTACAATGTGCATAAAATAAGAGACAAGGAGCCCAATCAATTGGACCTTCCGTACAAATAAAATAACGAACAAAAAGACATACAGACAATTAAGCATAAATAATAAAAAATAAATAATAAAAAAATAAAATAAAAGCAACAACATCAGAAAATCAGGGGTAATAGACATACCGCTTCAGGGAACACAGTTTAGGTAACAGGAGGCGACCAGAAAGTTGAGGGTTAAACCTCACATCCATCTCTCAGGGCACAACATATCCAGGATGACACTATCAGAGTTTATGGTAGAGGGAAAGATCAGTCGAGTGGGACGAGGACGCCCAGGGCTCCCAGACTCCTTCAAACAGAGCAAATGTGTCCGAGCGGATAGCCGACAGCCTTTCAGACTGGTAGATCTTATTGATTCTATCAATCACAGCTTGATAGCTCAATGCCAAGGATCGCCACTGAGAGGCAATGTGGATCCTTGCTGCCAGCAGGATAAACTGGGCCAGTTTAAATTTAGCATTTGTTAATTTAGACGGTTTGTCACCAAGTAAAAAGACCGAGGGTGTGGGGAGGAGGGCGCGCCCCAGTAAGGCTGATAGTAAGTCACAGATATGACCCCACAACCTGGAAGCTATGGGACATGTCCACCAGATATGGAGCATTGTGCCCTCCTCATCACACCCCCGAAAGCAGGCAGAGGAGACCTCTGGGTAGAAGTGATGCAATTTGGCCGGCACTAGGTATGTCCGGTGTAGTATTTCAATTTGTCTGGGAGCGCTGGTGCCATCTAGATACACTCGATTCCTCCGACAGATCCGCCTCCCACTCCAACATATAGCGGAGTTTGGTGTCCTCTGGGGGTGCAGTGAGGATAGAATATATCCGGGACAGTAGACCCTGTTTATATAGGGAGAAGGACATTAGTCTTTCAAAAGGGGCATAGTCAATTTCGTGAGAGCCAGTCTTCAGGGAGTGGAGGAAGGAGAATACTTTCCGGACATTAAATTGTTCACCGGCTGGGGGGGTGAATTTCTCAAGAAAAGCTGGCATGGTTAGTAATTTGCCCCGCACAAGAAAATCCCGGAGGGAGCACAATTTTTTTTCAACCCACCATGAAAAGGCCCTAGAATGAAGCCCAGGAGGGAAGGCAGGGTTGCCCCATAGACATTCCAAGGGGGACGGTTTGGATTGGAGAGAGCGTTTGAACCTGATGGATCTCCACAGGAGCAAGGCATAGTAGGAAAGCTGGGATCTGGAGCGGAGGGAAGAGGGCAGAGGGGATGTGGTCCAAATAAGAGCTCTCCAGGAGAACGGGCCAAACAGCGACTGCTCAAGGGTAACCCATATAGGTTGAGTCCTGTGCAGAGAGGTGAGTCAGGAACAGTTGCGCTAATCTGGCTGCCTTGTAGTATTGGGCTAAATCTGGTACTGAAAGGCCACCATGAGCCTTGTGACGACACATGACCAGCTTAGAAATACGAGCTCGTTTATGGGCCCAAATAAACTTAAGGGTGTCCGCCTGAAGAGCCCTCAGGTCAGACATTGGGACTGGGATAGGGAGGGTGCAAAACAGATATAAAAGCCGGGGGAGGACTACCATTCGTACTATATGTATCTTACCCACCCAGGACACTGGAAGGGATTCCCATGACTGCAAGTCCCTCCGCGTCTGAGTAAACATGGGGAGGTAGTTGTGTTTATATAGTGTGTCAAGCGTTTTGGTCAGCGATATGCCCAAATACGGGAGAAAATGTGGATTATGTAGAAACGGGAACCCACTTCGAAGTATCTCGGAGTCCCGAGAGGAGACATTACTCAACAGAAGTTCGGATTTGGACTGATTAATTTGTAGGCCAGATGCAGCTGAGAAAGACTTGAGTACGGACAATAGGGAGGGAAATGAGATGACAGGGTTGGTGACTGTTAACAAAACATCATCAGCAAAAAGGCTCAATTTATATTCCACACCCCCAACCGAGATCCCTTTTATGTCCGGATGGGATCTAATCTTAATCGCTAATGGTTCCATAGCTAAGGCGAAGAGCGCTGGGGAAAGGGGGCAACCCTGGCGTGTTCCCCTAAAAATTGGCATGGATGACGGGCGCTAGGAAGGCAATTTGAGGCTAGCCTGAGGCGAAGAGTATAGGGCCTGAATGGCGGAAAGGAAGGGTCCTCTGATGTTAAAATGAGAGAGAGTCTGCCAGAGATAGGTCCAAGAAACTGTATCAAAGGCCTTCTCTATATCCAGAGCTAATAAAGCCACTGGAGTCACAGTCCTGTTCGCCTCATGTACTAGACCCAAAACCCTCCTTATATTGTCAGGTGCTTCCCTGTTGGGGATGAAACCAACCTGATCCTTGTGAATCAGATCAGGGAGAAGTCTGTTAAGTCTGCGCGCCAGGATGGAAGTGAACAACTTGTTATCTAAGTTTAAGAGTGAGATAGGCCTATAGTTGGAAGGGAGAAGAGGATCTTTGATTTGGGAATTACTGTTATTTTGGCCGCTAGGAACTCGGCTGGGGGTGTGGAGCCCTGTAGCAGATGATTACAGTATTTAGTAATGAAAGGTATTAATTGGTCTGCAAATTTTTTAAAATAAAGTGCCGTATAGCCATCTGGGCCTGGAGCTTTTCCCAGTTTCAGGGCTTTGATTGAATAGGTCACCTCCTCTGCTGTAATGGGGATATTAAGTTCCGCTAATGTAGCAGAAGAAACCCTAGGAAGGGGAATGGGAGAAAGGAAGCCGTCTGCCCTGTTGCTGGGGTCACCATTGTGCTCTGAGTATAGCTGCTTATAGAAGGATTGGAAGGTGTCATAAATGATGTCTGGGTGGGTGGTGGTTCTACCAGTCCGTGTGCGGATTTGGTAGACTTGATTAATTCTCTGCGTGGCCTTAAGTTGGCGAGCCAACATCTTATCAGGTTTATTAGCATATTTGTAATAGTAGGAGGAGCTCCAGCAAAGTGCTTTTTCTGTATTATTTGAAAGTAGAGTATTCAGTTGGGACTTGGCGTCCTTTATTTCCTTCAGTAGGTAAAGGGATGGGGTTTGCTGATGAGCCCTCACTAGTTTAGCCAATCTAGACTCTAGGGTGACTTGAGCTGAAGATCTGTCCTTTTTAAGTCTTGATGCCACCTGAATGAGCTTGCCTCGCAAGAAGGCCTTGTGGGTCAACCACAGGTTCATAGGATCAGTATCCGGCGTGTCATTCAACAGAAAGAACTGTTTAAGCTCATCTAATAGCACACCAAACACAGCCGGACATGGCAGCAATGACTCATTCAGGCGCCAGGTAAGAGGAGTATTGGAGCTATCGGCAAATGTGAAATCGGCTATGACCATGTCGTGATCCGACAGTGAGGATACAACATGTCTGGAATAAGCCAGCGAGGGTAGGCAAGAGGAGGAAACTAGGATTAAATCTATCCGAGTCGAAAGTTAATGGGAAGGAGAATAGTAAGAATATCCCCTTTGGGGGCCATTGTGCTCCCTCCAGGTATCCGCCAAAGACAGGGATTCCAGTACATGTTTAATTTTAAAATTATGGGATAAAGGGCGCGGTTGGGCCGGGGGGTGGATCTGTCGAGAACAGGGTTGGGCACAAAATTAAAGTCATCACACCACAGTATCTTGTGGTACGTGAGGGGCGCAATAATGGAGTGCATAGAGGCAAAAAAGGGAATAGGGTCCTCAGTAGGTGCATACACGTTTACAATACACAGGGTCTCCTCCCTATACGTGCCTAGGAGAATGACATATCTTCCATTGGGATCAACAATAGAACTCTGTAGAGTAAAAGGGAAGGAGTTACGCAACAGTATAATAGCCCCCCTACTTTTCGAAACATAAGTAGATGAGTAGAAACGCGAATAGTGTGGATGGAAGTATTTAGGATGAGAGGTGGGCGTGAAGTGGGACTCCTGCAGGCAGATCACATCAGGTGCATGTTTGATATAAGTAGAAAAGGCCGACTTACGTTTCCTGGGAGAGTTAAATCCCCTCACATTGTGTGAAAGCAACTTACACATGGTAGGATAATAAGGAGGATGTAGGGAAGGCAAGGCAAGCCTGAGTGATCCGCCACAGGAGTGCCACTTCTGATCGCCACCCGAACACCAAAGCAGCACAATCGTCTCCCCTGATATAGACAATAATAAAAACAACAAAAAAGAAAGGAAAAAGAGTAAAAGGTTAAAAGAAACAGCAAACATATAAAACAATATGGAATTAAGCCTAAACAGGCTTGAGAAAAATGGGTGGGTGCTGTAGAGCGGGGTGAGGACAAAGCCTCCCAACCCAGCCTAGAGAACCCAAACATGGGATCAAACATGACAGTCCTTCACGCCGAGTCCCTGCTAAATGTTAATGTTCGGGAAAATATCAGCCAATAATGAAGGTACTATATAAAAAAAGAAAATAAAAGGATAGTGTCCCGCAACATTAGGGACGGGAAAAGGGTAAGGGTCAGATTCGTTGGGAAAAAAAAAACGACAGTCTGGACGTCACAGCAGGTTAGAATGATCAGGAGAGGAAGTTCCAGACCTAAACCGGTAGCGGAGAAGCCGGTTTCTGCGATGATGAGGGCACCTTCGTCCAGATCCTGGCTGGACGTTGCGGTTCTGAGGCGGCTTCTGGAGCTGGATTATGGTCGCATGGAATCCCCGCCTTCCGAAGGATCTCGATCCCCTCTTTGGGTGTGTGGATCGTATGATCCCGAGAGTTCAGTTGAAATGAGAGGGAGAAAGGAAATCCCCACTTGTACCGCACCTGGGCGTTTTGCAAGGCCGAGGTCACCGGTCTCATATCCCTTCGTCTGCGGAGGGTGGAGGGAGCCAGGTTGGCATACAGATGCACTGACGAGGGTACACCGGGAAGTTCAGTGAGGTTGCGGGCAGCCGTCAAAATTAGATCCCGAGTACCTGGATGATGAAACTTTAGGATAACATCCCTTGGTGAGGCATCTGGGCGAGGTCTCCCTAGGGCTCTGTGAACCCTATCCATCAGGAGCCTCGCTGGTTCTGTTTGCGGCAGCAAGGCCTGGAACAGCGCCGACAGAGTGGCCGGGAGGTCAGTGAAAGTTTCAGGCAGGCCCTTGATCCGGAGGTTGCCCCTCCTGGTTCTATTTTCCAGGTCCTCCAATTTGAGCTCTAATGCTGCAATCTGGGCTGCTTGAGATATTATATCTGCTTTGTCAGCATGTAGGGCGTCTGACAGATCATCGGTGCGTGTCTCCAAGTCAGAGACCCGGGTTCCCAGGTCGTGGATCTGGCGGGAAAACTCGTCTACCGCTTGGGACAGCTCTGAGCCGAATAGGGAGGCAATATTCTTATAAAGTTCAGCCTGACCTGGGTCCTGTATGTCCGAGGACTGTGAGGCAATGCTAGCCTCTGAGGACGCAGGGCTCCTGGGTGCGGTGGCCGGGTTCCTGAAGAGCTCCGGCAAGGTCTGAGAAGGCGCGGGTTTTCCCATCGATTTTGTCCTTCCTTTGTTGCGGGTCATCATAGGGGTCCCTTGCATGAAGAATCGAGCCTGTGGAGCCGACGAATCAGCGCTAAATGAGGGTAAAGTTCGGTGCTAGGAGCGGAGCTCAGGGGAACACGTCCGCCATGCAAGCCTCGCGCATGCGCCCCATTAATCTTTATAATGTTATTGCCACTGAATTTTATATTTTATTAGTTTGCACTGTATTATTAATATTATTATCTTAAATAAATATATATTTTGTTTACAACTGGGTTCTTTTTCTCTTCAATTCAACGCAGATCAAGAGCTCTGGTGAGCTTAGTATTTATGTTAATAGGTTAGAATCTCCTCCTTTACAGATTCAAATTTATTTGCATAAATAATATAGACTGTGGTTATTCAAAGCAGTCTAAATATTCTGATATATATATATATATATATATATATATATATATATATATATATACAGTACAGACCAAAAGTTTGGACACACCTTCTCATTCAAAGAGTTTTCTTTATTTTCATGACTATGAAAATTGTAGATTCACACTGAAGGCATCAAAACTATGAATTAACACATGTGGAATTATATATATATATATAACAAAAAAGTGTGAAACAACTGAAAATATGTCATATTCTAGGTTCTTCAAAGTAGCCACCTTTTCTCTGATTACTGCTTTGCACACTCTTGGCATTCTCTTGATGAGCTTCAAGAGGTAGTCACCTGAAATGGTTTTCACTTCACAGGTGTGCCCTGTCAGGTTTAACCACCTCCCGACCGCCTAACGCACCGATGCGTCCGGGAGGTGGTTGATTTACTCCTCCTGGACGCATCGGCGCGTCATCTTGCGATACCCGAGATTTCCTGTGAACGCGCGCACGCAGGCGCGCGCGCTCACAGGAACAGAAGGTAAGCGAGTGGATCTCCAGCCTGCCAGCGGCGATCGCTCGCTGGCAGGCTGGAGATGTGATTTTTTTTAACCCCTAAAGGTATATTAGCTGCTGTTTTGATAACAGCGTCTAATATACCTGCTACCTGGTCCTCTGGTGGTCCCTTTTGTTTGGATCGACCACCAGAGGACACAGGTAGCTCAGTAAAGTCGCACCAAACACCACACTACACTACACCCCCCGTCACTTATTAACCCCTTATGAACCCCTGATCACCCATGATCACCCCATATAAACTCCCTGATCACCCCCCTGTCATTGATCACCCCCCTGTCATTGATCACCCCCCTGTCAGGCTCCGTTCAGACGTCCGTATGATTTTTACGGATCCATGGATACATGGATCGGATCCGCAAAACACATGCGGACGTCTGAATGGAGCCTTACAGGGGGGTGATCAATGACAGGCGGGTGATCATATAGATTCCCTGATCACCCCCTGTCATTGATCACCCCCCTGTAAGGCTCCATTCAGACGTCCGTATGATTTTTACGGATCCATGGATACATGGATCGGATCCGCAAAACACATGCGGACGTCTGAATGGAGCCTTACAGGGGGGTGATCAATGACAGAGGGGTGATCACCCATATACACTCCCTGATCACCCCCCTGTCATTGATCACCCCCCTGTAAGGCTCCATTCAGACGTCCGCATGTGTTTTGCGGATCTGATCCATGTATCCATGGATCCGTAAAAATCATTCGGATGTCTGAATGGAGCCTTACAGGGGGGTGATCAATGACAGAGGGGTGATCACCCATATACACTCCCTGATCACCCCCCTGTCATTGATCACCCCCCTGTAAGGCTCCATTCAGATGTCCGCATGTGTTTTGCGGATCTGATCCATGTATCCATGATCCGTAAAAATCATTCGGACGTCTGAATGGAGCCTTACGGAGGGTGATCAATGACAGAGGGGTGATCACCCATATACACTCCCTGATCACCCCCCTGTCATTGATCACCCCCCTGTAAGGCTCCATTCAGACATCCGCATGTGTTTTGCGGATCCGATCCATGTATCCATTGATCCGTAAAAATCATTCGGACGTCTGAATGGAGCCTTACAGGGGGGGTGATCAATGACAGAGGGGTGATCACCCATATACACTCCCTGATCACCCCCCTGTCATTGATCACCCCCCTGTAAGGCTCCATTCAGACGTCCGCATGTGTTTTGCGGATCCGATCCATGTATCCATGGATCCGTAAAAATCATTCGGACGTCTGAATGGAGCCTTACAGGGGGTGATCAATGACAGATGGGTGATCACCCATATACACTCCCTGATCACCCCCCTGTCATTGATCACCCCCCTGTAAGGCTCCATTCAGACGTCCGCATGTGTTTTGCAGATCCGATCCATGTATCCATGGATCCGTAAAAATCATTCGGACGTCTGAATGGAGCCTTACAGTGGGGTGATCAATGACAGAGGGGTGATCACCCATATACACTCCCTGATCACCCCCTGTCATTGATCACCCCCCTGTAAGGCTCCATTCAGACGTCTGCATGTGTTTTGCGGATCCGATCCATGGATCCGTAAAAATCATTCGGACGTCTGAATGGAGCCTTACAGTGGGGTGATCAATGACAGGGGGGTGATCACCCATATACACTTCCTGATCACCCCCTGTCATTGATCACCCCCCTGTAAGGCTCCATTCAGACATTTTTTTGGCCCAAGTTAGCGGAAATATATATTTTTTTGTTTGTTTTTTCTTACTAAGTCTCATATTCCACTAACTTGTGTCAAAAAATAAAATCTCACATGAACTCACCATACCCCTGACGGAATCCAAATGCGTAAACATTTTTAGACATTTATATTCCAGACTTCTTCTCACGCTTTCGGCCCCTAAAAAGCCAGGGCAGTATAAATACCCCACATGTGACCCCATTTCGGAAAGAAGACACCCCAAGATATTCGCTGAGGGGCATATTGAGTCCATGAAAGATTGAAATTTTTGTCCTAAGTTAGCGGAAAGTGAGACTTTGTGAGAAAAAAACAAAAAAAAAATCAATTTCCGCTAACTTATGCAAAAAAAAAAAATTCTATGAACTCGCCAGGCCCCTCATTGAATACCTTGGGGTGTCTTCCTTCCAAAGTGGGGTCAAATGTGGGGTATTTATACTGCCCTGGCTTTTTAGGGGCCCTAAAGCTTGAGAAGAAGTCTGGGATCCAAATGTCTAAAAATGCCCTCCTAAAAGGAATTTGGGCACCTTTGCGCATCTAGGCTGCATAAAAGTGTCACACATGTGGTATCGCCGTACTCAGGAGAAGTTGGGGAATGTGTTTTGGGGTGTCATTTTTTCATATACCCATGCTGGGTGAGAAAAATATCTTGGTCAAATGCCAACTTTGTATAAAAAAATTGGAAAAGTTGTCTTTTGCCAAGATATTTCTCTCACCCAGCATGGGTATATGTAAAATGACACCCCAAAACACATTCCCCAACTTCTGCTGAGTACGGCGATACCAGATTTGTGACACTTTTTTGCAGCCAAGGTGGGCAAAGGGGCACATATTCCAAAGTGCACCTTTCGGATTTCGCAGGCCATTTTTTACACATTTTGATTGCAAAGTACTTCTCACACATTTGGGCCCCTAAATTGCCAGGGCAGTATAACTACGCCACAAGTTACCCCATTTTGGAAAGAAGACACCCCAAGGTATTCCGTGAGGGGCATGGCGAGTTCCTAGAATTTTTTATTTTTTGTCGCAAGTTAGTGGAATATGAGACTTTGTAAGAAAAAAAAAATGTAAATAAAAATCATCATTTTCTGCTAACTTGTGACAAAAAATGAAAAGTTCTATGAACTCACTATGCCCATCAGCGATTACCTTAGCGTGTCTACTTTCCGAAATGGGGTCATTTGTGGGGTTTTTCTACTGTCTGAGCATTGTAGAACCTCAGGAAACATGACAGGTGCTCAGAAAGTCAGAGCTGCTTCAAAAAGCGGAAATTCACATTTTTGTACCATAGTTTGTAAACGCTATAACTTTTACCCAAACCATTTTTTTTTTTGCCCAAACATTTTTTTTTTTTATCAGAGACATGTAGAACAATAAATTTAGCGAAAAATTTATATATGGATGTCGGGTTTTTTTGCAAAATTTTACAGCTGAAAGTGAAAAATGACATTTTTTGCAAAACATTCGTTAAAATTCGATTAATAACAAAAAAAGTAAAAATGTCAGCAGCAATGAAATACCACCAAATGAAAGCTCTATTAGTGAGAAGAAAAGGAGGTAAAATTCATTTGGGTGGTAAGTTGCATGACCGAGCGATAAACGGTGAAAGTAGTGTAGTGCAGAAGTGTAAAAAGTGGCCTGGTCATGAAGGGGGTTTTAGCTAGCGGGGCTGAAGTGGTTAATAAGTGGGATTTCTTGCCTTTTAAATGGGGTTGGGACCATCAGTTGCGTTGTGGAGAAGTCAGGTGGATATACAACTGATAGTCCTACTAAATAGACTGTTTGAATTTGTATTATGGCAAGAAAAAAGCAGCGAAGTAAAGAAAAACGAGTGGCCATCATTACTTTAAGAAATTAAGGTCAGTCAGTTCAAAAAATTGGGAAAACTTTGAAAGTGTCCCCAAGTGCAGTCACAAAAACCATCAAGCGCTACAAAGAAACTGGCTCACATGCAGACCGCCCCAGGAAAGGAAGACCAAGAGTCACCTCTGCTGCGGAGGATAAGTTCATCCGAGTCACCAGCCTCAGAAATCGCAGGTTAACAGCAGCTCAGATTAGAGACCAGGTCAATGCCAGACACATCTCTAGAACAACTGTTAAGAGGAGACTGTGTGAATCAAGCCTTCATGGTAGAATATCTGCTAGGAAACCACTGCTAAGGACAGGCAACAAGCAGAAGAGATTTGTTTGGGCTAAAGAACACAAGGAATGGACATTAGACCAGTGGAAATCTGTGCTTTGGTCTGATGAGTCCAAATTTGAGATCTTTGGTTCCAACCACCGTGTCTTTGTGTGACGCACAAAAGGTGAACGGTTGGACTCTACATGCCTGGTTCCCACCGTGAAGCATGGATGAGGAGGTGTGATGGTGCTTTGCTGGTGACACTGTTGGGGATTTATTCAAAATTGAAGGCATACTGAACCAGCATGGCTACCACAGCATCTTGCAGTGGCATGCTATTCCATCCGGTTTGCGTTTAGTTGGACCATCATTTATTTTTCAACAGGACAATGACCCCAAACACACCTCCAGGCTGTGTAAGGGCTATTTGACCATGAAGGGGGGTGATGGGGTGCTGCGCCAGATGACCTGGCCTCCACAGTCACCAGACCTAAACCCAATCGAGATGGTTTGGGGTGAGCTGGACCGCAGAGTGAAGGCAAAAGGGCCAACAAGTGCTAAGCATCTCTGGGAACTCCTTCAAGACTATTGGAAAACCATTTCAGGTGACTACCTCTTGAAGCTCATCAAGAGAATGCCAAGAGTGTGCAAAGCAGTAATCAAAGCAAAAGGTGGCTACTTTGAAGAACCTAGAATATGACATATTTTCAGTTGTTTCACACTTTTTTGTTATGGATATAATTCCACATGTGTTAATTCATAGTTTTGATGCCTTCAGTGTGAATCTACAATTTTCATAGTCATGAAAATAAAGAAAACTCTTTGAATGAGAAGGTGTGTCCAAACTTTTGGTCTTTACTATATATATATATATATATATATATTTTTTTTTTTTTTTTTTTTTTTTTTAAAGACATTGCAGGGGTTGTCTAACATGTCTGATTACCTTGGGAAACCCCTTTAAGGCCAATGTTAAATGATCTATTTAGGGAAGGTTTTGAAAGTTTGGATAAGTTAGTATTCATGGAGCGTGTGATAATGGTAAACTTTAATTATAAATTGTTAAAAATCGCTTAACATAGCTGAACATGCTGAGTATGATGCAGTTCTGATTATAAGGGATATTACAGCAATAACTCATGGTAGCCACTGCCTTGTTAACACAATCCAGAGCTCTGAGTCCCCACAGTGCAGACCCACTTCCTAGTCTTCTTCCCAGGGTTCACAGCTGCTGGGTAGGCTAAGTAGCCTGTGGCCAGCAAGACCTGTTCTAGTGCCCAGAGTGAGCACAACTTTGCTCCCTCTAGGTCTTAAAATGCCAGCATGTGCTCACCCTGATCCACACCTTGGGGTACTTAAGACACCTTCCTCTAAAGGAGGGTGCCAGAGCAATAGATTCTAGTCTGCTAGTATCTTGCCATGGTGTTCTGTCATATGTGAGTCTGTGTACCAACTTCTGCCTGTTTTCTGGATATGAACCTGAGCTAACTACCCTGACCTCAGACTGTTTATGGGATTGCACATACTCTGCCTGCCCTGATCTTGGCCTCTCCCTGACTATAGTTTTTGCCTGACCCGTGTCCCTTGACCTTCGTGAGTCAGCTGTTAATCAAACAGACTATTCCAAGAAGTAGCAGCTTGGTGGTTCCCCTGCAGCAAAGCCCAGATCCCTGTATAGTGGTTAACCCTTTCAGGACCGTGCGATTTTCCCTTTTTTTTTCCCAGCCATAACTTTTCCATTTTTCTATTCACATGGCCATATAGGAGCTTGTTTTTTGTGGGGCAAGTTATACTTTCTAATGGCACAATTTATGGTTGCAAACAATGTTCTGCCACAGTGTTATGGGTTTTGTTTTTACAATGTTTCCTATTTGGTAAAACTGACCTGTTACTTTCAATCTCCGGGTCAGTATGATTACAATGATATCACGTATGTATATTGCATTTTAATACTGAAAATATAAAAACTTATTTTTTTATCGCCTCGCCATATTTCTACCCCATAACTTTTTTTAATTTTTATGTGTACAGAGCTGTTTGAGGGCTCATTTTTTGTGACGATCTGAACTTTTTATTCACACTATTTTTTTTTGTGACACTTTTTTTCACACTTTTTGAGCACTTTTAATTCAAATGTTTGTGGGAGGTGAAGCAACCCAAAAATGTCAAATCGTCCATTTTCAAAATTTTTTCCATTTCAACGTTTGCTATACGGGATAAATATTTTATATTTTCATAGCACAAGCACTTTTGCATGTCGTTGTGCCCATGGTGTTTATTTTTTTATGTTTATGTATTTTTATTTTATTTAGAGCAAAGGGAGTATTTTGAATTTTTATAATTTTTTATTTTTTTTTTTACTTTTCAATAGTTCACCTATGGAACTTAAGCAATCAATCATTAGATTGCTTCTCTCATAGACCCAAATGCATTAACATTGAAGTCTATAGGGATTATACTACATATGTTCCTATGGAGCCCTTCCACAGATAGGCTCTCCATAGGAACCTATGTGCATCAGTCTCAAATCATTTAGGAGGGCCTAAGCTTCCTTACACACCATATGGCTCTCCGGATCCTTGCTTGGGGGAGTCAGTGTACAGCCAGGAGTGTGCGCTTGTCACAACAGAGGAAAGGGATAAATGCTGCCCTGAATTCCTGCCTACTTGCACGGTCCATCCTAACCGACGGCGTACAACTTGGTGGCAGTCCCTCGCTTAGATACATGCAGGGGCCTAAGAAGATAAGAGGAATACCGTAACAGAGTCAGGCAAGCCAAAGTCAAAGCCAGGAGGTCACGCAGCTACACAGGGAGCAATACAATAACAAGGTCAAAACAAAATCTGGAGTCAGAAGCCAAGAGGTCACATCAAATTCAGGGAGGTCACAAGGTCGAGGTCAAAAACAGAGCCGAGGTCCGAGAACACAGAAATGCACAATAGGAAACTGCTGGATAGCAGAATAAATGAACTGATAACCAGCATTGATTCATGCAAAACAGGTGATGCCTAACCAACATGCTGGGTTTATATGAGCAGGTACTTGCAAATCTGGATGTCAGTCATTATTTGGTATTGTACAAAAGCCTCCATATTAAATGGATTAAAACTTAACAATAGGACAAGAAAAGGACTTGATTATACTCATATATATATTTTACAAAGGACCTAAGGATATTTGTTGCACTTAAAGGAAAGGAGATTTAGCCATCAATATAGGGAAAGATTCTTTACATTTAGAGCAGTCAAAATGTGGAATGTCCGACCCCAAGAGGTAGTAATAGCAGATATTATGTCAACATTTTTAACCACCTCAGCCCCCTAGCTTAAACACCCTTAGGCTGAGTTCACACGGGCGAGATTTCCGCGCGGGTGCAATGCAGTAGGTGAACGCATTGCACCTGCACTGAATCCTGACCCATTCATTTCAATGGGGCTGTGCACATGAGCATTTTTTTTCATGCATCACTTCTGCAATGCTTTAAAATCGCAGCATGTTCTATATTCTGCGTTTTTAACGCAGCCCTGGCTCCATAGAAGTGAATGGGGCTGCGTTAATAACGCATTGCATCTGCAAGCAAGTGCGGATGCAATGCGTTTTTCACTGATGGTTGCTAGGAGATGTTGTTTGTAAACATTCAGTTTTTTATCACGCGTGTGAAAAATGCATCAAAACGCATTGCATCCGCGCGGAAAAAACTGAACAACTAAACGCAATTGCAGCCAAAACTGACTGAACTTGCTTGCAAAATGGTGCGAGTTTAACTGAACGCACCCTGAACGCATCCGGACCAAATCTGTCACGCTCGTGTGAACTCAGCCTAAGGCTGAGTTCACACGGGTGAGATTTCCGCGCGGGTGCAATGCGGTAGGTGAACATATTGCACCCGCACTGAATCCGGCACCATTCATTTCAATGGGGCTGTGTACATGAGCGTTTTTTTTTCACGCATGACTTCTGCAATGCTTTAAAATCGCAGCATGTTCTATATTCTGCGTTTGTAACGCAGGACAGGCCCCATAGAAGTGAATGGGGCTGCGTGAAAAAGGCATTGTATCCGCAAGCAAGTGCGGGTGCAATGCGTTTTTCACTGATGGTTGCTAAGAGATGTTGTTTGTAAACATTCAGTTTTTTATCACGCGCGTGAAAAACGCATCAAAACGCATTGCACCCGCGTGGAAAAAAACTGAACAACTAAAGGCAATCGCAGACAAAACTGACTGAACTTGCTTGCAAAATAGTGCGAGTTTCACTGAACGCACCCTGAACGCATCCTGAGCCAATCCGTCACGCTCGTGTGAACCCAGCCTAAATGACCATACCACTTTTTACAATTCTGCACTACACTACTTTCACCTGTTATTGCTCGGTTATGCAACTTACCACCCAAATTAGTTTTACCTCCTTTTCTTCTCACTAATAGAGCTTTCATTTGGTGGTATTTCATTGCTGCTGACATTTTTACTTTTTTTTGTTATAAATCGAAATTAAACAAAATGTTTGCAAAAAAAGACATTTTTCAATTTCAAACGTAAAAACACAGAATGCAATCGCACACTGCAACCAGCACTCTGCCCTGCCTTTTTAAAGTCAGTATAAAACTGAGTTTGCTTATATAGCACCTACCAGTAGCCATTAGGCTCCATGCTGTACCTGCGCTCCCTGGACTTTATGTGGCTGTCATGGCCCATAAAAGGTAGGAACTAGTGTTAGGGACCACTCATGAAGGCGACCTTGACGTGGTGAGTGGCTTATTACGCTTTGGCCAAAATGTACACCAATGCCTTATTCAACATCCAGCATAAAGGCAGGGCAGAGTGCTGGTTGCAGTGTGCGATTGCATTCTGTGTTTTTACGTTTGTATCTGTATTTCGCCATAGCAATCTGCACCTGCATAGGGTTGTGCGGGCTGAATCTTCCATATTTTTTCTTTGTAGTGCGTATTGGAGGCGTGTCTATCTCCAAGCAGTCAAGCACACCTGTCCAGTTAATCTGCCCCCTGGAGGCTGGTTTTAAAGTCCGTATAAAACTGAGTCTGCTTATATAGCACCTACCAGTAGCCATTAGGCTCCAGGAGAAGTATATAGTGGGCTCAGCATGCATGTTGGTACTTGCATCCCTGGATCCGATGAAAGCTGTAATGGCACCGGACGGGGTTAAAAGCAGAGTCTGCTTGGCGTGCATGCTGTACCTGCACTCCCTGGACTTTATGTGGCTGTCATGGCCCATAAAAGGTAGGAACTAGTGTTAGGGACCACTCATGAAGGCGACCTTGACGTGGTGAGTGGCTTATTACGCTTTGGCCAAAATGTACACCAATGCCTTATTTAACATCCAGCAAAAAGGCAGGGCAGAGTGCTGGTTGCAGTGTGCGATTGCATTCTGTGTTTTTACGTTTGTATCTGTATTTCGCCATAGCAATCTGCCCCTGCTAGGGGTTGTGCGGGCTGAATCTTCCATAATTTTTCAATTTCAGTTGTAATATTTTTTTTTTAAAAAACAACATCCATATATAAATTTTTCGCTAAATTTATTGTTCTACATGTCTTTGATAAAAAAAAAAATGTTTGGGTAAAAAAAATGGTTTGGGTAAACGTTATAGCGTTTACAAACTACAAAAATGTGAATTTCCGCTTTTTGAAGCAGCTCTGACTTTCTGAGCACCTGTCATGTTTCCTGAGGTTCTACAATGCCCAGACAGTAGAAAACCCCCACAAATAACCCCATTTCGGAAAGTAGACACCCTAAGGTATTCGCTGATGGGCATAGTGAGTTCATAGAACTTTTTATTTTTTGTCACAAGTTAGCGGAAAATTTTGAATTTTTATTTTATTTTTTTCCTTACAAAGTCTCATATTCCACTAACTTGTGACAAAAAATAAAAACTTCCATGAACTCACTATGCCCATCATGAAATACCTTGGGGTGTCTTCTTTCCAAAATGGGGTCACTTGTTGGGTAGTTATACTGCCCTGGCATTTTAGCGGCCCAGATGCGTGAAAAGTAGTTTGAAATCAAAATCTGTAAAAAATGCCCTGTGAAATCCGAAGAGTGCTCTTTGGAATGTGGGCCCATTTGCCCACCTAGGCTGCAAAAAAGTGTCACACATGTGGTATCGCCGTACTCAGGAGAAGTTTTGGAATGTGTTTTGGGGTGTCATTTTACATATACCCATGCTGTGTGAGAGAAATATCTCGGCAAAAGGCAACTTTTCCCATTTTGTTATACAAAGTTGGCATTTGACCAAGATATTTATCTCACCCAGCATGGGTATATGTAAAATGACACCCCAAAACACATTCCCCAACTTCTCCTGAGTACGGCGATACCACATGTGTGACACTTTTTTGCAGTCTAGATGCGCAAAGGGGCCCAAATTCCTTTTAGGAGGGCATTTTTAGACATTTCGATCCCAGACTTCTTCTCATGCTTTAGGGCCCCTAAAAAGCCAGGGCAGTATAAATACCCCACATGTGACCCCATTTTGTAAAGAAGACACCCCAAGGTATTCAATGAGGGGCATGCCGAGTTCATAGAATATTTTTTTTTTGCCACAAGTTAGCAGAAATTGATTTTTTTTTTGTCTTTTCTCACAAAGTTTCAATTTCCACTAACTTGGGACAAAAATTTAAATCTTTCATGGACTCAATATGCCCCTCAGCGAATACCTTGGGGTGTCTTCTTTCCAAAATGGGGTCATTTGTGGGGTGTTTGTACTGCCCTGGCATTTGAGGGTCTCCGCAATCATTACATGTATGGCCAGCATTAGAAGTTAAGCTATTCTCCTTATATTGAGTATGCAGGTAATGAGATTTCTTCATTCACATCGATCAATGTGGATGAAAAAATCTCTGCCAAAAAAAAAAAAAAAGGAGGGGAAAGGCATCTGCCAGGACATAGGAGCTCCGCCCAACATCCATACCCACTTAGCTCGTATGCCCTGGCAAACCCGATTTCTCCATTCACATTAATTGATGTGGATGAATAAATCATTGCAGGGATTTTTTTTTTTATATACAAAGTGTTTGCCAAAGTATATGAACACCGCCGCCTCCTCAGCTCATATGCCTCGGCAAACGTATCTTTTACTGCAGAGGAGAAATCTCGTCTTGCAGCGCCGCATACACCGACTTTTGCGTAATCTGACAGCAGCGCAATGTTTCTGTCAGAATGCACATCAGTGTTACAGCTAGTCGATCGGTTGGTCCACCTGGAAGGTAAAAAAAACAAAAACAAAAACAAAACAAAAATAATAACATTTAAACAGAACATATAAACTTTATTTAACTTTATTTTTTTTTTACCTTTATAGGACAAACCTCTCCTTCCCCATGGGACAATGTGCAAAGTGCAAATCGCCCAAAGATGTGGCGAAGTACATTATGCACTTTGTCCCAGGTGAAAGGAGAGGTTTGCAGCAGCTGTGTGTGAATGGGCCCTAATAGCCCTGTGTGCCTGTCCTGTGAGATGCAATCCCTATGCTAAGTGTACCTGTGTGTGGTACTTCCGGAAACACTCCCCTAAGCATAGGGCAGGGTGGTCAGGGCAGTCAGGACAGAAATAGCGCGTGTCACGCCTTATTCCACTCCTGCTACAGACACAACATTTTTTTTGGGGTGGCGGTCAGTTTGAGGTGCCAGCAACGACACTGGGGAAATGTCGCTCGTGTAGACGGCTCACTACACTGGTGGATGGGGCCACAGAATTTCAGGAAGAAATCTCGATGATTTCATCCTGAAATTTGAGGAAGGATCCTGTTCTCCCAGCCTTACTGTAGAGAAAAAAACTATTATATGCAGCCAATTGAATTAAATATACAGACACCTTCTTATACCAGCATCTGGTCCTGCGGGAAAGGAGATAAGGAGCCAACATCTGGTCATTGAAGTCCACCCCTCCCATGAGCAAATTATAGTCGTGGACACAGAGGGGCTTTTCAATGACACTGGTTGCTCGTTCAATTTGGATTGTCGTGTCTGCGTGAATGGAGGAGAGCATGTAAACGTCACGCTTGTCTCTCCATTTCACCGCAAGCAGTTCTTGGTTACACAAGGCAGCCCTCTCCCCCTTGCAAGACGGGTGGTAACGAGCCGTTGGGGGAAGCAGAGAACATGGGCATGTGATGAATTGGGTTCGTGGACCAATATAACGGCAATTCATGCTTTTTGGTTAGACCCATGTTGAGGAGAAGGCCCAGAAAATTTTTACATTCGGAAACTTGGACGGGTTTCCACCGGAAAGACTGGGCATAATAGCTTCCCGGGTTGGCGGATATAAATTGAGTGGCATACTGATTTGTTTCTGCCACAACTAAGTCCAAGAGCTCCGCAGTCAAGAACAGCTCAAAAAATCCCAGGGCCGAACCGATCTGAGCTGTCTCAACCCGAACTCCAGACTGGGCGGTGAAAGGGGGAACTAATGGTGCGGCTGAAGTTGGGGACTGCCAATCAGGGTTTTCCAGCACCTCAGGGACTCTAGGGGGTCTACGAGCCTGTCTGTGCGGTGGCTGCGACGGGGTAACTATTGCACGTGCCACCGTACCAGCTTCAACTGCCCTTCTGGTGCTCGCCACTTCACCATGTTGTACGGCAGTGCTGGTACTAGGTCCAGGATGGGCTACGCTGCTGGTGTATGCCTCACCACGTAATCCGACAGTGCCAGCCCCACTCTGCTGCCCTTGAAGCGGATCCTGTGCAACCTGTGGTCTAGCGACACTGGGCTGGGTACACCTGGTGCTATCAGGGACCTCAACCTCCTCGTCCGAACTTTGGGTCAGACTGCCACTGCTTTCTACAGGTTCATATTCAGACCCGCTGGATTCTTCAGATGAGGGATCCCATTCCTCATCCAACTGGGTCAGAAGCCTGTAGGCCTCTTCAGAAGAATACCCCCTGTTTGACATTTGGACTACTAAATTTAGGGGTATTCCCTAGAAAAAAAGCAAGCCTATTTTACAAATGGGAGGCTAGCGAAGTACCGGATGCGCTGCAATTGATAAAATATATCAAAACTGATTTTTTTTTATCGCCGCAGTGCTTGTAAAGTGATTGTGCAGTGATCAAAAAAAAATAATAATATGTTGTCACTGCGGTGGGGCGGGTGTGGGTGAACGCACGTGTGGGCAACCGATCAGGCCTGATTGGGCAAACACTGCGTTTTGGGTGGAGGGTGAGCTAAGGTGACACTAATACTATTATAGATCTGACTGTGATCAGTTCTGATCACTTATAGATACTATAAAAGTACAAATGCTGATTAGCGATACGCTAATCAGCGAATCAGTGACTGAGGTGCGGTGGGCTGGGCGCTAAACGATCGCTAAACGACCTAACCAAGGGGCCTAAACTATCCTAAAACTATTAGTCAATACTAGTTGATTAACAGGGGCAAGAAGGGGTGATTAAGGGGTTAATTGGGGTGCTGGGGGGTGATTTGGGGCTAAGGTGTAGTGTTTGGTGGCTACTCACTGTGATGCCTGCTCCTCTGCTGAGACCAACCGACCAAAAGGACCAGCAGAGGAGCAGAGCAGCCATTTAACACCTTATATTTACAAATATAAAGTGTTACCTGGCTTCTGATTAGATTATTTTTTTAAATCGCCAGCCTGCCAGCCACGATCATTGGCTGGCAGGCTGGTGACAAAATACTCCTCTAACTTTTGCCGGCCCGCGATGCGCATGCGCTGGCCGGCTTTGACCGAAATCTCGCGTCTCGCGAGAGGACGCGTCGGCGCTGTCATGGTCTTACCTTCGTTTGACATGTGCTGGCGGCCATCTTGGTTTCTGGGTTTCTTGTAGCCTCCCACCCTGCGGCTTCTCCTTCCCACTGGGAGGAGCTGGATGCCTAGCTCATATATATAGAAGGTCTGTGGCTTCAGTTCCTTGCTTGGTCCTCCTGTGTTCACATGCTTCTAAGACTGCTGCTGCTTCTGGTTCCTGATCCTGGCCTCGTCTGACTACCCCGTTGGTTCCTGATCCTGGCTTCGTCTGACTACCCCGTTGGTTCCTGATCCTGGCTTCGTCTGACTACCCCGTTGGTTCCTGATCCTGGCTTCGTCTGACCACCCTCCTGGTTCCTGACCTCTGTCTACGCAAGACCCTGCTTCGGTTTAGCCATCCGTTTGGACTTTTGCTACGGCTTGATTTCCAATAAAGCCTTCTTATTTCCACTCATCTCTGTTGTACGTCTGGTTCATGGTTCCATGACATTAGGACCAAGCCATGAATTCTGACGGTACAGGGCCATCCTCGCTACCTACGCTGGTTGCCAGACTTGATCAGCAGGATCACCTGTTGGGTCGGTTCGCTGTGGTGTTGCAAACCCTGCTTGAACGCACGGCTCATTTCGCTTCCGTTGCCGATGGGTCGGTTGTCGCTCCTGGGCCCGCTCCTACTGCCGCCCCGGTTGTTGCGCCAGAGTCTACCCCGACACCTGTTGCTGCGCCTGCGGTGTCTCGGGGTATGACCGGTTCTGCCCCCCTTCCACAGCGCTTTGGGGGAGAGCCAACTCAGTGCCGAGGTTTCCTTAACCAGGTGGGCATTTATTTCGAGTTGCTGCCACATGCCTTTCCTACTGAGAGATCAAAGGTGGGCTTCTTGATCTCGCTGCTCTCGGACAAGGCCTTGGCCTGGGCCAGCCCTTTATGGGAGAACAACAATCCGGTGGTTGCCGAGTTTTCCGGTTTTGTTGCTTCTCTTCGGAAGGTATTCGATGTGCCGGCTCGTGCTGCCTCTGCTGCGAAGCTCCTTATGTCCATCAGACAGGGTTCACGATCCGTAGCTGAATACGCCATTGAGTTTCGTACCCTGGCAGCAGAGGTGGGCTGGAATAATGAGGCTCTGGTCGCTGCTTTCTCTCATGGTCTCTCGGATGCCTTGAAGGATGAGGTTGCAGCTAAGGACCTACCAGTGGAGCTCGAGTCTCTTATTTCTTTCCTGATTTTGATTGACACCAGACTCAGGGAGAGACCTTCCTTTAAGGAGAGCCTGCGGAGGTCTCCTAACAGATTGGCGCCTACGTTTGCTGTCCCACCCGTGCCTCCCTCTCCTCCCACGCCTCCTGGGGATGACTTGTCTGGGGGTGAACCCATGCAGCGGGGGTTTGCTCGCCTGTCCGAGGGGGAGAGGGCACTCCGGAGACGCGAGGGCCGATGCATGTACTGTGGTCTCGGTGGGCATTTTCGGTTGGCATGTCCGAACCGTCCGGGAGAACGCTCGCACCTGAGGTCCTGTCGGGGGCAGATCTTGGGTGGAGTCTCCTCGTCCCCGGTTTCCCGTGTTGACAAACCACTGATCACGGTTGTCCTCTCCTGGGTCGGGGGCTCGGTGACGACCCAGGCGTTGGTGGACTCTGGTGCTGGTGGTTTGTTCATTGATAGAGTGTTCGTTGCCGCCAATTCCATTCCTCTGCAGCCTCGAGGTTCCCCACTGGCTTTTGAGGCGATAGACGGCAGACCCCTTCTGCCGCCACACGTGACTCATGAGACCCTTCCAGTGGGGATAGCCATTGGTGCCGTTCACAGAGAGTCGGTCTGTCTCCAGGTTATTTCGTCTCCACACTACTCGGTGGTCTTGGGGTACCCCTGGCTCCAGAAGCATAATCCGACTTTCGATTGGAGATCGGTCGAGATCCTCTCGTGGTCACCGCAGTGTGGGGTTAGTTGCATCCATGGGCCTGTCAAGTTGCTGTGTACTTCCTCGGACTCTCTGTTGCCTCCTGAATACGAAGAGTACCGGGATGTATTCGATAAGGTGCGCGCGGTTGCCCTACCTCCGCACCGCCCATACGATTGTGCCATAGAGTTACAATCCGGTGCCGTTCCTCCTCGTGGCAAAGTCTATCCACTGTCGGTAGCGGAGAATGAGGCCATGGAGGAGTACGTGAGGGAGGCGCTTTCACGCGGACACATTCGCAAATCCTCGTCCCCGGCAGGGGCTGGATTTTTCTTTGTGAAAAAGAAGGGCGGTGAGTTGAGGCCTTGCATCGATTACAGGGGTCTCAATCGCATCACGATCAAGAACGCTTACCCGATACCCTTGATTTCCGAGCTGTTCGATCGCCTCAAAGGGGCCACGGTCTTTACCAAACTCGACCTGAGGGCGGCATATAACCTGGTAAGGATCAAGGCGGGCGATGAGTGGAAGACCGCGTTTAACACCAGGACCGGTCATTATGAATCCTTGGTTATGCCCTTTGGGTTGTGCAATGCGCCCGCAGTCTTCCAGGAATTCATCAACGATGTTTTCCGTGACCTGTTGCAGCAGTGTGTGGTGGTCTATTTGGATGACATCTTGGTATATTCTGAATCCATGGAGGCCCACATTATGGATGTCAGACGAGTGTTGCAACGGTTACGGGAGAACAGGCTGTTCGGTAAGCTTGAGAAATGCGAATTTCACCGATCCCAGGTAACCTTCTTAGGTTACATCATTTCCGCTGAGGGGTTCTCCATGGATCCTGAGAAGGTTTCGGCTGTCTTACAGTGGCCCCAGCCCAGTGGTCTCCGTGCCCTGCAGCGCTTTTTGGGACTTCGCCAATTATTATCGGAAGTTCATCAGGGACTTTTCCATGCTAGCCAAGCCTCTCACGGATCTGACCAGGAAGGGCAGTAATTTCCAGGTCTGGCCGCTCGAGGCCATCCGAGCTTTTGAGGCTCTAAAGTCCGCCTTTGTGTCGGCTCCGATTCTGTCGCATCCCAACCCTGGGTTGCCCTTTGTCCTCGAGGTGGACGCGTCTGAGACGGGAGTAGGCGCCCTTCTGTCTCAGCGTAGAACACCAGAGGGTCCTCTGCTTCCCTGTTGGTTTTACTCCCGGAAACTGTCTTCCGCGGAGTGCAACTATCAGATTGGTGACAGGGAGTTATTGGCCATCGTGCAGGCCCTTAAAGAATGGAGGCACTTGCTCGAGGGCTCGGTGGTTCCGGTTCTCATCCTGACGGACCACAAGAATCTGACCTACCTTTCTGAGGCCAAGAGATTGACACCACGTCAGGCCAGATGGGCTCTGTTCTTGTCACGTTTTAATTACGTGGTCTCCTACCTACCCGGTTCCAAGAACATCAGAGCGGATGCCTTATCACGGCAGTACTCCGAGCTGTCCGGGGAGGAGTCGATTCCGACTTCGGTCATACCTCCGAATCAGATCCTGGCCGCCATTCGCACCAGCCTGACCTCTCCCCTGGGTGAGCAGATTTTGGCGGCTCAATCTGGTGCTCCCTCTGGGAGACCCAACGGCAGGTGTTTTGTGCCTGAGGAGTTGCACACTCGGTTGTTGCGAACCTACCATAACTCCAAGGCCGCGGGGCATCCTGGAAAGAACCAGCTGTCCTGGGCTGTTTCACGTCTGTTCTGGTGGCCTTCTCTACGTTCCGACATCGCCGCATATGTAGCGGCATGCTCCGTTTGTGCCCAGAGTAAGTCCCCTCGGCACCTTCCGTTGGGCCTTTTGCAACCCATAGCCACCGGGGAGCGCCCATGGTCACACCTGGGGATAGATTTCATTGTGGACCTCCCTGCATCCCGAGGCCATACGGTCATTCTCATGATTGTGGACCGGTTTTCCAAAATGTGCCACTGTGTTCCTCTCAAGAAGTTACCCTCTGCACAAGAGTTGGCCACGATTTTCGCCAGGGAGGTCTTCCGGTTGCACGGTTTGCCCAAGGAGATTGTGTCGGATCGGGGGAGTCAGTTTGTGTCCAGGTTCTGGCGCGCCTTTTGCTCCCAGTTGGGGATTCATCTCTCTTTCTCCTCGGCCTACCACCCTCAGTCCAATGGGGCCGCAGAACGATCTAATCAGGCCTTGGAGCAATTCCTTCATTGCTATGTCTCCGATCACCAAGACAATTGGGTTGACCTACTGCCTTGGGCTGAGTTTGCCAGGAACACGGCGGTGAACTCTTCCTCTGGGACATCTCCCTTCATGGCCAATTATGGGTTCCAACCTGCCGTGTTACCGGAGGTATTCTCTCCCCAGGATACTCCGGCTGTGGAGGATCACCTTTCCGTCCTACGTGCTTCTTGGGTACAGATCCAGAGGTCCCTTGAGGTCTCTGCGCAGCGCCAGAGACTCCAGGCTGATCGCAGACGAGCGCCCGCTCCTTCCTACCAGGTCGGAGACCGTGTATGGTTGTCCACCCGCAACCTCAACCTTCGAGTGCCCACTCCCAAGCTGGCGCCTCGCTTTGTTGGTCCCTTCCGAGTGCTTCGCAGGGTAAACCCGGTAGCCTATGCCCTTGCGCTTCCTCCTGGCATGCGGATCTCCAACGTGTTTCATGTCTCCCTGTTGAAGCCGTTGGTGTGTAATCGTTTCACTTCCTCGGTTCCTCGGCCCCGTCCGGTCCAAGTGGGCAATCATGAGGATTATGAGGTGAGCAATATCCTGGACTCACGCCTGGTCCGCGGTCGGTTGCAGTTTTTGGTCCATTGGCGTGGTTATGGTCCAGAGGAGCGTTCCTGGGTTCCCTCCGCAGATGTCCATGCTCCTGCTTTGCTCCGAGCCTTCCACGCACGCTTCCCTCAGAAACCGTTCCTTACTCCGCGGAGGAGGGGCCCTTGAGGGGGAGGTACTGTCATGGTCTTACCTTCGTTTGACATGTGCTGGCGGCCATCTTGGTTTCTGGGTTTCTTGTAGCCTCCCACCCTGCGGCTTCTCCTTCCCACTGGGAGGAGCTGGATGCCTAGCTCATATATATAGAAGGTCTGTGGCTTCAGTTCCTTGCTTGGTCCTCCTGTGTTCACATGCTTCTAAGACTGCTGCTGCTTCTGGTTCCTGATCCTGGCCTCGTCTGACTACCCCGTTGGTTCCTGATCCTGGCTTCGTCTGACTACCCCGTTGGTTCCTGATCCTGGCTTCGTCTGACTACCCCGTTGGTTCCTGATCCTGGCTTCGTCTGACCACCCTCCTGGTTCCTGACCTCTGTCTACGCAAGAACATGCTTGGGTTTAGCCATCCGTTTGGACTTTTGCTACGGCTTGATTTCCAATAAAGCCTTCTTATTTCCACTCATCTCTGTTGTACGTCTGGTTCATGGTTCCATGACAGGCGCGTCCAGGAGGAATAACAGGGCCGCCGCCAGGACGCGATCCTGCGTATGGCGGTCCTGTAGCGGTTAAAGGAGCCAGATGCTTACAGGAAATTGTATTGATTGTTATTAATGTCATATAATTGGTCTGAGAAAGGTTGAACTTGATGGGCATGATGCTTTTATTTTCAACTTATGTGTATTTCAATATTTGCAAGTGTGTGACTTCTCTTGGAAATTATTTGTATCCAGAAGTCAACAGAATGATAACTACATCACAGATGTTCTTTCTGAAGAGCAACTTTGCAAGAACATTTGTAACATGCTGATGCTGACAATTAAACACCTTTGCTGCTGAATTGTCCTCCCTGGTGCTCAGCAATGTTTAGACGCCCTTACAGCTTCATTGAGGTGATAGAGTGTTGTGATTCTATTTAAATTGAATAATTTAAATAAACAAAAATAGGCACAATCTCAGCGAAAAAGTTGAAGCTAAGTAATTGTTTGAAATGAGTAAAGCATTCAAATTAAATTTAGAACTTTGATATTGGAACAATAAACACAACAGAATTTCCCCTCTTAGTCCATTGATATAGTATGAATTCAGTGGAAATTGAACTCCCTTTTGTTGGATGTCCCTTAGCTGCTCTCTTTTCAAATTTAATTTAATAAAAAAGGAGTCTTCAGTAAAGAAACAACCCAGAGGACCGCCTAGAAGACGAGTTTACACTGTTTGAAATTCTGTAATTCATCGAGTATCTGGAGAGTAAGGACTGTTGCTGAGTGCAAAATAGTTATAAAACAGACTTTCTAGCATTTATTGAAAGCTTTGATTGTCTCTCTTCTGGGTTAGTGTCTCCCTCATGACGAGACATGCTTAGGACTAATAACTGCTTTATGAAGTAAATGCATTACACTTGACTGCATGCATAATAACTAAAGCTCAAAGTATATTAATATTCTCGTATTTATGAGATTCTTAAATAGTACTTAGCAATCTAAAAATACAGACAGATAAGAAGGAACATACATGCACACTTATTATATACAGTATAACAAACTGTTAAATAACAGAATTTGCAAAAAAATATAATAATAATAATAATCACTGTTAGTGAGTTTTTTTCATTCTTGCATTTTTGTTTTGCGCTCACTGCCTTCCCAGAGCCATAACTTTTTATTTTTCCATTCAAATAGCCATATGAGAGCTTGCTTTTTGCAGGACAAGATGTACTTTCCAACGTCATTTATTAGGAGGGAAAAAATTCTAAATGGGTTAAAACTTGAAAAAAGCAATTTTGCCTACTTTTCTTTTTTTTTCTTTTTAGGACGTTTGATGTGCGATAAAACTGACCAGTTACTTTCATTCTACAAGTCAGTACGAATCTGGCCATACCTTAAATGTATAGTTTTTCTTGTGGTTTGATTCTGCTAAAATAATAAAATATTTTTTCGTCTACATATTTTGACACTTATCATTTTGTCATTATTTTGTAATTATGTGTACAGAGCTTTGTGGTAGCTAATTTTGATGTATGAGTTTGCCATAAGATAGTTTTACATTTTTATAGTATGGGTGTTTTCACACATGGCAATATTATATTTTTTATTTATTTTATTTATTTTTTGAGGAATGGGGGTGATTGGATTTTTTTTTTTTAAAGGTTTATTTATTTATTTTTACACTTTTTTTTATAGTTCCTATAGGAAACTATAACAAACAATCATTAGATTGCTATTCTCATAGACTCCAATGCATTAGTCTATGAGAAAATTACTAGTTTCCTATGGAGCCTGCTACAGACAAGGGTTCCATAGGAAATACTGAGCAGCAGCCTCCTGTGATTCACTATGACAGGGGCTACTGGACACAAGCTCTGGCTCCCTTGATCGCTGCATGGTATTTAGAGCGCTCAGAAGCCATGGTCAGGATTGACTATGGAATCTGAAGTGTTAAATGTCCATGACAGCAGATACCCCATGGCTCAGGAGTGGACACCATCTTTAAAGACCTGGCCAGCACCATAGTAGTTCTACACTGGTTGGGAAAGGGTTAAATGCATCTATACATACTGTACTATTATATTGTACACAGTGGGCGAGATTTAGTAACTGGCATACATGACTTTCACCACATTTATTAAGTTTTACACTTAGTGCTTTACCCAACAAGGATGTGTGTCAAGGGCGACTGCTATGGGGCCCAGGGCAAGAGGGGGCCCAGTTGGGAAAATCCCCTTTTCTACTGGGGTGAAAACTTGGTCAGGACTCTGCCCTCTAAAGGAACAACTTTTAGCAAATGAGGCAGTGGAAAAAAATGGCCCAAGGGTCATTTAAAAGGGTTTAGGCAGAAACCCTTCTGTTCTGTGTGTGTGTGTGGGGGGGGGGGGGGGGGGGGGCTGGTTTGATCCTTGCTATGGGGACCTTACTTTACTATGTACGCCACTAATGTGTGGTTTAGCAGAAAAAGAGGTGAGAAAAGGTGCCACTTAAGATTTAACAATGTGCACAAAAAATGTAACAATATTTGGTGCAAAATATTGTTGCAAGCGAAGCCAGACAATGTGTGGTTCGCAGCTAGACAAGATTTCTCATGATACAAATTAAATTGTTTATTGTGACATGCCCGAAAAACCCTCAATGGATTGCAACTGACATGAAAACTATTTTGCAGCTACATAAAGATCTTCACATAAATTTTTTAAAGCTTGTACAATCTTGCGCTACACAATTCATGATATGTTGAGTCAAGAGGAATGGTAAGGAAGGACACACCTATGATGCTGCACTATGGGATACTTTGACATAGGCACTGTGGCACTCTGATAGTCTGGAAAATGTTTTGCTTGGATTTACTTGGGTTTATAGGTTACTGGCATTCCTTTCAGTGTGATAATGTGCCCTGCTAGACTACAAAATATGTATTGGAGTGGATTGAACAATATGATAAACAGTTTCAGGTATTAAATTAGTTTCTAAATTAGCCAGATATCATTCTGAGTAGCATCTACCATATGTGATAATGAGATCACAAATGCAATCCATGGAGGCCCCACTTTATAGGGCTTAAACATCTGCTGCTAACCTCTTGGTGCCTAATAGCACAGAACCTTCAGAGGTCTTGTGGAGTCCGCATTCTAATATTCTCATGATTAGTGAGAGCCCCAGCTGTCAGACCCCAACCAATCAGATAATTATCCACTTTCCTGTGGATTGGGAAGACCATACTGTGGGAAAACCCTTTGAGTATACTGGACATTTTTTCACTAACTATAATCAAATTTAATCAACATTTTATTAGGTCAAATTAGATTTTGTTTGACTTAAATAGGCAGGAAAAAAAAAATGAGTTTTATGATGCTTTATGACATACCAGTTAGATACTGCTTAAAAGTCACATTGGAGTGGGTTCAGCAGATTGAATCCTTCTTATCTCAACAATGAATGGAACCACTTTTTCATTGGAAGGGCATCTATTTATGATCTCTCTCTCTACTGAACTGATATCAATGTATGGCTTAAAGAGAAAAAGGGCTCATAGGGTGAATAAGTTAGGAGATGATCCTCATAGGAGGATGTAATATGCTCACCTGTTTTCATTGCGCTATCCTGGGCTCAATGCTAGTAAAGGTGAAGGAAAGAGTTGCTGGTTGGTGCAGCCGGAACTATCAAGAACCCTTGGGAATTCTTATATAATATAATATCACAAAAATAATAGTAATGATAACAATAATAACAACAATAATAAATGATGGCCAAAAAACAATCACCATATAGAAAAAAAAAACATTCAGTTTGTAGGATTATAAATATATTTATATAAAAATGTATTACAGATGTATATAAAGTATATATGTATATATATATATATATATATACATATATATATATATATATAGAGAGAGAGAGAGAGAGAGAGAGAGAGAGAGAGAGAGGGAGAGAAAATAATTTAATTAAATAAATGTAGCCATAATCCATACTAGTGTAATGCAAGGCACCAACGAAACAGACCAGTGAGGATGAAGTCAAAGGGGTTTATTAACAAAATAAACAAAGTCCAGGTAAACTTCACTGGGCAAATATCAGGCAAACAAAAAACGAAGGAAAGCCAGGAGTAGTCCCGATCCGTGCATAAATCTCTGTGCAACTTGCCAGGTAAACGGATGCGTCCCAGAAAGTCCCGGATCCTGGGTCCCACTGGAACGGATGGAGTTCCAGCAAACTTCAGTCAGTAGCTAGCAGTACTGACCTGCACCTGGATAAGGAAGGATAACAGAAGGCACTGCCACTATCCCGGCGAAGCTGTCCTCAAAAGCCATGCGGTCTTCCCCTTCGGCGCACATGCGAACGCATCCCCGTGTCGGTTTGCAAAGGGGGTCGGAGCTAGTGTATCAATGGAGACACACGTAACCTATCCCATAGCTCCACGAGACCCTTTTTGGTCACACTGGAGTGCGAGACAGGTGAGCATCTTACAACTACTAATTGAATTGATCATGATAGAAAATGATGATAAAAATGATGGTGAAATAATGATATCAAAAACAACAACCATTGGCTCAGGGGGTCACTTATACCGTTCATGTTCTGCTTTAACAAATTTTTTGGGGATGGAAAAAATAATTAGCAATAAAAAGTCAATAAAAATAATAATAATATTATATATTACATTTTATTATTAGTTTTTTTGTATTTTTTTTCTTTATTCTGTATACCCATATATATATATATATATATATATATATATATATATATATATATAGCTTAAGAGCACCTATTGGATGAAGGACAAGTTGTCCTATAGACAGGGATAGGTGATGGTGAAGGAATGAGGGGGTTTATTGAGAAAAGGACAAATACGATATGAAAAAATATGATGGAAGATAAGATAAAATGAACAGGTGTCTATCCTGATGTGTAGAGAATTTATAATGCTATAAAATGCTATAAACTGGAACTGGAATGTGTGTTGTTCAGATGAGGCCCAAAAAAATCTGATGAAGATGGGGGGGTACAGGAAAATACTGTATATATATTTTTGATACCTGCAGACATAAATGTACACATATGCATAGACAAATACACGTGGGAGCGATAATACTTTATTGTGGCCGTGATACTTTGTTTCCATCTGTATCTCAAATAGCAGAACCTAGCAGAAAAGAGTTGCATCTTACTACCCACAACACCAGTGTTCAAGATGATCAACTTCCAACCAAACTACCAACCAATCGGTGTCTTTTTTACCGCTTCCCGGGGCTCTGACCCCGCAAGCAATATACGCCTTAAGAAAACCATCCAGCACAATGACAACAATCACCAAACTTCTTCAAAGCAACATCAAAATCCCGAAGAGGCGACAGAGGAGGAGGAACCACAAAATGGGCACTCAGCGGAAATAGGAGGAATCTTGAAACCACCACAGAACCCCAACAGTCCCAAAATAAACAAAATTACTCATCAGTAAAAAAATACAATCTCTCCAAATTTCATCTCATATCAGCACAAACATCTTTACTACAGAGACATTTATCCTTTGCCCCACAGATAAATTCAATGAATTTGGTCTATATGTGGATCTCAATACTTTCATTAGGAAAATTACACTACAGCGACACTTCGCCATTACTTCCAGACAATGTAGGAATTAAGCAAATATGAACATTGAAGATGCAGAAACAAGCAATCTTTCAACATCTCACACTGATTTAAAACCAAAGTCTCTTTTTAATCCCATCCATCATAGAGGGAATCATATTAAAGTGCACATGTGCTGATTAAAATCATATAATGCAATTTATAAGGCAAACACCCACCATTATTCCAGGCATGTTAGAATCAACAGGCGTTCCATGATGTTCAATGCGCCTGTGCTTGCATACGTCAAACTAGTGCGAGAGCATAGCATCCCTCCAGCGCTTGCGCTGTGCGGACGGAGCTATGCCCACAACATCAATGGAGCACTGTGTACGACTCACCAAATGCCCATGGCGAGGCAGACCGCAATAAAATCCTATCTATATCCCTGGTCATAAAGCGTTTAAAGGAGCAAAAATTACCGACAGTGATAGTGGACAACCACCTATTTACTATTATATTATATACTATGACCGGATCTGTGGTGCCTATATTGGAAGGCATCAGGTTCTCAGCCTTAACTGTCTCCATCAATGTGGCATGCTGACCAGGGGCATTATCAGTGTCCCCGGCCTCAGCCACCACATCCCAGATCCGGTACACTGTATACGCAGTTTTTGGATACCACTGTAACGTTACACAATGGTAAATTAAGTACCCAACTTTATGTTAAACCTGCATATAGAAATACCATGTTACGGTACAATAGCTTCCATCCTAGAAAAATGGTGAGACACCTTCCTTATTCACAATTTTTGAGAGTAAAACGCATTGTGTCCGAAGAAAGTACACTGAACACTACTCTGAATTCAATGATTGATAAGTTTTTACACCGTTGTTATCCTTATGTTACTCAAATCGCTGAAAGATATAGTGTCTCAACTTTATAGGAAAAATACCTTTAGCAGAGAAAATCCAGGACGAGAATACCTAGAATTCTATATATTACAACTTACACTGAATTAAGCACTGATATTTCTAAAATACTCAGACGCCATTGGAGTATTTTAGGTGGCTGTATTTCGAAGGTTTCCGAATTCAAGTCTCCTCCACTCTTTTATTTCACAGACCTAAGAGCTTACGTGATCAGCTGGTTAGTGCTGATGTTGGTTCTATGAAAAAGATCAGACAGAGCACATTGACGCAGGCAGGACTTGGATGTTTTCCATGCCTCAACTGTGTCAACTGTCAACATATTAACAAGGGTAAATATTTTATTCATCCAATTTCAGGGGCCACATAACCAATTGGTTTTCACTTAACATGTAACTCCAATTTTGTTATTTATGTCCTTTCATGCCCATGCAATTTGTTGTATGTGGGTGAGACCTCCACAGACATGAAGACCAATCATCGTTACACGATACGCAAAAAAAACTACTTGACTTACAGTACCTACAGTATTTGAAACACACTGAAAATAAATTAAAATATTCAATTATTGATCATGTCTCAATGCCCAGTAGAGGAGGCAATAGGGTTAATATTCAGAAGAAAAAAGAGCTACTGTGGATCTACAAACTTAATTCCTTAAAGCCTAATGGCCTTAATGTTTTAATATGTGGAGGAGATCCCCTCTTGGGTATAGTGTGGCGATTAGGACTTTTGGGGGGACATGTTACAGAAGCCGCAGCTGTAAGGTCCTTCCCTATTGGTGTGGGGGACGTGCTATGATCAGTGTATGATCACCTACCCGCATAGTCCGTCAAGCCATATGCCCTAATAATATATTCCGAAGGCGAAAGGGTTTATAAAACTGTTCTTAAGTATTGTTTTTTTTGCCGTTCAGCGTTATGACGCTCTGTGGGAAGTAAGCGCAACCCGGGCATGCGCGGCAGAGATCGCGGTACGCCAAGTTCGGCGTGTATCATCTCTGAAGTCACCATATATCTGGTTGGTGTGTATGCTTCCCCCTCCCTAATCCAGCTCATTATTAATATAGCACCTGAAACTTTATTAAGCACTGTAACTTTACACTTTTTTCATGAATTTAACTAATCACCTAATCATGAAAATTATAAATTTTGTGAGAGATATCAATTTTTATTTCTGTTATTGTGGACATGATTTGTTTTTTCTATTATGTATCTTACTTCAATTGATCACTTTTATGTCATATTTGATATTTTGTGCTTTTACTCAGTAATTATGCACTAATTATTTGTAAATTTGATTGTTTAATCAATTGTATGTATATATACTGGTCATTTGGTACTTGGTCTTTGCTTAAGAAAGGCTCTATTGCTGAGCTGAAATGTCACTGTACCACATGGGTGAATAAAAGGTTTTTTCATTTATACTATGGAGTGCTGCCCTTTTTTGTATTTTATGTAGTGGGTAATTGCTTATTCCCATAGGGCATTGCACAATACGGTATTTTCATGCGGCAGCTAATGCTGGTTGACACTTTGCTATTTTAGTATGGCTGTATAGCTGATCTGCGACGGCTCTTATTAGGAGTAGTCAAAGTGTTGGGTGGGTGACTACTTCCCACATTCCAGGCTGGGTCTTGACTGGCCTATAAAAAACCCAGCCGGCAGTGTCAGCTGGGAGTGATTACCTCTCTCTGACAGAGGAGCTCTGGCAATCGATGGTGTGGGAACTGAGCCCTGTGCTGGGCTGAAAAGTTGAGACCTGTGTGTTGGGCTTGTAGGCCACATAAAGCCTGCATTTGGACTGCTGGAGGCAGAACTGCCGACAAGGTGACTTTTTTTTGTTATGCACAAACTTTCCACACAGTGTGAACAAACGCTATCCCTTCAAAGAGTGTTTTTTGTTTGACCTTATACAGGTGAACCTCGAAAAATTTGAAAATCATGCAAAAGTTAATTTATTTCAGTAATGGAAATTAAAAGTAATTACATTAATGCAGCTTAAAATTAGAATTTTGTGAAAAGGTTCAATATTCTAGGCTCAAAGTGTCACACTCTAGTCAGCTAATTAATCCATATCCCTTGAGCAAAGGGTACCTCAAAATTGTGACTTTGGGGTTTCATGAGCTGTAAGCCATAATCATCCAAATTATAACAAATAAAGGCTTGAAATATCTTGCTTTGCATGCAATGAGTCTATCTCATATGTTAGTTTCACCTTTTAAGTTGGATTAATGTAATAAATGAACTTTGCACGATATTCTAATTTTTTTGAGTTTCACCTGTATGTGAATAAACGAACTACGATTTACAAACTTGTACTTTTCCTCTGTGCTGCACACGCTTATCTCAACTACCAGAGCAAATCCACACTATATAATACATTTTTAGATAAATATACAGTACAGACCAAAAGTTTGGACACACCTTCTCATTCAAAGAGTTTTCTTTATTTTCATGACTATGAAAATTGTAGATTCACACTGAAGGCATCAAAACTATGAATTAACACATGTGGAATTATATCCATAACAAAAAAGTGTGAAACAACTGAAAATATGTCATATTCTAGGTTCTTCAAAGTAGCCACCTTTTGCTTTGATTACTGCTTTGCACACTCTTGGCATTCTCTTGATGAGCTTCAAGAGGTAGTCACCTGAAATGGTTTTCACTTCACAGGTGTGCCCTGTCAGGTTTAATAAGTGGGATTTCTTGCCTTATAAATGGGGTTGGGACCATCAGTTGCGTTGTGGAGAAGTCAGGTGGATACACAGCTGATAGTCCTACTGAATAGACTGTTAGAATTTGTATTATGGCAAGAAAAAAGGAGCTAAGTAAAGAAAAACGAGTGGCCATCATTACTTTAAGAAATGAAGGTCAGTCAGTCCGAAAAATTGGGAAAACTTTTGAAGTGTCCCCAAGTGCAGTCACAAAAACCATCAAGCGCTACAAAGAAACTGGCTCACATGCGGACCGCCCCAGGAAAGGAAGACCAAAAGTCACCTCTGCTGCGGAGGATAAGTTCATCTGAGTCACTAGCCTCAGAAATCGCAGGTTAACAGCAGCTCAGATTAGAGACCAGGTCAATTCCACATAGAGTTCTAGCAGCAGACACATAGAACAACTGTTAAGAGGAGACAGTGAGAATCAAGCCTTCATGGTAGAATATCTGCTAGGAAACCACTGCTATGGACAGGCAACAAGCAGAAGAGACTTGTTTGGGCTAAAGAACACAAGGAATGGATATTAGACCAGTGAAAATCTGTACTTTGGTCTGATGAGTCCAAATTTGAGATCTTTGGTTCCAACCACCGTGTCTTTGTGCAACGCAGAAAAGGTAAACGGATGGACTCTACATGCCTGGTTCCCACCGTGAAGCATGGAGGAGGAGGTGTGATGGTGTGGGGGTGCTTTGCTGGTGACACTGTTGGGGATTTATTCAAAATTGAAGGCATACTGAACCAGCATGGCTACCACAGCATCTTGCAGTGGCATGCTATTCCATCCGGTTTGCGTTTAGTTGGACCATCATTTATTTTTCAACAGGACAATGACCCCAAACACACCTCCAGGCTGTGTAAGGGCTATTTGACCATGAAGGAGAGTGATGGGGTGCTGCGCCAGATGACCTGGCCTTCACAGTCACCGGGCCTGAACCCAATCGAGATAGTTTGGGGTGAGCTGGACCGCAGAGTGAAGGCAAAAGGGCCAACAAGTGCTAAGCATCTCTGGGAACTCCTTCAAGACTGTTGGAAGATCATTTCAGGTGACTAACTCTTGAAGCTCATCAAGAGAATGCCAAGAGTGTGCAAAGCAGTAATCAAAGCAAAAGGTGGCTACTTTGAAGAACCTAGAATATGACATATTTTCAGTTGTTTCACACTTTTTTGTTATGTATATAATTCCACATGTGTTAATTCATAGTTCTGATGCCTTCAGTGTGAATCTACAATTTTCATAGCCATGAAAATAAAGAAAACTCTTTGAATGAGAAGGTGTGTCCAAACTTTTGGTCTGTACTGTATGTATAATCCTACCAACTGAATGTTTTTCTATATATGGCTGTTATGTTTTTTGGCCATCATTTATTATTGTTATTATTATTATCATCATTACTATTATTTTTATAATATTATATTATATATGAATTCCCAGGCCTTCTGCCTTTATCCCCACCCTACAATATCTTATGTTTCAGACTTGATGAATGGGCTCCACTTTCCCCAAAACACGTCTCAAACTAAAAAATAAAAACAGATTGTATTGGCCATCCTCTACTGCACTGATAGGAAGCTTTTTTAAGAGGTTTTAGTAGAACCATTTTAATGAACAGAGGTATGTGTGAAGTAATATCTGTTGATGAAAAGATACAATTTATATTTTCACATATGTATAGTATGTTTAATACATATTCTATTAATAGCAGTCATTGGTTGTGTGGTTGTACTAACAAGGCATCTTAATAGCATTTCCTATTTTACCTATATATTTAACTCTATTTGACATAACATGATTTATTTGTTTCATAAAAAAAAAAAAACATAAACATTGATTCAATTTGTTGGATTTATGAAATATAGCAGTAAAATATAGGTTAATGGTTTAGACTGCTTGAGCATAATGAGATTTGCTGCATCAATCTTCACTGTTTTTCTCTTTTCTTTAGGGTTACCAGAAACTTTTGATTGGAAAGTTTCTATTATATTACTTGTATCTATTTATCAGGAAGTAATACTGTTACTCTGAATTTATTTTTTCAATGGAAAGAAAATGTTCCTTCTGAAACCAGTAAATCATTGAAATAGCACAAAAATTATGCTGATAAACCAGGGACAGAGGGCTGCCTAACCAGTAAGGTCCACCTCACAGTTAAAGTGGTCTAGATTTTGTGGATTGTAAGCTCTCGCAGGCAGGAATCTTTCTCCTCTGTAACAGTCTGTTAATAGTTTCTTGTTTCTTGTATTTATATTTTTAGAATATGTATGTGTAACTCACTCGTGATTTACAGCACCATGGAGTTAATAATGCTTTCAAATAAATAATAATGGTAATAACTCTAGAATGTTAAATAGTGGAATTAACCCCTTCAAGACCCTGCCATTTTTCACCAGGCCATTTTTTTTTTGCAAATCTGACATGTGTCACTTTATGTGGTGATAACTTTAAAAGGCTTTTACTCATCCAAGCCATTCTGAGATTGTTTTCTCATCACATATTGTACTTCATGACAGTGGCAAATTTGAGTCAAAATATTTTGATTTTATTTATAAAAAAATACTAAATTTACCCCAAATTTGGAAAAATTAGCAATTTTCAAAATTTATATTTCTCTGCTTTTAAAACAGATAGTGATACCTCCTAAAATAGTTCTTACTTTACATTTCTCATATATCTACTTCATGTTTGGATTAGACGTTTAGAAGCAAATCTTAAAATTCAGGAACAGTTCACGTCTGAAGTCACTTTGTGGGGCTTACATAATAGAAAAAAATACATAAATGGCCCCATTTTAGAAAGGATACCCCTCAAGGCATTGAAAACTGATTTTTACAAACTTGGTTAACCTTTTAGGTTTTCCACAAGAATTAAAGGAAATGATGGAATTTCAGAATTTCACTTTTTTGGCAGATTTTCCATTTTAATCCATTTTTTACAGTAACAAAGCAAGGGTGAACAGCCAAACAAAACTCAATATTTATCGCCCTGATTCTGTAGTTTATAGAAACACCCCAACTGCTGTATGGGCACACTACAGGGCGCAGAAGGAAAGGAATGCCATATGGTTTTTGAAAGGCGGATTTCACTGGGATAATTTTAAGTTGCCATATCATATTTGAAGACTCTGTTGCACCCCTAGGGTAGAAACTCCAAAAAAGTGACTCCATTTTTTGAAACTACGGGAAAAGGTGGCAGTTGTGTTGGTGCTATTTTAGGGAACATATAATTTTTGGTTGCTCAATATTACACTTTTTGTGAGGCAAGGTAACAAATAGGGATGAGCAAACCCGAACTGTTCGTAAAAGTTTGGGTTTGGTGTTCGGCGCTTTCTTGGCGCTTTTTGAAAGGCTGCAAAGCAGCCAATCAACAAGCGTCATACTACTTGCCCCAAGAGGCCATCACAGTCATGCCTACTATTGGCATGGCTGTGATTGGCCAGTGCAGCATGTGACCCAGCCTCTATTTAAGCTGGAGTCATGTAGCGCTGCACGTCACTCTGCTCTGATCAGTGTAGGGATAGGATGCAGCTGCTGCTGTTAGGGCGAGGGATTTACTCTTCCAAAACACTTAATGAAGTGATCGATCTACAGCTGTGAATCATTCAACCTCTGCTATTTAAATGCTCACTGTTTTTAGGCTGCCCAGAGCGTTTTTCTGTCCCTTTTTTTCTGGGGTGATCGGCAGCCATTCTGTGTCTTGTGGTGCGCCAGCACAAGCTGCCACCAAGTACATTTAACCAATAGTGTTTTTATTTTTTTTGCTATATCCTATATCAGGGGCTTGGCTGTGCTTACTATTTTATTGAGGGGTGAAATACAATTGCCAAAATAGCAGTACCCTAAATCTGGTGTTTCAGCTGTGGCTAGCCAATTGTAATATACTGTCTGCTGTCTGGCAAAGGATATATTTTTTTCTGGGTTGAAATACAATTCCCAAATTAGAAATTCCCTAAATCAGTGGTTTCCCGTTGTAGCAGGCCAAGTTTAAAACTATCCATAAAAGGGTATATTACATTGAAGGTGCTGATAGGGTCATCCTCAATAACTTCACACGCTACCGTGCATCTCCAAGTCTAATTCTGTCCGCAAAAGGGATACCTGTCATCCAGGGCCTAAATACTAGGCCTACAATTTACAAACCGGATTCCAAAAAAGTTGGGACACTATACAAATCGTGAATAAAAAATGAATGCAATGATGTGGAGGTGCCAACTTCTAATATTTTATTCAGAATAGAACATAAATCACGGAACAAAAGTTTAAACTGAGAAAATGTACCATTTTAAGGGAAAAATATGTTGAATCAGAATTTCATGGTGTCAACAAATCCCCAAAAAGTTGGGACAAGGCCATTTTCACCACTGTGTGGCACCTCCCCTTCTTCTTACAACACTCAACAGACATCTGGAGACCGAGGAGACCAGTTTCTCAAGTTTAGAAATAGAAATGCTCTCCCATTCTTGTCTAATACAGGCCTCTAACTGTTCAATCGTCTTGGGCCTTCTTTGTTTCACCTTCCTCTTTATGATTAGTGATGAGCGGCATGGGCAATATTCGAATTCGCGATATTTCGCGAATATTTGGGCGAATATTCGCCATATATTTGAGAATTTGCGAATTCATGATCTCCAGGCATTATTTTCTTGATTGCGAAAATTTGCATAAAATTTGCATACAAATTTTCGCATAAAAATTCGCATGAACTGTTATTTTCACAAAAATCTAATATTCACAATTACGATTATATTTTGCGAAATTCGAAATATTCGCGAATTCTCGAAGTGCCGATATTCGCGATTAAAATTCGCAATTCGAATATTCGTGATCAACACTATTTATGATGCGCCAAATGTTCTCTATAGGTGAAAGATCTGGACTGCAGACTGGCCATTTCAGTACCCAGATCCTTCTCCTATGCAGCCATGATGTTGTGATTGATGCAGAATGTGGTCTGGCATTATCTTGTTGCAAAATGCAGGGTCTTCCCTGAAAGAGATGACGTGACGTCTGGATGGGAGCATATGTTGTTCTAGAACCTGAATATAATTTTCTGCATTGATGGTGCCTTTCCAGACATGCAAGCTGCCCATGCCACACGCACTCATGCAACCCCATACCATCAGAGATGCAGGCTTCTGAACTGAGCGTTGATAACAACTTGGGTTGTCCTTGTCCTCTTTGGTCCGGATGACATGGCGTCCCAGATTTCCAAAAATAACTTTGAATCGTGACTCGTCTGACCACAGAACAGTCTTCCATTTTGCCACACTCCATTTTAAATGATCCCTGGCCCAGTGAAAATGCCTGAGCTTGTGGATCTTGCTTAGAAATGGCTTCTTCTTTACACTGTAGAGTTTCAGCTGGCAACGGCGGATGGCACGGTGGATTGTGTTCACTGACAATGGTTTCTGGAAGTATTCCTGAGCCCATTCTGTGATTTCCTTTACAGTAGCATTCCTGTTTGTGGTGCAGTGTCGTTTAAGGGCCCGGAGATCACGGGCATCCAGTATGGTTTTACGGCCTTGACCCTTACGCACAGAGATTTTTCCAGATTCTCTGAATCTTTGGATGATGTTATGCACAGTTGATGATGATAGATGCAAAGTCTTTGTAATTTTTCGCTGGATAACACCTTTCTGATATTGCTCCACTATCTTTCTCCGCTACATTGTGGGAAATGGTGATCATCTACCCATCTTGGCTTCTGAGAGACACTGCCACTCTGAGAAGAACTTTTTATACCCAATCATGTTGCCAATTGACCTAATTAGTGTTAATTGGTCTTCCAGCTCTTCGTTATGCTCAAATTTACTTTTTCCAGCCTCTTATTGCTACTTGTCCGAGCTTTTTGGGGATTTGTTGACACCGTGAAAATTTGAATCAATGTATTTTTCCTTTAAAATTATACATTTACTCGGATTAAACGTTTGATCTGTCAAATAAAATATTGACATTTGCCATCTCCACATTATTGCATTCAGTTTTTATTCACAATTTGTTTAGTGTCCCAACTTTTTTGGAATTCGGTTTGTATATTCAGCTAAATCTGTTGTTACTGCTGTGCCTGTATTAGTGTAATACGGTACCTAAATAGATAGCCAGATAGTGTTAGGTGCCTGTAAAAAAAGGCCTGAATTTGAATTCAATACATTGGGCCAAATAATTTTTTTCTTATTGTTGGGAGAGGACATGGCCGTTCTGCCACAGCCACACGTCCTAGTGTACCAACTACCTCAGGTCCCAGTAGACGCCAGAATTTACAGCGATATTTGGTGGGGCCCAATGCCATTCTAAGGATGGTAAGGCCTGAGGAGGTACAGGCATTAGTCAATTGGGTGGCCGACAGTGGATCCAGCACGTTCACATTATCTCCCACCCAGTCTTCTGCAGAAAGCTCACAGAGGGCACCTGAAAACCAAGCCCATCAGTATGTTACATCACCCCCATGCATATCAGGGAAACTGTCTGAGCCTCAAGTTATGCAGCAGTCTCTTATGCTGTTTGAAGACTCTGCTGGCAGGGTTTCCCAAGGGCATCCACCTAGCCCTTCCCCAGCGGTGGAAGACATAGAATGCACTGACACACAACCACTTATGTTTCCTGATGATGAGGACATGGGAATACCACCTCAGCACGTCTCTGATGATGAAACACAGATGCCAACTGCTGCGTCTTTCTGCAGTGTGCAGACTAAACAGGAGGTCAGGGAGGAAGACTGGGTGGAAGACGATGCAGGGGACGATGAGGTCCTAGACCCCACATGGAATGAAGGTCGTGCCACTGACTTTCAGAGTTCGGAGGAAGAGGCAGTGGTGAGACCGAGCCAACAGCGTAGCAAAAGAGGGAGCAGTGGGAAAAAGCAGAACACCCGCCGCCAAGAGACTCCGCCTGCTACTGACCGCCACCATCTGGGACCGAGCACCCCAAAGGCAGCTTCAAGGAGTTGATGACAAGACCCGAGTGGTTTGCACGCTGTGCCATCAGAGCCTAAAGCGAGGCATTAACGTTCTGAACCTTAGCACAACCTGCATGACCAGGCACCTGCATGCAAAGCATGAACTGCAGTGGAGTAAACACCTTAAAAACAAGGAACTCACTCAGACTCCCCCTGCTACCTCTTCTGCTGCTGCCGCCTTGGCCTCTTCCTCCGCCTCTGGAGGAACGTTGGCATCTGCCGCCCAGCAAACAGATGATGTACCACTAACACCACCACCTCTGTCACCAAGCATCTCAACCATGTCACACGGCAGCGTTCAGCTCTCCATCTCACAAACATTTGAGAGAAAGCGTAAATTCCCATCTAGCCACCCTCGATCCCTGGCCCTGAATGCCAACATTTCTAAACTACTGGCCTATGAAATGCTGTCATTCAGGCTGGTGGACACAGACAGTTTCAAACAGCTCATGTCGCTTGCTGTCCCACAGTATGTTGTTCCCAACCGCCCCTACTTCTCCCAGAGAGCCGTGCCTTCCCTGCACAACAGTGTGCACTGTGCAACGCCATCTGTGGCAAGGTCCACCTAACCACAGATACGTGGACCAGTAAGCACGGCCAGGGACGCTACATCTCCCTAACTGCACACTGGGTAAATGTAGTGGCGGCTGGGCCCCAGACGGAGAGCTGTTTGGCGCACATCCTTCCGCCGCCAAGGATCGCAGGGCAACATTCTTTGCCTCCTGTAGCCTCCCCCTCCTACTCGGCTTCCTCCTCCTCTTCTTCCACCTGCTCATCCAGTCAGCCAAACACCTTCACCACCAACTTCAGCACAGCCCGGGGTAAACGTCAGCAGGCCATTCTGAAACTCATATGTTTGGGGGACAGGTCCCACACCGCACAGGAGTTGTGGCGGGGTATTGAACAACAGACCGACGAGTGGTTGCTGCTGGTGAGCCTCAAGCCCGGCCTGGTGGTGTGCGATAATGGACGAAATCTCGTCGCAGCTCTGGGACTAGCCGGTTTGACGCACATCCCTTGCCTGGCGCATGTGCTGAATTTGGTGGTGCAGAAGTTCATTCACAACTACCCCGACATGTCAGAGCTGCTGCATAAAGTGCGGGCCATCTGTGCGCGCTTCCGACGTTCACACCCTGCCGCTGCTCGCCTGTCTGCGCTACAGCGTAACTTCGGCCTTCCCGCTCACCGCCTCATATACGACGTGCCCACCAGGTGGAACTCCACCTTGCACATGCTGGACAGACTGTGCGAGCAGTAGCAGGCCATAGTGGAGTTTCAGCTGCAGCACGCACGGGTCAGTCGTACTGCGGAACAGCACCACTTCACCACCAATGACTGGGCCTCCATGCGAGACCTGTGTGCCCTGTTGCGCTGTTTCGAGTACTCCACCAACATGGCCAGTGGCGATGACGCCGTTATCAGCGTTACAATACCACTTCTATGTCTCCTTGAGAAAACACTTAGGGCGATGATGGACTACTGGGTTGCCACCCTGCTGGATCCCCGGTACAAAGACAATGTGCCCACCTTGCTTCCTGCACTGGAGCGTGATAGGAAGATGAGCGAGTACAAGCGCACGTTGGTAGACACGCTACTGAGAGCATTCCGAAATGTCACAGGGGAACAAGTGGAAGCCCAAGGTGAAGGCAGAGGAGGAGCTAGAGGTCGCCAACGCAGCTGTGTCACGGCCAGCTTCTCTGAGGGCAGGGTTAGCATGGCAGAGATGTGGAAAAGTTTTGACACCACGCCACAGCTAAATGCACCACCACCTGATACGGAACATGTTAGCAGGAGACAACATTTCACTAATATGGTTGAACAGTACGTGCGCACACCCCTCCAAGTACTGACTGATGGTTCGGCCCCATTCAACTTCTGGGTCTCCAAATTGTCCACGTGGCCAGAGCTAGCCTTTTATGCCATGGAGGTGCTGGCCTGCCCGGCGGCCAGCGTTTTGTCTGAAAGTGTATTCAGCACGGCAGGGGGCGTCATTACAGACAAACGCAGCCGCCTGTCTACAGCCATTGTGGACAAGCTGACGTTCATAAAAATGAACCAAGCATGGATCCCACAGGACCTGTCCATCCCTTGTGCAGATTAGACATTTATAACTACCTCCCCTTAACCATATATTATTGTACTCCAGGGCACTTCCTCATTCAATCCTATTTTTATTTTCATTTTACCATTATATTGCGGGGCAACCCAAAGTTGAATGAACCTCTCCTCTGTCTGGGTGCCGAGGGCTAAATATCTGACAATGGCCTGTCTCAGTGGTGGGTGACGTGAAGCCTGATTCTCTGCTATGACATGAAGCCTGATTCTCTGCAATGGGACCTCTCTCCTCTGTCTGGGTTTCGGGGCCTAAAAATATCTGACAATGGCCTGTTCCAGTGGTGGGTGACATGAAGCCTGATTGTCTGCTTTGACATGAAGCCTGATTCTCTGCTATGGGACCTCTCTCCTCTGTCTGGGTGCCGGGGCCTAAATATCTGACAATGGCCTGTTCCAGTGGTGGGTGACGTGAAGCCTGATTCTCTGCTATGCCATGAAGCCTGATTCTCTGCAATGGGACCTCTCTCCTCTGTCTGGGTGCCGGGGCCTAAATATCTGACAATGGCCTGTTCCAGTGGTGGGTGACGTGAAGCCTGATTCTTTGCTATGACATGAAGCCTGATTCTCTGCTATGACATGAAGCCTGATTCTCTGCTATGACATGAAGCCTGAATCTCTGCTATGGGACCTCTCTCCTCTGTCTGTGTGCCGGGGCCTAAAAATATCTGACAGTGGCCTGTTCCAGTGGTGGGTGACGTGAAGCCTGATTCTCTGCTATGACATGAAGCCTGATTCTCTGAAATGGGATCTCTCTTCTCTGTCTGGGTGCCGGGGCCTAAATATCTGACAGTGGCCTGTTCCAGTGGTGGGTGACATCAAGCCTGATTCTCTGCCATGAGACCTCTCTCCAAATGATAATGGTTAATTTTATTTTTATTTTTATTCATTTCCCTATCCACATTTGTTTGCAGGGGATGTACCTACAGTTTGCTGCCTTTTGCAGCCCTCTAGCCCTTTCCTGGGCTATTTTACAGCCTTTTTAGTGCCGAAAAGTTCGGGTCCCCATTGACTTCAATGGGGTTTGGGTTTGGGGTGAAGTTCGTGTCCCGAACCCGAACATTTCCGGGAAGTTCAGCCGAACTTCTAGAACCCGAACATCCAGGTGTTCGATCAACTCTAGTAACAAAAATTGCTGTTTTGGCACTGTTTTTATTTGTTATTTTTTACAATGTTTATCTGACAGGTTAGATCATATGCTATTTATATTAAGCAGATTGTTACGGATGTGACAATACCAAATATGACAAACTTTTTTTTTTTCAGTTTTACATAATAAAGAAAAAATATTTTTTTGTGTCTCCATAATCTGAAAGCCATAGTTTACTTTTTATTTTTTGGGCAGATTTTTTTCCAGTATGAGATGACCATTTGATTGGTACTATTTTAGGGTGCATATGAATTTTTGATCACTTGGTATTACACTTTTTGTGATGCAAGGTGACAATTAATAGCTTTTTTGACACAGTTTTTATTTTATTTTGTTCACCTAAGGGGTTAGTTCATGTGATATTTTTATACATCAGGTTATTACAGATGCAACAATACCTAATATGTATACTTTTGTAATTTAAGTTTTAAACAATAAAATCATTTTTTAAACAAAAAAAAATATGTTTTAGTGTCTCCATATTCTGAGAGCGATAGTTTAAAAAAGAAAAAAATTTAGGTGAGTTTGTGGAAACAGTTATATGGCACCCCTCAATCAATATTTTGTGGAAGCTGGTGTATCACAGCCCTCAATCAGAATTTGGTGGAAGAAGGTATATAGCAATAGCACCTTTCAAATAGTATTTTGTGGGAGAAAGTATATGGCACCCCTCAATCAGTATTTGGTGGAAACAGTTATATGGCACCCCTCAATCAGTATTTTGTGGAAGCAGGTGTAGTGCAGCCCTCAATCAGAATTTGGTGGAAGAAGGTATATAGCAATAGCACCTTTTGATCAGTATTTTGTGGGAGAAAGTATATCGCACCACTCAATCAGTGTTTGGTGGAAACTGGTATATAGCACCCCTAAATCAGAATTTAGCAGAAACAGGTATATAGCACCCCTCAATCAGGATTTTGGGGAAGAAGGTGTATAGCACCCCTCAACCAGTATTTGGCGGAAACAGGTATATGGTACCCCTCAAATCAGTATTATGTGGAAGAAGGTATATAGCATCCCTTAATCAGTATTTGGCAGAACTGGTATATAGCACCCCTCAATCAGTATTTAGTGGAAGAAGATATATGGCACTCCTCAATCAGTATTTTTTGGAAACAGGTATATATCACCCTTCAATCAGTATTTGACGGAAACAGGTATATGGCCCCCTCAATCAGTATTTTATGCAAGCAGGTGTATCGCAGCCCTCAATCAGTATTTGGTGGAAGAAGGTATATAGAAATAGCACCCCTCAATCAGTGATTAGTGCAAGAAGTTATATGGCACCTCTCAATCAGTATTTGGCAGAAACAGTTATATAGCACCCCTCAATCAGTATTTGGCGTAAACAGGTTTATGACACCCCTCAATCAGAATTTTGTGGAAGCAGGTGTATCACAGCCCTCAATCAGTATTTGGTAGAAGAATGTATATAGCAATAGAACCCCTCAATCAATATTTGGTGAAAATCGGTATATAGCACCCATCAATCAGGATTTTGTGGAAGAAGGTATATAGCACCCCTCAATCAGTATTTGGCGGAAACAGGTATATGGCACCCCTCAATCAGATTTTTCAGAAACAGGTTTATGGCACCCCTCAATCATTATTTTGTGGATGAAGGTAAATACGAATAGCACCCCTCAATCAGTATTTTGTGGAAACAGGTGTATCGCAGCCATAAATAATTATTTGGTGAAAGAAGGTATATTCCAATAGCACCCCCTCAATTAGTATTTTGTGAAAGAAGGTATATGGCACCCCTTAATCAGTATTTGGCGGAAACAAGTATATAGCACCCCTCAATCAGTATTTTCTGGAATCAGGTGCATCGTTGCCATCAATTATTATAAGGTGGAAGAAGGTATATAGCACTAGCACCCCTTAATCAGTATATTTTGGAAGAAGGTGTTGTGGAAATTTTATTATTCTGACATTTTATCTTAGGATGTGTGTGTGTGTTTTATAGATTGTCATCATGTCTCTCAGTGGTAATGGTAGATTATTGTATACATGTGTTTGTCGGCTGGCTATGTTATACAGGGATGGGGTGTGTCCATTGTCTGCACAGCCAATGTGACTGCCCCTCCCTGTCCTTTGATATGTCATCACTTCCTGTATCCTTGTCTTGGGCCAGCCCCTTTTACACCTTTTGTGAGTTAATTCTGTTGTAGACAAATTAATGGTTGCAATCAGCTGGCATCAAAGTTTGTGTAAGGAAAAGGGTAAATCCATCCTCCATTAGCCGCAGCCAGAGAACGACCCAAATGCTACCATCTTGATTGAAATCCTGAGCAACTCCTCCCGCCCTGCTCAGTGTCTGTCCTTTATTAACTAAACAAAAGGTGTAAAAGGGGCTGGCCCAAGACAAGGATACAGGAAGTGATGACATATCAAAGGACAGGGAGGGGCAGTCAATGTGGCTATGCAGACAATGGACACACCCCATCCTTGTATAACAGCTGATAAACACATGTATACAATAATCTACCATTACCACTGAGAGACATGATGACAATCTATAAAACACACACACATCCTAAGATAAAATGTCCGCATAATAAAATTTCCACAACAGTCCCTCCTCTTTGTCATATGCTCCCCAGTGTCCCTTGACGAATCTTGATCTTCTTCTTTGAAAAAAACAGTCTTGTCTACGAAAAGTCCTGAATCCATAAAACAAAACAGATGATGGAAAACAGAACGTCAATCTTGACACGTAGCTTCTTTTCTTCGGGAGGCAACTTAGGAGGTAGCGTTTCGCGTTGGTCGCCGGCTTGTTTGGGATCCTCTGGATCTGGTCCATGGTTTGGTCTTCAGAGCGTCTTGTCTCCTACCTGGCTCGCCATCTGTTGTAGACAAATTGATGGTTGCAATCAGCTCGCATCAAAGTTTGTGTAAGGAAAAAGGCAAGTCCATCCTCATAAGGCAATATTATTTTCCCTTACTCTCATTTTTGAGAAAGTTTTGCTCTTTGTGAACTGAAATCTGTGTACTCCAATCTGCTGGTATCAGAAGAAAAAAATAATCTATTCAAACAACCTATGTGGTTGTTGTCTGCCGCATCAAGGGGTGTAAGGATGAAGGTAAGTGTTTTTCTGTTGTGTTGCTTGTACAGAGATTGTATGATGAGATTGTGTGCTGAATAGTACAGGGAATTGTGATTTTTTGTAACTTCTTAACTTTTATGTTACTGTGATTTTGTAAGAGGCGATTTTATAGAGGTTTATAGAGGCAGCAATTGGTTTTACAGGGAGTGCAGAATTATTAGGCAAGTTGTATTTTTGAGGATTAATTTTATTATTGAACAACAACCATGTTCTCAATGAACCCAAAAAACTCATTAATATCAAAGCTGAATATTTTTGGAAGTAGTTTTTAGTTTGTTTTTAGTTTTAGCTATTTTAGGGGGATATCTGTGTGTGCAGGTGACTATTACTGTGCATAATTATTAGGCAACTTAACAAAAAACAAATATATACCCATTTCAATTATTTATTTTTACCAGTGAAACCAATATAACATCTCAACATTCACAAATATACATTTCTGACATTCAAAAACAAAACAAAAACAAATCAGTGACCAATATAGCCACCTTTCTTTGCAAGGACACTCAAAAGCCTGCCATCCATGGATTCTGTCAGTGTTTTGATCTGTTCACCATCAACATTGCGTGCAGCAGCAACCACAGCCTCCCAGACACTGTTCAGAGAGGTGTACTGTTTTCCCTCCTTGTAATCTCACATTTGATGATGGACCACAGGTTCTCAATCGGGTTCAGATCAGGTGAACAAGGAGGCCATGTCATTAGATTTTCTTTTTTTATACCCTTTTGTAACAATACAGCCTGGACCGCAGCGGCTCCCTGCGATGATACGCTGGCTTGCGTTCCAGCGTGGAACGCAGTGGCCGCCGGGCCTTCTGTGACTCCGCCCACTTACCATTCAGCCCTTAAATTGAAGACAGGTGCTAAGCAGGGTGTTCCACTAATGGAGTGCGCACCCTGCTAGCTCCATGGTATCTGAAGACTCTGTCCACATATCCAAACCTGGATGCCTAACTACATTGGGAAGGACTGTCTACCTTCTTGCCACTGGCTTTCTAGCCAGGACCAACTAACCGCAAGTATATGCCTGTTACCTGCACTGATTAATGTCCTGGAACTCAGAGTGAACCTACTGCATAGTGTATACCAAACTGTGGACATGCTATACTAACTCTGAACCCACTGCATAGTATATATCAAACTGTGGACATGCTATACTAACTCTGAACCTACTGCATAGTATATATCAAACTGTGGACATGCTATACAAACTCTGAACCTACTGCATAGTATATATCAAACTGTGGACATGCTATACAAACTCTGAACCTACTGCATAGTATATATCAAACTGTTGACATGCTATACAAACTCTGAACCTACTGCATAGTGTATACTAAACTATGGACATAATATAAACTCTGAACCTATGGCATACTATATACTAAACTGAGGACATGTTATATACTATCCTTGAACCTATGGCATACTATATACTAAACTGAGGACATGCTATATACTAACTCTGAAGCTATTGCATACTAGATGCTAACTCTGAACGTTGCACAAGCTTATACTAACTCGTGACTCCTGTAATTCTGAGAGTCCCTCCTTACCATCAGTAAAACTAATTAGATGGATAGCGGTAAATGATTTTGTTACCCCAAACTCTCCGCCTAAGACTGAGAGTGACGCCTGGGGTACATACTGAGTAACTGCGAATCCCACAGCCAAATTCAAGGGTGGTGGGATAATAGTGGATGTCCATTGCTTCCGCAGTTGAGATCCTAACTGATCAACTAGGTGCGTTACACCTTTCTTGCCAGCCACGCTGTGGAGTACTTGGACGCGTGTGATGGAGCATTGTCCTGCATGAAAATCATGTTTTTCTTGAAGGATGCAGACTTCTTCCTGTACCACTGCTTGAAGAAGGTGTCTTCCAGAAACTGCCAGTAGGACTGGGAGTTGAGCTAAAAAAAAAAAAAAAAAAAAAAAAAAAAATTGTCAGTGGGTGTTTCAAGCCACGCTTAGGTCGTACGACCCTTGAAAAATTTGGGAGTTGAGCTTGACTCCATCCTCAACCCGAAAAGGCCCCACAAGCTCATCTTTGATGATACCAGCCCAAACCAGTACTCCACCTCCACCTTGCTGGCGTCTGAGTCGGACTGGATCTCTCTGTCCTTTACCAATCCAGCCACGGGCCCATCCATCTGGCCCATCAAGACTCACTCTCATTTCATCAGTCCATAAAACCTTAGAAAAATCAGTCTTGAGATATTTCTTGGCCCAGTCTTGACGTTTCAGCTTGTGTGTCTTGTTCAGTGGTGGTCGTCTTTCAGCCTTTCTTACCTTGGCCATGTCTCTGAGTATTGCACACCTTGTGCTTTTGGGCACTCCAGTAATGTTGCAGCTCTGAAATATGGCCAAACTGGTGGCAAGTGGCATCTTGGCAGCTGCACGCTTGACTTTTCTCAGTTCATGGGCAGTTATTTTGCGCCTTGGTTTTTCCACACGCTTCTTGCGACCCTGTTGACTATTTTGAATGAAACGCTTGATTATTCGATGATCACGCTTCAGAAGCCTTGCAATTTTAAGAGTGCTGCATCCCTCTGCAAGATATCTCACTATTTTTGACTTATCTGAGCCTGTCAAGTCCTTCTTTTGACCCATTTTGCCAAAGGAAAGGAAGTTGCCTAATAATTATGCACACCTGATATAGGGTGTTGATGTCATTAGACCACACCCCTTCTCATTACAGAGATGCACATCACCTAATATGCTTAATTGGTAGTAGGCTTTCGAGCCTATACAGCTTGGAGTAAGACAACATGCATAAAGAGGATGATGTGGTCAAAATACTCATTTGCCTAATAATTCAGCACTCCCTGTAGTGTGTGTATGACCATGTGCTTGTCGGCCATCTTGACCATATAGAATCATATCGGCTAAGGAAAGTGAGTTGATGAGCATTTTTTTTAAGGAGACAAGGTGATATATATCACCTGGACATACTAATAACTGTGTGAGTAACCCCATTCCACACAGGAGTACTGTGTGTTTGTTTCCAGTGCACCCCTCGTCCCCACAGAAGGTACTGTGTGTTCTCTGTGCACCCCTTTTTCCACTCCAGGTCAATTGGAAGCCCTATCCTGTGGTCAGGTCACTATTCAGAGCCAAAACCGAGGCTGGTATATCTCATTAGGAGACTCAGAGGGTCGCCGTGTGTCGGCGAGAGCCCTTTTCCTCAAACTGATTACTCCTTTTCCTGAGGTCTAACTAGGGTGAACAGAGTCCGTGTGTCGGTGCCAGAAACCGTAGGGCAACTCAGAGGCGAAGGAAGGGGATTAACAGCCGCCCAGCATGTGTCGCAGGGCAGTCCTAGCGTAGGTTGCGGGACAATTCCTTGTGTAGGTTGCGGGAAAATTTATGCTCGAGCATGGGATTAGGCAAAATTAGGGATCAGAAGGGTACCACTTCTGACTACTATAGGACAGCCAAGCAGTACATGAAATCCATCTATGGAGGAGGAGTTGTTAAGCCCCTCAAAGATTGGCATCAAGGGACTGTAGGATCAGAGTGGAACATCCCTAAAGAAGGGACCTTTGAGGTCTGGATTGGGAAAATGTTTGTCCGGAAATTCCCCACTAGACTCCAAAGCCATGGTTCCCTCCAGAAAACAGAACTGTGGCTGCACAAATCCATTGATCTCCAGCAACAGGGCATTCAAAAGCCCCAGACAGTGCGAACTAACACTGTCATGTACTCCCGTCCTGCAAAGACTGCAGAGTCCAAGAGAAGTGCTTTTCTCTTTCTCTATCTCTCTCTCTCATCCCTCCGTCATCTCTCTATCTAACCTTGAGACGATGCACCATGTTTAATCCAGCTTCTCTTCGTCCTGGTTTTAGAAAGTGGTGCAGAAAACAATGATCTTCAAACTTTCTAACCTCTCAAATGTCAATCAAACACAACTGCCTTTTCTTTGCTGGTACTTGGGTCAGATTTTTGCAAAGTAGGTAAAAATCACGGCCGATCCATGGCCTGAATGTTCCGCTGTAATCCTTTTATTCCATCAGGTATCCCTCCAGGCAGCCCCACGAGTTATCACCCAATGTCCACCACTGGGTTCGGGAATTGCTCCCGGACCCAGACTCAATAACCAGTGTTCATTCTAGCCAACCAGGTGATTGGGTCGTGCTAAAGAAACATCCGAGGACGGGACTAGAGTCGAGATATCTTGGGCCATTCCAGGTGCTGCTGATGACGCCAACCTCTCTGAAGTTCGAGGGACGAGGCAACTGGATCCACACCGGTCACTGCAAGAAGCTGCTCAACTAAGTCAAAGAATGCAGAGTATCACTTTTGTTTATTTGTTACAAGGAGGCATTTGTTGATAGACGATATTAATATTAGCTCTGGCTCCTGCTCCTTGCTTGTTAATCCTGTATGGGTGTCTGGGCAGCTAGGCGACCCGTAGATTTGGGATCCTCCAGTTGTGAGGAAGGTATATGGTTATGCCAAGCTAGCAAACACCATTGACAAGGGTCAGGCCCATACTGACAGGAGCAGGGCAGGGGCGGAGCTATGACAAGTGAGAGTCAGAATCCTTTTTAAAACTTTGGGAGGTCTTGGGGCTCACTGGTTTTCCATTGGATCCGGGCGAAAGGAAATAGGACATATACTTACTATACGCCGGAGTGAGATGTTCCTGATGTCTAATCGACTGATATACTGAAGCCCAAACAGACAAGATGCCCTGAAGACCAAACCATAGACCAGATGCAGAGGATCCCAAACCAGACGGCGACCAACGCGAAACGCCACCTCCTAAGTCACCTCCCGAAGAAAAGAAGCTACGTGTCAAGATTGACGTTCTGTTTTCCATCATCTGTTTTGTTTTATGGATTCAGGACTTTTAGTAGACAAGACTGAAGAAGATCAAGAATCGTCAAGGGACACTGGGGAGCATATGACAAAGAGGAGGGACTGTTGTGGAAATTTTATTATGCGGACATTTTATCTTAGGATGTGTGTGTGTTTTATAGATTGTCATCATGTCTCTCAGTGGTAATGGTAGATTATTGTATACATGTGTTTGTCAGCTGGCTATGTAATACAAGGATGGGGTGTGTCCATTGTCTGCACAGCCACATTGACTGCCCCTTCCTGTCCTTTGATATGTCATCACTTCCTGTATCCTTGTCTTGGGCCAGCCCCTTTTACACCTTTTGTTTAGTCAATAAAGGACGGACACTGAGCAGGGCGGGAGGAGTTGCTCAGGATTTCAATCAAGATGGTAGCATTTGGGTCGTTCTCTGGCTGCGGCTAATTGTCACGAGGGTGTCAAGAGCCACGCCTGACTCCGTTGTACCCGGGGTCAGGAGGTCGCAGCGGTTGGCTGCACGCTCTATGTAAGATAGGGATGTTTCCTTATTGTAGCTTTCTGGGTTTGCTTTGCAAACCCTTTTGGCTCACTCAGGGATCCGTAGCTCCTTCTCTCAGCTGTTCCTTGTCCAGCACTCCCATCCTCCTTATATTCCCCTCTCACACTTCTCTGGTTGCCAGATATAGAGCTTCCTGCCTGGACATCTATTCTGACCCACTGGAGCTGTGTTGCTGCGTTCTCTGATTGTTGCTTTAGAACGCTATCCTCCGGATCCCTGTTGGACCTTTGTGGACAGTTGTTGTCGTCCACCTGGGTGTTTGTGTTTGTCTGTGTTTGTCTGTCCTCTCCCTGGTGTTTCCCTCTTAGTGCAGTGGTGAGGACTAGCGATCCTACAGGCCCGTTCATTATCTAGGGTTCATTTCAGGGAAAGCCAGGATTTAGGCACGTGATCGCCGCACGGGTGAGGAACCCGTCTAGGGACGTCAGGGCAGTCAGGTGCCAGCCGCAAGGAGAGTTAGGGGTCACCACCTTTCCCTCTCCCTTGGGCAGGACTTTCCCTTTTTCCTCCCTGTGCGTGTTGCCGGTCATTACACTAATGGAGGATGGATTTACCTTTTTCCTTACACAAACTTTGATGCGAGCTGATTGCAACCATTAATTTGTCTACAACAAAGGTATATGGCACTCCTCAATCAGTATTTGGCAGAAACTTGTATATGGCACCACTCAATCAGTTTTTGGCGGGAACTAGTATATAGCACCCCTCAATCAGTATTTGGCAGAAACAGATATATAGCACCCCTCAATCAGGATTTTGTGGAAGAAGGTATATTGCAGCCCTCAAGCATTTTTTTGGGGGGGAGCAACAGGTATATCACACCCATTGCAATTAGTTACTCCAATAGCGTTTGTCCCTCTATCTAGCTGCAGTATAGCAGCAGAACCACACACAACTGCTGCACATTACAAATACACTATAATATAATTTCTATATTAGAATGTATATTATAAGTAGAGTTGAGCGGACACCTGGATGTTCGGGTTTGGCCAAACTTAACAAAAAAGTTCAAGTTCGGGACTCGAACTTGACCCGAACTTGACCCCAAACCCAGACCCCATTAAAGTCAATGGGGGCCCAAACTTTTGAGCACTAAAATGGCTGTAAAAATGTCATGGAAAGGGCTAGAGGGCTGAAAATGGCATCAATATGTGGTTAAGAGCATGTCAACTGCTATGCAAACAAATGTGGATAGGGAAATGACTTGAAATAACATAAAATTAAGTAAAAAAAATTATAATAATCTTGATCTAGGAGGAAGAGGTCATCGGCGAATCAGAGTTCCACGCCGGAGAGGAAGCGTGAGAAAGGGAGACCTCATCCAAGGGACATCAATGGCTGCAATGGGCTGAAGCGGAAATGCGGGACAAGTTATTAAAGCAGAAGGATCGAATGAAAGGGCCAATTAAAGACAAATTTTAGAAATGTAAATCCCTGTCACCTATGCAAAGCAGGGGTTTTTCATCGCTAGAAATGGGTTATTGTCACCCACCAATGGAACACATTATTTTAAAAAATTTCGGTCCCTGTCACCTATGCAGAGCAGGGGTTCATTCACGGCAAAAATTGTAAAATGTCAACCCAAGAATGTAACAGAAAGATTAATGAAATTTATTAAGCTGTCAACTAGGTAGGGCAGGGGTATACCACAGCCAAAAATTGGTGAATTTCACCCGAAAATATACCAGACAAATTATTGAAATTTGTTTACCTGTCTACTAGGTATAGCAGTGGTATATCACACCCAAGAATTGGTGAATTTCAGCCAAAAATGTAACAGACAAATTAGTGATTTTTTTTCCTGTCTACTCTGTGTAGCAATGGTATATTACACCCAAAAATTTGTGAATTTTATCCGAAAATGTAACAGACAAATTAGTGAAATAACATAATAAAATAACATATGTACAAAAACAAAACAAAAAAAACTTGATTTATGAGGTGGAGGTCCATATGGAGTAGGCGTTTGAGGAGGCGGTAGACGTAGCGGTGTAGGTGGAAGCAGCAGTGGAGGAGAATGAGGTAGCCAACACTGTTTTTTTGTTTTATTTTATTTTATTTTATTTTTAAATTAGGGAAACCCCAAAAGAGTGGGAAATATAAAAAATACAACAATGAGCAATTGCGCTGTAGTATAACAATGGCTGGGTAAGGCCGGTATGCATGTCTATTCTGCACACGGCACGGGCAAGTCCTGTGGGATCCATGCCTGGTTCATTTTAATGAATGTGAGCTTGTACATATTGGCTGTGGACAAGCGGCTGCGCTTGTCAGTAATAACGCCCCCTGTCATGCTAAACACATGTTAAGATAATACGCTGGCTGCAGGGCAGGCCAGCACCTCCAAGGCGTAAAGGGCAAGCTCAGGCCATGTGCCCAATTTGGAGACCCATAAGTTGAAGGGGGCAGACACGTCCTTCAGTACGTGTAGGTGTGTGCACTCATACTGCTCCACTATGTTGGTGAAATGCTGCCTCCTGCTAAGACTTTCCATATCAGCTGGTGGTGCTGGTTGCTGTGGCATGCTCACAAAGCTTTTCCACATTTTGGCCATGCTAACCCTGCCTTCTGTGGTGCTGGTGGTGCCCCAGCTGCGTTGGCGACCTCTTCCTCCTCCTCTGCCTTCACATTGTGCTTCCACTGTGCCCCCCCTGTCAGGTGGGAATGCCACCAGCAGCGTGTCTACCAGCGTGCGCTTGTACTCGCGCATCTTACGATCACGCTCTAGTGATAGATTTAAGGATGGTACGTTGTCTTTGTAATGGGGATCCAGCAGCGTGGCCACCCAGTAATCAGCACAAGTTAGAATGTGGGCAACTCGACGGTCATTGCAGAGACACTGCAGCATGTAATTGCTCATGTGTGCCAGGCTGCCCAGGGGCAACGAAAAGCTGTCCTCTCTGGGAGGTGTATCGTCTGTGTTCTCTGTATCCCCCCAGCCATGCACCAGTGATGGTCATGAACTGGTCTGGGTGCCACCCTGCTGTGAACACGGTTCCTCCTCCTCCATCTCCAGCTCCTCAACCTCCACCTCGTCATCCTCCAGAACTGTGCCCTCGCTGGACAAATGTGTACCTGGCTTTTGTGCGTGCAGGAGCCCACCCTTAGAGCCACTTGTGAATGACTGTCCGGAAACCTTATGACATGATCCCTCTTCCTCCTCCTCCTCCTCCTGTGCCACATCCTCTTCCGCCATCGCCAGCAGCGTTTTTTCAAGGAGGCATTGAAGTGGGATAGTAACGATGAGAACGGTGTTATCAGCACTGGCCATGTTGGTGGAGTACTCGAAACAGCGCAACAAGGAACACAGGTCTTGCATGGAGGCCCAGTCATTGGTGATGAAGTGGTGCTGTTCCGCAGAGCGACTTACCCGTGCGTGCTGCAGCTGAAACTCCACTATCGCCTGCTGCTGCTCGCACAGTCTGGCCAGCATGTGCAAGGTGGAGTTCCATCTTGTGGGCACGGTGAGCAGGAAGGCCGAAGTTGCACTGCAGCGCTGACATGCGAGCAGCAGCAGGGTGAGAACGCCAAAAACGCGCCCAGACGGGCCGCACTTTATGCAGCAGCTCTGACATATCGGAGTAATTTTTAAGGAATCTCTGCACCACCAAATTCAGCACATGCGCCAGGCAAGGAATGTGCGTCAAACTGGCTAGTCCCAGAGCTTCTAAGAGATTTTGCCCATTATCACACACCACTAGGCCGGGCTTGAGGCTAACTGGCACCAACCACTCATCGGTCTGTTGGTCAAGGCCAGTCCACAGCTCCTGTGCAGTGTGGGGTTTGTCCCCCAAACAGATAAGTTTTAAAACTGCCTACTGCCTGCTGTCGTTTACTCCTGGCTGGTGGAATGACATGCACTAAACTGCTATCCGCCTCAGGCCCAGTCACCACAGCATTTACCCAGTGTGCTGTTATGGAGATATAACATCCCTGACCGTGCTTACTGGTCCACGTATCCTTAGCGAGGTGCACCTTGCCACAGATGGCGTTGCACAGTGCACACCTGATTTTGTCCCCCTCTTGGTTGTGCAGGGAAGGGATGGCATGCCTGGAAAAGTAGTGGAGGCTGGGCACAACGTACTGTGGGACAGCCACCGCCATAAGGCCTTTAGAACTCTCCGTCTCCACCAGACGGAATGACAGCATTTCAAAGGCCAGAAATTTTGAAATGCTGGCATTCAGGGCCAGGGATCACGGGTGGGTAGTGTGGTACTTCCTCTTCCGCTCCAGTGTTTTGGGAGATGGAGAGCTGAACACTTCCATGGGACATTGTAAAAATGCTTGGTGACCCAGATGGTGGTGTTTCTGGCAGATTCTCTGTTTGCAGGGTGGCAGGTGGCACTGTCACTCCAGAGGTGGATGAAGAGGCTGAGACTACAGCAGAAGAGGAAGCAGGAGGAGCCAGAGACCTTTCTTGGTTTTTGAGGTGTCTACTCCACTGCAGCTCGTGCTTTGTACTCAGATGCCTGGTCATGCAGGTTGTGTTCAGGTTGAGAACGTTTATGCCTCGCTTCAGGCTCTGATTGCAACGTGCAAACCACTCGTGTCTTATCGTCAGCACATTGTCTGAAGAACTGCCATGCCAGGGAACTCCTTGGACCTGACTTTGGTGTGCTCGTTCCCTTGCTGCGGTGGGAAGTAGCAGGCGTACTGTCTAGGGGATCGCCCCTCCGCTTTTGCACCCTGCTCCCTCTTCTGCTGTGCTGGTGGCTCTGTGCGACCACCGCCTCTTCCTCCGAACTACACAGGTCATTTGCATGACCTTGATTCCATGTGGGGTCGAGGACCTCATCGTCCTCCACATTATCTTCCACCCAGTCTTCACCCCTACCCTCCTTGTCAGTCTGCACACTTTTAAAAGCCCCAGCAGTAGGCACCTGTGTTTTATCATCATCCGAGATGTGCTGTGATGGTCCTCCCATGTACTGATCTTGAAACATAAGTGGTTGGGCAGTTCCACTTCTGGAGCAGGGCTAGGTGGATGGCCCTGGAAAACCCTGGTAACAGAGTCATCAAAAAGCAGAAGAGACTACTGCTTTACTTGGGGCTCAGACTGCTTGGCTGATTTGCAAAGGGGTGAGGTGAAAGACTGATGGACATCTGCTGCAGGTGCCAACTCTGATCTTTCAGCAGGAGACTGGATGGGAGACAATGTGAAGGAACTGGAGGCACTGTCAGCAACCCAATCTACTATCACCTGTACTTGTTTTGGCCTCACCATTTGTAAAGCCGCATTAGGCCCGATCAAATACCCCTGAAGGTTCTGTCCCCTGAGGAAGGTGTTTCACTTGTGCGTGTAGCTGGCACAGATCAACCACGACCTCTCCCTGCAACAGGAGCTCCACCTGCATCACCATGACCGGGGCCACATTCCTTATTTGATGCTCTCCCCATATTTCTCAAATTTAGGATCTTTTTAGGATTTTTTTTTAATAACAGAATTATGCGCGTGTCGCTGGAAAGGCAGCCTAACATGAAGTCAGCCACGTGTGCCAGAATACCAACAGGTACGACTTCGTTGCTATCATCAGGAGGATCACTCTCAATCATCTCATCCTCTTCCTCCTCTTCTGCCTACCCACGCTAATCAGATGGAATTAAACTTCAATGGGTACTACTCTCTGTAGCAGAGGCAACCGTCTCCTGCTCCTCCTCTTCATCGTCCAATTCGCGCTGAGAAGATGAACTGAGGGTGATCTGGCTATCACTCTGTGTAATGTTTCCCCCATTTCCGCCTCTTACACATGCAAAGCATCCGCCTTAATTGTGAGCAGTGAGCCTTTGAGTAAACACAGAAGTGGCCTGGTTATGCTGATAATAGCTTTATCGCCGTTCACCATCTGTGTTAATTCCTCAAAGTTTCTTAAAACCTCACAGAGGTCAGACATACATGCCCACTCCTCGCTTGTGAATAGTGGAAGCTGACTGGAAAGGCGTCGACCATTTTGCAGCTAGTATTCCATTACTGCCCTCTGCTGCTCACAAAGCCTGGCCAACATGTGGAACGTTGAGTTCCAGCACATGCTCACCTCGCACAACAGTTGGTGAGCTGACAATTTCAAGTGCTGCTGCAGCGTTGGCAGACCAGCTAAAGCTGTCGATGACTTGCGGAAATGTGCACACACGTGGCGCACCTTCACCAGTAGTAGCTCAGGCAAATTGGGGTAGGTCTTGAGAAACTGATGAACCACTAAGTTTAAGACGTGGGCTAGGCATGGGATATGTTTGAGCTTACCGAGCTCGAAAGCCTCCACCAAGTTACAGCCATTATCAGACACAACCATGCCTGGTTCTAGGTTGAGTGGCGAGAGCCACAGCTCAGTCTGTTCTCTTATCCCCTGCCACAGCTCTGCGGCGGTGTGCTTTTTGTCCCCTAAGCATATCAGCTTCAGCACTGCCTCTTGCCGCTTTCCCACTGCAGTGCTACACTGCTTCCAGCTACAGACTGATGACTGACTGGTACTGCACGCGGATAATTCGGAGGTGGAAGTAAAGGAGGAGAAGTGAGGGTTGGAGCCACTAATGTTGGTGCTGGCGGAAACCCTGATTGACGTAGGGCTCGCAATCCTTGGCGTCGGTAGAACCTGTGCCATCCCATAGAAACATAGACTGTGTCGGCAGATAAGAACCATATGGCCCATCTAGTCTGCCTAATATACTGAATACTATGAATAGCCCCTGGCCCTATCTTCTATGAAGGTGGTCTTATGCCTATCCCATGCAAGCTTAATCTCCTTCACTGTATTTGCAGCTACCACTTCTGCAGGAAGCCTATTCCATGCATCCACTACTCTCTCAGTAAAGTAATACTTTCTGATATTATTTTTAAACCTTTGCCTCTAATTTTAAACTATGCCCTCTTGTAGCAGTTTTTCTTCTTTTAAATATTCTCTCCTCTTTTACTATGTTGATTCCCTTTATGTATTTAAAAGTTTCTATCATATCCCCTCTGTCTCATCTTTCTTCCAAGCTATATATGTTAAGGTCTTTTAGTCTTTCCTGGTAAGTTTTATCCTGCAATCCATGTACTAGTTTAGTAGCTCTTCTCTGAACTCTCATCAAAGTATCAATATCCTTCTGGAGATATGGTTGTCACGGGGCGCCAAAGGCGCACTCGGTCTCCCATCAGCCGCAGACCTGCTGCTTAGCTTCGGGAGCGAGGATCTGGCCTCGTTCCCAGGGCGGCTTTGCTAGCTAGGAGGCTCCCTGCTTCTAAGTCTGCCTTGAGCGCCGAGCTGATCACTCGGTGCTCGATTTGTCTGTCTGTCGGTCATGTGACCCTAGCCACGTCACTTGACCCTCACTCCCCACTATAAATACAGGCAGCCTGCTGGCCACAGGTTGTCTGTTAATTTTAGGTATCTGGTGATTGTTTTGTTCCTGCATACTTACCTGATCCTGTGTTCCCTGATGATTCTCTGCCTGCTCCTCCTGTACTGCGCATCTCTCCTGGTATCCTGACCCTAGCTTCCACCTGACGATTATTTGCAGACTCCTGTTGTACTTCGTTTCTCTCCTGGTATTTGACCTTGGCTTTTCCTGACTATTCTCTGCTCATTCCTTAGTACTGCGTAGCTCTCTAGGTATTGACCCGGTGCGTTCATATTCCGTTATTTGTCTTGTCTGACTTCCCAGCACATATCCTAAGTTAGGGACTGCCGTCTAGTTGTCCCCTGTCATTAGGACTTGCGAGGCAAGTAGGCAGGGCATTGGTGAGGGTGGAGCACAGTGGTCACTATCCTCCCCCCTGTGTGTAGTGTACGTTACCGTCACAATGGTCTCCAGTACTGTGCACAATACTCCAAATGTGGTCTCACTAGTGCTCTGTAGAGCGGCTTGAGCACATCTCTCTTTCTACTGGTAATGCCTCTCGCTATACACCCAAGCATTCTGCTAGCATTTCCTGCTGCTCTATGACATTGTCTGTCTACCTTTAAGTCTTCTGAAATAATGACCCCTAAATCCCTTTCCTCAGATACTGAGGTTAGGACTGTATCACTGATTTTATATTCTGCTCTTGGCTTTTTATGCCCCATGTGCATTATCTTGCACTTATCAACATTAAATTTTAGTTGCCATATTTTTGATCATTCCTCTAGTTTTCCTAAATCCTTTTCCATTTGGTGTATCCCTCCAGGAACATCAACCCTGTTACAAATCTTTGTGTCATCAGCAAAAATACACACTTTACCATCAAGGCCTTCTGCAATTTCACTGATAAAGATATTAAACAATATGGGTCCCAGAACAGATCCCTGAGGTACCCCACTGGTAACAAGACCATGGTCTGAATATTCTTCATTGACTACAACCCTCTGTTGTCTGTCCCTCAGCCACTGCCTAATCTATTCAACAATATGGGAGTCCAAGCACAAATACTTCAGTTTATTGATAAGCCTTCTATGTGGGACAGTATCAAAAACCTTACTAAAGTCTAGATAAGCGATGTCTACTGCACCTCCGTCATCTATTATTTTAGTCACCCAATCAAAAAAAATCTATAAGATTAGTTTGACATAATCTCCTTGAAGTAAACCCATGCTGTTTTTCATCTTTCAATCCATGGGATTTTAGATGTTCTACAATCCTCTCCTTCAGTATGGTTTCCATTAATTTTCCCACTATTGATGTCAGGCTTACTGGCCTATAGTTGCCCGATTCCTCCTTACTACCTTTCTTGTGAATGGGCACAACATTTGCTAATTTCCAATCTTTTGGAACGACTCCTATTACCAGTGATTGGTTAAATAAATCTGTAAGCTAACCACTTTTAATAACTTTGGGTGTATCCTATCAGGCCCCTGTGACTTATTTGTATTAATTTTAGACAGCTTTTGTTTTCAATTTGGTAATTCATTGTTTTAGTTTCTCTTTTTCATTTATGTATCTGAAGAATATCTTATTGCCTTTTTTCACTGACTGAACTAATTTCTCTTCTGCCTGTGCTTTAGAAGCTCTTATAACTTGATTGGCCTCTCTCTGCCTAATCTTATAAAGTTGCCTGGAAACCACACTGACTGGTGATTACTAGATCCCAAGCTTTCCCCTACAATAATATCAGATACTAAATTCTCATTTATGAATACTAAATCTAAAATGGCCTCCTTCTGGGTTGGCTCCTCCACTACTTGCTGTAGAGATAATGCCAGTAGGGAATTTAGAATATCTGCACTCCTGGCAGGACTAGCTATTTTGGTTTTCCAGTTTGCCAGTTTACATCTGTCCCAGGGTTACGACTCGCTCCTGGCCTCCATAACATTCACCCAGTATGCTGTCAGGGAAATGTAGCATTCCTGGCCGAATGCACTTGTCCATGTGTCCGTGGTTAAGTGGACCTTCCCAGTAACTGTGTTGGTCAGGGCACGTGTGATGTTACGGGACACATGTTGGTGTAAGGCAGGCACGGCACACCTTGAAAAATAGTGGGGGCTAGGGATTGCGTAATGCGGGACAGCCGCCGACATCAGGCTGAGGAAGGCCTCAGTGTCCACAAGCCTAAATGGCAACATTTCCAGGGCCAGTTATTTGGAATGCTGTGCATTTAGTGCTATGGCCTGTGGCTGGGTGTCTGGGTATTTTCACTTGTGTTCAAATGCCTGGGTAAGGACATTTGGATGCTGTGCTGGCACACAGAAGTGGATGTGGTCGCTGATGGTGCTTGCGAAGGTCTAGGTGCAGGGCGGAAGGGCCTGCGTCTTGGACAGGGGATTGGTCAGCACGTAACACAGGTGAAGAGGAGGAAGTGGTGTGACCCGCACACACAGTTTGTGGACCCAGGCGTTCGGCCGACCTATTACAGTGCTTTAATGCCATGTGGTGGATCATGCTGGTGGTGGTGAGGTTGCTAGTGTTCACGCCCTTGCTCATTTTTGTATGGCACAGGTTGCAAATTATAATTATTTTTTCGTCCTCACTTTCCTCAAAAAATCGCCAGACTACAGAAGACCTACCCCCTGCCAACGGGGAACAGTTGCGAGTCTGTTTGGTGTGGCTTGCCTTCTCCCTTTTGACACCCCACTGCATCTGCAGCAGATCCCTTCCCCTCTGTACTCCTCCCCTCGCTCAGCTTTCCACCTTTGCAAGTTGGGTCAGTGACTTCATCGTCCACCACTTCCTCTTCCACTTCATCACTCTGCTCATCCTCCTGACTTGTTTACCTAACCCCTACCTCAGTGATCAACAACTGTATCTCATCCTCTTCATCAACCTCTTGATACAGTAATTGCCGTTAAGTAATTGGCAACTGTGTCTCATCATCATCCACCTTATTGAACAATAATTGCCATTCCCCACCATCATCTTCTTGTGATTGTGGATGCTCAAGAGTTTGGGAACCAGGGCACAAGATCTGTACCTCTTCAAAGGTGCTTGGCGAGAGGGCAAAATCAAGGAATGGCACTGAAAAGAGCTCCTCGGAATATCTGAGTGTGGGATCACTGGTTTGCCCACACTCTCCATGGTGGGAAGAAGGAGGATAAGGGTGAGGATTGACTTGAGCAGACTCTTGGCTACTGAGGCTGGACAGGGGGGTGCTTAAGTGACTAGAAGCATTATCTGCTGCAATCCAACCGGCCATCTGGTCGCACTGGTCTGACTTCAAGAGTTGTGTCCTGTGCCGCCCTGCAAACTGGGACACGAAGCTAGGTATCGTGGATGATTGTTTTTCTTGTGCTCTGGCAGCAGGCAAAGTTTCACCGCGCCCAGGGCCGTGGCCTCTGTGTGCATCATCAGTATCATGGCCACTGCCCAGTCCCTTACTGCTTGCCTTCTTCATATTAACTGTTATACAGTACAGACCAAAAGTTTGGACACACCTTCTCATTCAAAGAGTTTTCTTTATTTTCATGACTATGAAAATTGTAGATTCACACTGAAGGCATCAAAACTATGAATTAACACATGTGGAATTATATCCATAACAAAAAAGTGTGAAACAACTGAAAATATGTCATATTCTAGGTTCTTCAAAGTAGCCACCTTTTGCTTTGATTACTGCTTTGCACACTCTTAGTATTCTCTTGATGAGCTTCAAGAGGTAGTCACCTGAAATGGTCTTCCAACAGTCTTGAAGGAGTTCCCAGAGATGCTTAGCACTTGTTGGCCCTTTTGCCTTCACTCTGCGGTCCAGCTCACCCCAAACCATCTCGATTGGGTTCAGGTCCTGTGACTGTGGAGGCCAGGTCATCTGGCGCAGGATCCCATCACTGTCCTTCATGGTCAAATAGCCCTTACACAGCCTGGAGGTGTGTTTGGGGTCATTGTCCTGTTGAAAAATAAACGATGGTCCAACTAAACGCAAACCGGATGGAATAGCATGCCGCTGCAAGATGCTGTGGTAGCCATGCTGGTTCAATATGCCTTCAATTTTGAATAAATCCCCAACAGTGTCACCAGCAAAGCACCCCCACACCATCACACCTCCTCCTCCATGCTTCACGGTGGGAACCAGGCATGTAGAGTCCATCCATTCACCTTTTCTGCATCGCACAAAGACACTGTGGTGTCACCACCAGACATCTGAGAAGCTCTGACAGACGTTCTTCAGAACCTCCTCCTTGAGGTTCCTTTTGTTTTGCTTTCGTTTTCTCATCTCATTAGCCTCTCTCAGCTGTCATGTAGGTGCACTGATTGCATCCCTTTAAATCCCTTCCCATACTGCATCACTTTGCAGTTTATGCAACTTCCTGGAGTGTGTGCATGCTGGATGCTACTACTGAGTCTTCTACAGATAAGTTTTGTTCATTCATTTGTATTTTCCTGTTTGCTGGATCCCAGGTGACTCTGACTCCCTCCGTATCAAGTGTAGAGAGCCGGTGGTCGTGTCCCTCTCACTATTATAGGGTGTTCAGGTGTTATACAGTCGAGGAACGAGGATATGCGAACATCTACCATTGAGATTTTTGCATAGGCTGAGCAGTTAGGGAGAGAGCCAGGTCTGTTGCAGGGATATCCCTTTGGTTCCTTAGTTTTGGATCCAGTCAGTCGGATCTTCATTTTGTGTCTTCTAGTTTTCTGTATACCTTCCGTGACAGGTGGTTGGAACCAAAGATCTCAAATTTGGACTCATCAGACCAAAGCACAGATTTACACTGGTCTAATATCCATTCCTTATGTTCTTTATCCCAAACAAGTCTCTTCTGCTTGTTGCCTGTCCTTAGCAGTGGTTTCCTAGCAGATATTCTACCATGAAGGCCTGATTCACACAGTCTCCTCTTAACAGTTGTTCTAGAGATGTGTCTGCTGCTAGAATTCTGTGTGGCATTGACCTGGTCTCTAATCTGAGCTGCTGTTAACCTGCGATTTCTGAGGCTGGTGACTCGGATTAACTTATCCTCCTTAGCAGAGGTGACTCTTTGTCTTCCTTTCCTGGGGCGGTCTGCATGTGAACCAGTTTCTTTGTAGCGCTTGTTTGTTTTTGTGACTGCACTTGGGGACACTTTCAAAGTTTTTCCAATTTTTCGGACTGACTGACCTTCATTTCTTAAAGCAATGATGGCCACTCGTTTTTCTTTACTTAGCTGCCTTTTTCTTGCCATAAACAAATTCTAACAGTGTCTATTCAGTAGGACTATCAGCTGTGTATCCACCTGACTTCTCCACAACACAACTGATGGTCCCAACCCCATTTAAAAAGCAAGAAATCCCATTTATTAAACCTGACAGGGCACACCTGTGAAGTGAAAACCATTTCAGGTGACTACCTCTTGAAGCTCATCAAGAGAATGCCAAGAGTGTGCAAAGCAGTAATCAAAGCAAAAAGTGGCTACTTTGAAGAACCTAGAATATGACATATTTTCAGTTGTTTAACACTTTTTTGTTATGTATATAATTCCACATGTGTTAATTCATAGTTTTGATGCCTTCAGTGTGAATCTACAATTTTCATAGTCATGAAAATAAAGAAAACGCTTTGAATGACAAGGTGTGTCCAAACTTTTGGTCTGTACTGTACATGATTTGAAAGTCTGCCACATGTACAGTAGCGTAGTATTTGGAATGCACAAACAAATTTAAAAAGGTATTTTGGATGTGGAAACATCACACAGGAGATATCCCGCAGATAATGTTAATGACAAATTACAGGGAATGTCACAGGTGTTTGGGATGAGAAATTATTATACAGGAGAGGTACCACCAGTAATGTAACTGTCTGCAGCATCTACGCAAAAAAGTACACTGTGTGTCACAGATACATTTTTGAAGCGCACACGTTACACTGCAGATGTGGCACGGATAATTTAACTGTCCGCAGCAGACACTGTCTACGGAAAAAGTAGACTGGATGTCACTGATATTTTAGGAAGGTGCACACTTTACACAGGAGATGTGGCGCAGATAATTTAACTGTCCGCAGCGGACACCATCTACGGAAAAAGTACACTGGATGTCACTAATATTTTAGGGATGCACACACTTTACACAGGAGATTTGGTGCAGATGCTTTAACTGTCCGCAGTGGCCTATTATACGCTATTTAGCGCAGGATGCTCTAAAAATATATATATTGCTGCTGTCACACACAATAGTGCTTAAAAGGACTTTTGGATCGCTGAAAATTTTTTCTAATGAAAATCTTCCTTAAAAGGACTTTTGGGTCTCTGAAAAGATTTTGCATACAAATCTTCCTATTACACTCTCTACACTGTCTGTCCCTTGCTATGCAGAGCTCTCCTTAAGACTGAGAAATTTAGCGCAGGTTGCGCTACAAAGATATATTGCTGCTGTCACACACAATAGACCTTAAAAGGACTTTTGGGTCTCTGAAAAGTTCTTCAAATAAAAATCTTCCAATAACCTTCCCTACACTGTCTGTCCCTTCCTATGCTCAGCTCTTCCTGACTAAGACTGAGCCGAACAGGCGTCATCGGGTGCTATAAAGTACCCAATGATCCCACAGAAGTGTTTCGATAGCTGCATATATCAGATACAGTGGACTTATGCACAATGAGGCACAGGGTAAATGAACAAAATAAAGAGCACGAATTTGGACTAAATAGTCCCACTCACGGTTTGATGATTATTCTGTTTACGGAGATGAGTCGTACCGCACCAGGATATACGTGTTTATAGTGGGAAGGTCCACAGGAACTGATAGAGGAGTGTTGTAGTTACCGGCTCTTCTTATAGAGGACAGGTGGAGAGCTGGGAAGATAAAATCCCTATCCGACTGGTGAGGCCCTGCCTAAAAGCGGAGAGGTCTCCCGCCTATATGCGGGAGAATCACCCCCAGAGGGAGCGACCCCACTTATCGATGGCTGTCCCTGTTATCCTGTCCCTGAAAAATATCTCCCAGTGTCAGTGCAGCCAAAAAAGAGTTGTTCTATAATCCCAACGCGTTTCCTCCGATATATATATATTACCGGATTCATCAGGGGATGTACAAAATATAAAGATAGAGATAACCAGATAGATAAGTGGCACGATAGCCGTCAGCCCAATAGCTCTCTGTAGATATGTCCAACTGAATGGTGCAGTCCAGAGTAATCTCTGCAACTGCCCCTCTATATATACCGATTCTAATTAACGTAATATATTGGATAAATACCTCATAGTTTGTAATGTGCGGCGTGCGTTCCACCATCGCCCATGCCGAGACCGGAAGTGCGTCATAATATGAGCGCCGACCGCTACCATTGGCTGTTGGTGGAACGCAAACCGGAGATGGAACGCATAGAAGACCGGAAGTCGGCATAATGCGCCGAAAGTGACGTAAAAGGACACTGGAACGCATGATATATGCGTTCCACAGTGATCCGATCATAGAAATGCGCTAAAATTTTGCGCATTATGCCGACTTCCGGTCTTCTATGCGTTCCATCTCTGGTTTGCGTTCCACCAACAGCCAATGGTAGCGGTCGGCACTCATATTATGACGCACTTCCGGTCTCGGCATGGGTGATGGTGGAACGCACGCCGCACATTACAAACTATGAGGTATTTATCCAATATATTACGTTAATTAGAATCGGTATATATAGAGGGGCAGTTGCAGAGATTACTCTGGACTGCACCATTCAGTTGGACATATCTACAGAGAGCTATTGGGCTGACGGCTATCGTGCCACTTATCCATCTGGTTATCTCTATCTTTATATTTTGTACATCCCCTGATGAATCCGGTAATATATATATATCGGAGGAAACGAGTTGAGATTATAGAACAACTCTTTTTTGGCTGCACTGACACTGGGAGATATTTTTCAGGGACAGGATAACAGGGACAGCCATCGATAAGTGGGGTCGCTCCCTCTGGGGGTGATTCTCCCGCATATAGGCGGGAGACCTCTCCGCTTTTAGGCAGGGCCTCACCAGTCGAATAGGGATTTTATATTCCCAGCTATCCACCTGTCCTCTATAAGAAGAGCCGGTAACTACAACACTCCTCTATCAGTTTCTGTGGACCTTCCCACTATAAACACGTATATCCTGGTGCGGTACGACTCATCTCCGTAAACAGAATAATCATCAAAACGTGAGTGGGACTATTTAGTCCAAATTCGTGCTCTTTATTTTGTTCATTTACCCTGTGCCTCATTGTGCATAAGTCCACTGTATCTGATATATGCAGCTATAAAAACACTTCTGTGGGACCTATTTTAAATGATAATGACTAAAAGTTAAGTTTTAAGTAGGATAACAATTCAGTGATATACAGTTTATATTCCTACACTATATATATATTTCTCTACTGTGAATTTTTTGTAAAGAATGGCTAGTTTCTTGTCTGGTCCGATTAATACTGATCAATGGTTGGCTGAGGCCACCCAGGTTTTCTCAGATCAAAATATTGATTGTACTGACACACCGGGCAATCTAAAATCTTTGTTTAAAGAACTGTACGTATGCTATAGGGACAATATAAAGTCTTGGTGGGAGACTCAGTCTTTAGAAAACTATATTAAATCTGAGATCGTCCCCAAAGGCCTACGCATCTTCATTTCCCCTGCTATTAGATCCCAAACACCGGATCTATTAATAAAATGGGAAAAAACTCTGACAGAAAGTTCCCTTAATCTTATGCGTTTATTGTTGACAGAGGAACGAGCCACATTGGAAAGAACCTCTGCCAGATTAAACACTGTAATTGAGCAGACTCTTAAATTTAAGGAAGACCCTGATTTCCCTAGAAGAGAGAATAATCTACAGATCTCTGTTGAGAGATACCACACCTCTATAAAAGAGAGAAAACACAATCAATATAAAAAAGACCTCTTAGAGTTTAAAGAAAAAAGAGCATACATAAACTTGGGTGAAAAGACTAAATTACCAACCAAAGAAGTCTCCTCCTCGGAGGTAGAAACTTCGGACATGGATAGATCCGTGGACTATAGCTCTCGAGGGAGACCTAGATATAGAGGATCTAAGGGACAAAGAGGCCCCAGGGGTAAGAACCGAAAATGGGGAAACAATACCAGAAACGAACCACAGACCACATATTCAGAAGTACCATCTTCATCTGGCTCTGGTTTACCATCCAATTTTTTAGGGTCAGGGGGGATCCCATACCACCTCAGGGACCGACCTCGAGAAGAAAAATAGATATACACCAGAAAGGACAAATTATTAATCTTACAGACCATACTTTTTCAGATATTGAATTGAACATACTCACCAAGGGCACATCCTTTGTGCCAACTACTAGGTACAGTTCCTTTTCTTGGGTGAAGGACGTGCATCTTTTTTGTCGTAAACTTAAATGGCAAAAATTCTTCAGACATAGTGACCTAGAGGAGAGTATCAAATTAGGGATTCCCCTGAATGAACTCCCTCTGGTCAAAACTATGGCCGACCTTCTCTCAGAAGGGGAAAGAAAGAAGGTGAAGGCCCTTTTACTAATCTTAAACCCAAAAGCACCAAACTTCCTCCCCCAATGGAAAACAGCTCCATAGATCTATTTTTGACTATAGTAAGTAAAGAACTAGAAAAACTAGATAACAAACAGCCCAAAAATGGCTCCAATTTAGATAAGAAAGAAATAAAGGCCATGATGAAAATTCAATCCAATCATGACATCATCTTAAAACCATCTGATAAAGGTGGAAATCTAGTTGCCATGAACCATCAAGATTATAAACAAATGTGTAACATCATTTTAAATGATAAAAATTACTATCAGATTCTTGGGGCTGATCCTACAGATAACTTTACTAGGGACCTGGAAACCATCCTTGTAGAAGCCCTAGAGAATAAAATAATATCTAGTGATGAAGTCAAATTTATGCTTGTACCACACCCCCAAACTGCTACATTTTATACCATTCCTAAGATCCACTCCTCTATCAGTTTCTGTGGACCTTCCCACTATAAACACGTATATCCTGGTGCGGTACGACTCATCTCCGTAAACAGAATAATCATCAAAACGTGAGTGGGACTATTTAGTCCAAATTCGTGCTCTTTATTTTGTTCATTTACCCTGTGCCTCATTGTGCATAAGTCCACTGTATCTGATATATGCAGCTATAAAAACACTTCTGTGGGACCTATTTTAAATGATAATGACTAAAAGTTAAGTTTTAAGTAGGATAACAATTCAGTGATATACAGTTTATATTCCTACACTATATATATATTTCTCTACTGTGAATTTTTTGTAAAGAATGGCTAGTTTCTTGTCTGGTCCGATTAATACTGATCAATGGTTGGCTGAGGCCACCCAGGTTTTCTCAGATCAAAATATTGATTGTACTGACACACCGGGCAATCTAAAATCTTTGTTTAAAGAACTGTACGTATGCTATAGGGACAATATAAAGTCTTGGTGGGAGACTCAGTCTTTAGAAAACTATATTAAATCTGAGATCGTCCCCAAAGGCCTACGCATCTTCATTTCCCCTGCTATTAGATCCCAAACACCGGATCTATTAATAAAATGGGAAAAAACTCTGACAGAAAGTTCCCTTAATCTTATGCGTTTATTGTTGACAGAGGAACGAGCCACATTGGAAAGAACCTCTGCCAGATTAAACACTGTAATTGAGCAGACTCTTAAATTTAAGGAAGACCCTGATTTCCCTAGAAGAGAGAATAATCTACAGATCTCTGTTGAGAGATACCACACCTCTATAAAAGAGAGAAAACACAATCAATATAAAAAAGACCTCTTAGAGTTTAAAGAAAAAAGAGCATACATAAACTTGGGTGAAAAGACTAAATTACCAACCAAAGAAGTCTCCTCCTCGGAGGTAGAAACTTCGGACATGGATAGATCCGTGGACTATAGCTCTCGAGGGAGACCTAGATATAGAGGATCTAAGGGACAAAGAGGCCCCAGGGGTAAGAACCGAAAATGGGGAAACAATACCAGAAACGAACCACAGACCACATATTCAGAAGTACCATCTTCATCTGGCTCTGGTTTACCATCCAATTTTTTAGGGTCAGGGGGGATCCCATACCACCTCAGGGACCGACCTCGAGAAGAAAAATAGATATACACCAGAAAGGACAAATTATTAATCTTACAGACCATACTTTTTCAGATATTGAATTGAACATACTCACCAAGGGCACATCCTTTGTGCCAACTACTAGGTACAGTTCCTTTTCTTGGGTGAAGGACGTGCATCTTTTTTGTCGTAAACTTAAATGGCAAAAATTCTTCAGACATAGTGACCTAGAGGAGAGTATCAAATTAGGGATTCCCCTGAATGAACTCCCTCTGGTCAAAACTATGGCCGACCTTCTCTCAGAAGGGGAAAGAAAGAAGGTGAAGGCCCTTTTACTAATCTTAAACCCAAAAGCACCAAACTTCCTCCCCCAATGGAAAACAGCTCCATAGATCTATTTTTGACTATAGTAAGTAAAGAACTAGAAAAACTAGATAACAAACAGCCCAAAAATGGCTCCAATTTAGATAAGAAAGAAATAGAGGCCATGATGAAAATTCAATCCAATCATGACATCATCTTAAAACCATCTGATAAAGGTGGAAATCTAGTTGCCATGAACCATCAAGATTATAAACAAATGTGTAACATCATTTTAAATGATAAAAATTACTATCAGATTCTTGGGGCTGATCCTACAGATGACTTTACTAGGGACCTGGAAACCATCCTTGTAGAAGCCCTAGAGAATAAAATAATATCTAGTGATGAAGTCAAATTTATGCTTGTACCACACCCCCAAACTGCTACATTTTATACCATTCCTAAGATCCATAAAGGACTAACCCCATTAAAGGGATGCCCAATTGTTGCAGGTATCAATTCCCTTACACAGAATGCAGGTATTTATGTCGATAAGATTCTGAGAAACTATGTTACAGCACTTCCTTCATATATTAGGGATACCTCCGATCTATTGAGCAAGATAGATGGTATACAACTTGATGATGACATCCTCATAGCCTCTATAGATGTAGAGGCTTTATATAGTAACATCCCACATGATAAGGGATTGTGTGCCATAAATCACTTTCTTAAAAGCCGTGGTACACAATATAATGCACATAGTAATTTTGTTCTCCAACTTATGGATTTTATTCTTAGACATAATTATTTTCTATTTAACTCCAGGTTCTTCCACCAGCTCAGGGGCACAGCAATGGGGAGCGCCTGTGCCCCCACTTATGCTAATTTGTTCCTGGGCTGGTGGGAGGACACTCTGGTATATGCAGATGAGAGTCCGTGGACGTCGAGGATAATCTTCTGGGGCCGCTATATCGATGATATTCTGATATTCTGGAGCGGCCCCAGACGACTGTTCTCTGATTTCTTGGCCGACCAAAAAGACTGACACGGACTCCATCTTTCGTATAATTGGGACATACGATACCTGCAGCAGGGAGGTCAGAAATATTTTCCAAAAATACTGGGATATGCTTCTGTTGGATCCAGATATTCATGACATACTTCCATCTAAACCTGCCATAACATACAGAAGAGGAAGATCATTAGGTGACAGATTCGTTCATAGTCATTATACAGCTGTGAAAAAACCCGGCACTTGGCTGGATAGAAAACCTTTGGGCACCTTTAGGTGTGGTTCCTGCATAGCCTGCCCTTACATATACCAAACCAAAAATTTCACGAGTAATACTACCAACAAAACATACAATATTCGGGATTTTGCAAATTGCTAAACGACTGGGGTGGTATATCTTTGTACATGTTTATGTCAACTTCAGTATGTCGGTAAGACCAAGCGGGAATTCAGAAGAAGAATTGGAGACCATCTAGGAGACATTAAACATAAAAGGGATACCACCCTCTCTAGACATGTTCATGATCTCCGAGATGGAAACCCCAAATGTCTTAATTTTTGTATTATTGAGGTGATTCGCCCATCCCCTAGAGGAGGCGACCTCAATAGGAGAATCTTACAAAAAGAGTCCGAATGGACTTACCGACTGAAAACGGTGAACCCATATGGGCTCAATGAAATTCTGTCTTTTGGCTGTTTTATCTAAAAATGTGTTCGAATATATTGTGGTTCATTTTTCATTCGGTCAATTCTAGTTAGCAAATGAGAATGACACACTATCGAATTAAGTTTAACCACTATTCTCACTCATTCACCCTCTTGGATAAATATATTTATCTTTTGAAAACTTGTCGTATCTAATTTCGTTGATCATGATTATAATATATTGTTTTAGGACTACACAAATGAAAATATCAGACTGGAATAGGTCTACATTTCAATATCTATATTCAAATGGTACTATTATCGGGTGGTAGGACTAAATCATTAGTTTTAGTACAAACAATAGAATGTCCTCCCTCTGTTTCCATTTACTGTCCCATATCATCCATTCCAACTCCTAAAATGATCTATATATACTATTATGATAGATGGATTAATTATATTCTTACCTCAATGAATTACAACCTTTAACTATGTTTATTGATCATGCCCTTACATGTAATAATATTTTTTCCATTATGCAATGTATTATTCAAAATTTTAGCGCATTTCTATGATCGGATCACTGTGGAACGCATATATCATGCGTTCCAGTGTCCTTTTACGTCACTTTCGGCGCATTATGCCGACTTCCAGTCTTCTATGCGTTCCATCTCCGGTTTGCGTTCCACCAACAGCCAATGGTAGCGGTCGGCGCTCATATTATGATGCACTTCCGGTCTCGGCATGGGCGATGGTGGAACGCACGCCGCACATTACAAACTATGAGGTATTTATCCAATATATTACGTTAATTAGAATCGGTATATATAGAGGGGCAGTTGCAGAGATTACTCTGGACTGCACCATTCAGTTGGACATATCTACAGAGAGCTATTGGGCTGACGGCTATTGTGTCACTTATCCATCTGGTTATCTCTATCTTTATATTTTGTACATCCCCTGATGAATCCGGTAATATATATATATCGGAGGAAATGCGTTGGGATTATAGAACAACTCTTTTTTGGCTGCACTGACACTGGGAGATATTTTTCAGGGACAGGATAACAGGGACAGCCGTCGATAAGTGGGGTCGCTCCCTCTGGGGGTGATTCTCCCGCATATAGGCGGGAGACCTCTCCGCTTTTAGGCAGGGCCTCACCAGTCGGATAGGGATTTTATCTTCCCAGCTATCCACCTGTCCTCTATAAGAAGAGCCGGTAACTACAACACTCCTCTATCAGTTCCTGTGGACCTTCCCACTATAAACACGTATATCCTGGTGCGGTACGACTCATCTCCGTAAACAGAATAATCATCAAACCGTGAGTGGGACTATTTAGTCCAAATTCGTGCTCTTTATTTTGTTCATTTACCCTGTGCCTCATTGTGCATAAGTCCACTGTATCTGATATATGCAGCTATCGAAACACTTCTGTGGGACCTATTTTAAATGATAATGACTAAAAGTTAAGTTTTAAGTAGGATAACAATTCAGTGATATACAGTTTATATTCCTACACTATATATATATTTCTCTACTGTGAATTTTTTGTAAAGCACCCAATGATGTGTTCCGGACAACTGTAATGCCAGTAACCAACATGGCTACGGCATTACAGTGAAGGGCAGTACTCACCTGCACATTTATTGGCTGCGTAGCAGCCAACAAATGTGCGGGGAGGAGACTCGAGTATTGCGTTTGAGCACATGCGGTACTCGGCCAAGCACCGCCATGTGCCGAGCGTTGAGATGCTCGAGCCGAACTGGTGTTGCTCGATCAACACTACTAGGGTCGAAAAAAGATATGGGGCCCGAGTGCCAATGAATATGGCCGAGTTCTCTAAATCAAACCTCCAGCTGCACTTTCCTGTACTTGCTATACAGGAGCACATACCTCATACATCCAGGGCCTCCCAGGTGACGTCTCCACCGATGTAGATCTTCTCTGTCTTCATCTTCTCCATTCGGTCCGGATAACTTCTTTCAGCCGTGCCTCATCTCTGCGTAGTGTGACACAAAGACATCTTAGCTTCCTCACATTTCTATCATCACCTGGCGTCCCCACAGTGTTATCCTGCTGCACGCTGTGCCCCCTGATACCCCAAAATATTATCCTGAAGACAAAGGAGCCCCACCATAGTAATAGTACTCCTCAAAGTCCCACCATCAGTATCCCCTTCTAGAATTTCCCCATTAGTAATATTGCCCTCTACAGTGCCCTCAACCATGATAACGTTCCCCAAGAGTGCCTCCATTAGTAGAAGAACCCTCCAGTATAAATAATGCCCCCACAGAGCTCCCAGTAGAAATAAGGCCCCCTATTGTTCCCCCAGTGGTAGTAATAAAGCGCTCCACAGACCCCTCAGTAGTAATAAGGCTCCCGTAGTGCTCTTAGTAGAAATAAGGGGGAGCTATAAGTCCATCCTATAAAGCTCACAGTAGAAATAATAATGCCTATAATGTCCCCTGGATTTATAATACCCCTACAGTGCCCCAGTATATAAACTGCCCCATACTGTTATAATGCTCACCCTTAATTGCCCCCAGTATTTATATTGCCCCCTGCAGTGCCCCTGTAGTTATATTCCTCCCTCCACCATACAGTCCCATATAAAGAATATCACACCGTCTCTCCTGCCCCCTCCAAAATACAGTCCCATATAAATAACACTATTTCCCTCCCTCCACCATAGAGTCCAATGTAAATAACATTACACCATCTCTCCAGTCCCCTGTAAATAACATCCCTCTCTATCTACAGCCCCCTCCAAAATACAGTGCCATGTAAATAACATCACCTCCTCCCCAGCCGCCTTGAACATACAGTCCCATGTAAATAATATCACCCCTCTTCAGCTGCCTCTAACATGCACTCCAATGTAAACATCACCCCCTCAACATTCAGTCCTATGTAAATAACATCACTGCCTCCCCAGCCACTCCAACATACAATCCCATGTAAATAACATCACTCTCTCCCACAGCTGCCATTAACTTACAGTCCCATGTAAATAACATCACCTTGCCCCAGCCCCCTCCAACATTTAGTCACATATAAATAACATAACCCCATCACCAGCCACCTCAACACACAGTTCCATGTAAATAACATCCCTCCCTTCCGCCCTAACATACAGTCCCAGTTAAATAACTCCTAGCATTCCTCTGCCTCTCCCTTCACTTACCTCTCCTCATGTAGCAGACCTTACCACAGCTTCTTCTCCTCGTTACTGCCATCCTCTCCTGCACTGGTCACATGATCGCAGGTCCTTCTCAACCACTGCAGCAAAAAAGTCCAAATAGATCCAGCGAGTAAAATCAATTATTCTTTATTTCTTCATTTATTTTTTATTTTTTATAAGCAAGTAATCCTCCTGCATAAAATCATTGCATTTCAACCATAAGACAGGTCTTCTTTATGGATTCATAGTATAAAGTATTCAGATACAGACATGTAACTGCTTTTTAAGCAAAAAGGGAGGAATTAAATCAATTGAAAATGTTAAGGAACGCCCGGTAAAATGTAGATAATATTAACTCTTGATGTGCATGCCTGTGGCTGAAGACTGACTTGCACTAAAAAATATATATGAGTAAATAATATAATGACACAATGTACAATAATGCAGGAATGAGAAACAATCATATATTAATAATGTAATAATTCATTCCATAAGGGTGAGCTGTGTTTAAGGTAAAAACCCAGAAAGCCTCTCTCTTCAATAATCATTTTTTGAAACTGCCCACTCGCTTGTATAATTTTACTTTTTCTATACCAATTAAACTGAGGCACGCAACCTTACCATTATGTTGTTCCAAAAAGTGTTTAGATGAGCCAGAGATGTTGCCATTTTTATTTTTGTTGATGATATCATTCAGATGCTCAAGAAAATGCACCTTAGGCCTCTTTCACACGAACGTGTGCGCTCTGTTGCTGTATTGCGGACCGCATACGTTCCTTGGGCATTCCACATCACGGATGCGGACCCATTTACTTGAATAGGTCCGCAAATCCGGAGATGCGGAATGGAAGCATGGAACCATACGGGAGCACTACAGAGTGCTTCCGTGGGGTTTCGTCCCGTACTTCCGTTCCGCAAAAAGATAGAACATGTCCTATCTTTTTGCGGAACGGCCGGATTGCGGACAAATTAAAGTTAATGGGTCCGTGATCCGCTGCGGCTGCCCCACAGACGGTCTTTGTGCATTGCGGCCCACATTTTGATGGCCGCAGCACGACCAGGCAGTGCACACGTTCATGTGCAAGAGACCCTAAGAAGGATCATATAGCACAAGTCAAGAAAAACAAGTATGCAAAAGATTTATATGATATCTACAAAACCAAATTTATGAATGGGGCAGAAGGTCTCAAGCTCCTCATGTACCAAGATCAATTCTTAAAAATAAATCCAAGCAATACTGCAAACACTGAACAACCGTGTCACTTTTAGCTCATCAGAAATGGACACATCAGACAAACAAATAGATGAGTCGGATTTGGAATCACCTTCAGTTTCAAAAAATGCACGTCTTTCCTATTATAGAAATCCAAAGCCATTAAGAAGGCAAACATCTAACAACACTCCAAATAACGGAGGAGAGCAGGATACAAACATAGAAAACGTAAAAGGTGCGATTACACGCGAAGAGCACAAGAAGAAATAAACCAGACACCAGCTACAATTAATGAATAGTGTTGGGCGCAAATATTTGAGTAGCGAATAATAATCGCAAATATCTGAACTTCTAAAATTTGTGAATATTTAGAATATAGTGCTATATATTCGTATTTTCGAATATTCTAGATTTTTTCTCATCTGAACCCACGATCCCTCCCTGCTTCTTGCTTGTGGGCCAATGAGAAGGCTGCAATGTTTTTGTCTGAGCTCATCAATATGCCTAGCAACCAATAGGATAGTTGCCTACCCCTTACAATATAAAAACCTCCCCAGCAGCCATTTTCTACAGTTTTTTAAAGTTCTGAGAGAGACAGCAGTGTCATTGCTGTGTTCTGTGCTTTCCACTCATTAAATAACATTAGATAGTTAGATAGCATATATATATATATATATATATATATATATACAGTACAGATCAAAAGTTTGGACACACCTTCTCATTCAAAGAGTTTTCTTTATTTTCATGACTATGAAAATTGTAGATTCACACTGAAGGCATCAAAGCTATGAATTAACACATGTGGAATTATATACATAACAAAAAAGTGTGAAACAACTGAAAATATGTCATATTCTAGGTTCTTCAAAGTAGCCACCTTTTGCTTTGATTGCTGCTTTGCAAACTCTTGGCATTCTCTTGATGAGCTTCAAGAGGTAGTCACCTGAAATGGTCTTCCAACAGTCTTGAAGGAGTTCCCAGTGATGCTTAGCACTTGTTGGCCCTTTTGCCTTCACTCTGCGGTCCAGCTCACCCCAAACCATCTTGATTGGGTTCAGGTCTGGTGACTGGAGGCCAGGTCATCTGGCGCAGCACCCCATCACTGTCCTTCATGGTCAAATATCCCTTACACAGCCTGGAGGTGTGTTTGGGGTCATTTCCCTGTTGAAAAATAAATGATGGTCCAACTAAAGCAAACCGGATGGAATAGCATGCCACTGCAAGATGCTGTGGTAGCCATGCTGGTCCAGTATGCCTTCAATTTTGAATAAATCCCCAACAGTGTCACCAGCAAAGCACCCCCACACCATCACACCTCCTCCTCCATGCTTCACGGTGGGAACCAGGCATGTAGAGTCCATCCGTTCACCTTTTCTGCGTTGCACAAAGACAACCAAAGATCTAAAATTTGGACCAAAGCACAGATTTCCACTGGTCTAATGTCCATTCCTTATGTTCTTTAGCCCAAACAAGTCTCTTCTGCTTGTTGCCTGTCCTTAGCAGTGGTTTCCTAGCAGATATTCTACCATGAAGGCCTGATTCACACAGTCTCCTCTTAACAATTGTTCTAAAGATGTCTCTGCTGCTAGAACTCTGTGTGGCATTGACCTGGTCTCTAATCTGAGCTGCTGTTAACCTGTGATTTCTGAGTCTGGTGACTCGGATGAACTTATCCTCCGCAGCAGAGGTGACTCTTGGTCTTCCTTTCCTGGGGCGGTCCGCATGTGAGCCAGTTTCTTTGTAGCGCTTGATGGTTTTTGTGACTGCACTTTGGGACACTTTCAAAGTTTTCCCAATTTTTCGGACTGACTGACCTTCATTTCTTAAAGTAATGATGGCCACTCATTTTTCTTTACTTAGCTGCTTTTTTCTTGCCATAATACAAATTCTAACAGTCTATTCAGTAGGACTATCAGCTGTGTATCCACCTGACTTCTCCACAACGCAACTGATGGTCCCAACCCCATTTATAAGGCAAGAAATCCCACTTATTAAACCTGACAGGGCACACCTGTGAAGTGAAAACCATTTCAGGTGACTACCTCTTGAAGCTCATCAAGAGAATGCCAAGAGTGTGCAAAGCAGTAATCAAAGCAAAAGGTGGCTACTTTGAAGAACCTAGAATATGACATATTTTCAGTTGTTTAACACTTTTTTGTTATGTATATAATTCCACATGTGTTAATTCATCGTTTTGATGCCTTCAGTGTGAATCTACAATTTTCATAGTCATGAAAATAAAGAAAACTCTTTGAATGAGAAGGTGTGTCCAAACTTTTGGTCTGTACTGTATATATATATATATATATATATATATATATATATATACATATATATATAGTTAGTGGGAGATAGTCAGTGTAGGTTATATCCTGATATAGTGTAGCTGTTGCAGTGTAGTGTGTTAGGTAGTGTGATAGTTTCTGCTGTCCATACAGACATGCTACAGACATAGTGCTGTGATGTCACAACAATACATAGTGCACCAATCAGTAATATGTAGTCAGTCCTGCTAAAATGTGAAGTGTCACGTATTTCACCAAAATATGCGCATCATTAATTGCCGATTAGCGCAATCGCAAATATATCGGAGCACTCTATCTGCATATAAAGCCATTTTTTATGTTCTGTCGTGCCAACCATTTTCTCCAGTCTCAGAAAACTTCTAGCAGCTTGGAAAATGTAGCAAAAGTGACCCACACCTGTATTGCATGCGCTTTACGCGAATATTTCATTGCTGATCTTTGCAATTAAGAAAAATAATAGCGAATTCTCGAATTCATAAATATATGATGAATATTCTACAAAATATACGCGAAATATCGCAAATTTGAATATTGCCCCTGCTGCTTATGAATATTCATGAACTTACCTTCCTATGAACTCACCAAACATCAACTTGAAGTCCTCAGTTTGGGTTTAAATTTTGCACCTACTAATACTTAATATTTTTGGTATCATAAAAGACATCAACAAATGTTTTAGGGATCTAACAATCAGAAAACATTTTTTTGACAATCAGTGTTGAAAAAAAATCCCACCACATATTATCAGAAGGATTTAGGGCTGTTTCACACGAACGGATGCCGTGCGTGACATCCGCTGCGTGAATGACAGCCAAGACCCGATGCAGACTGCAGGGGCACGGAGCATTAACATTACTGATAATGCTCTTTGCCTCTCTGTGATCTCTTTACTACGAAATCACAATGACAACTTTATCTCACTGTGATTTCGTAGTAAAGAGATCACAGAGAGGCACGGAGCATTATCTATCATGTTACTGCTCCGTGCTTCTGCTGTCCGCATCGGGTCTTGGCTGTCATTCACGCAGCGGATGTCACGCATGGCATCCGCTCGTGTGAAACAGCCCTTAGAGTGTCTTACAGGAAAGCTCAAACAATAGGTCACAAAATCGCACCTAGCTATTTAAAAACAAATTATTCCAAATTTCTCACATGGCTGTCCAATTTAGGATTTTATCCCTGAGGGAATCATCCCTGAAAAACTTTCTCTTACGTCCACTCAAACAAAGAATTCCCCCAAACCCAAAAAGAAGTAAAATACAAAAAAAAGCTACATAAATTGTAACACAGAAAGCATCATATATCATGTGCACACTATGCAATTTAGCTTACATAGGCAGTACATCCAGGAAACTGAAGGTGCGTTTTCTTGAGCATCTGATCTGACTGATATCATCAACAAAAATAAAAATGGTAACATCTCTGGCTCATCTAAACACTTTTTGGAACAATATAACGGTAAGGTTGCGTCCCTAAGTTTAATTGGTATAGAAAAAGTTAAATTATACAAGCAATTTTCAATTTTCTATTTTTTTTATTGGAGATAGAAGCTTTCTGGATTTTTACCTTAAACACAGCTCACCCTTATGAAATTAATTATCATACAGATATTTTATCACATTATTAATATATGATTGTTTCTCATTCCTGCATTATCATACATTGTGTCATTATATTATTTATTTTTTAGTGCAAGTCAGTCTTCAGCCACAGGCATGTACATCAAGAGTTAATATTATCTCCTTTTTACCCTATACCTACACTGCGGGCGTTCCTTAACATTTTCAATTGATTTCATTCATCCCTTTTTGCTTAAAAAGCAGTTACATGCCTGTATCTGAAGGGATTAAAACACCTGTGTTTGCACTGCCATAACATGAATTAAAAGAACCATTGTTTTCTACTACTTCATTGGCTCTAGGGTTAGATAGGAATGTTGGTGGCCTGCATGTTGATGTGCATGATCATATATGTGACCTGCCCCTGTCATTCAGATGCACAGTAAGGCCTCTTTCAGACGGGCGTTGCGGGAAAAGGTGCGGGTGCGTTGTGGGAACAAGCACGATTTTTCCGCACGAGTGCAAAACATTGTAATGCGTTTTGCACTCGCGTGAGAAAAATTGGCATGTTTGGTACCCGAACTTCTTCACAGAAGTTCGGGTCTGGGATCGGGTTCTGTAGATTGTATTATTTTCCCTTTATAACATGGTTATAAGGGAAAATAATAGCATTCTGAATACAGAATGCATAGTAAAATAGCACTGGAGGGGTTAAAAAAAATAAAATAAAATTTTAACTCTCCTTAATCCACTTGAGCGCGCAGCGGCATCTCTTCTGTGCTGTGTGCAGTAACAGGACCTGTGGTGACGTCACTCCGGTCATCACATGATCCATCACCATGGTAAAAGATCATGTGATGACCGGAGTGACGTCACTACAGGTCCTGTTACTGCACACAGCAAATAAAGAAGACAGAAGAGATGCCGGCTGTGCGATCAAGTGGATTAAGGTGAGTTAAATTATTATTATTTTTTTTTAACCCCTCCAGCGCTATTTTACTATGCATTCTGTATTCGGAATGCTATTATTTTCCCTTATAATCATATTATAAGGGAAAATAATAATGATCGGGTCTCCATCCCGATCGTCTCCTAGCAATCGTGCGTGAAAATCGCACCGCATCCGCACTTGCTTGCGGATGCTTGCGATTTTCACGCAACCCCATTCATTTCCGTGGGGCCTGAGTTACGTGAAAAATGCACAAAATAGAGCATGCTGCAATTTTCACGCAAAGCACAAGTGATGTGTAAAAATCACCGCTCATGTGAACAGCCCCATAGAAATGAATGGGTCGGGATTCAGTGCGGGTGCAATGCGTTCAACTCACGCATCGCATCCGCGCGGAATACTCGCCCGTGTGAAAGGGGCCTAACTGTTTCGCTACCAGAAAGGACTATCTATGCATATTGCTGCTCTGCATAGTGATGTATACCAGGATACATTCTCCCTAAAGTTTAACTGCAGGCAGGGATAGACATGATTTAGAAAGAATTGAATATTTGAACACTTTGCTAATCTCTAACTATTACTGCTGGCCAGCTGGCCATTAAAATTGTTTTAGTTCTGGACTATACTGTAGTACTTCTGCCTAGCTCTCAAGTTTTGCTTCCGAAAAAGTAGTTTAAAATTGTCTTGTTCTCCAAAAAAATAATTCACAATTGTCATGCACTTCCACACCTTCATCAAAATGTAATTCTGGTTTATGCTATCAGTACTTTTCACCAGCTGTCTTTTTTTTTATTTTAATGATAGTTTAAAATTGTTAAAAAAGAATATGAAAATTGTCTTGCTTTACTAGGTCTTCTCCAAACCTGATACAAATTTTCTTGTCTTTGATTATTTCTAAAACCAAGACATTCTTGTCTAGTACTCTTACATAGTGGAGAAAGTGGGTTGTAAAAATTGTTGCAGCGTGGCAGGTTGCATGGCAGCGTGGACATGTGGAGCAGCTGTTGCAGCTTGAGACAGCAATTGCCTTTCTGCTTTGCTGTGTCAATATTCTGCATGACAGCGATGATGCAATTCCGCAGCAACATTTGTCACCTCTATGTTTCTGTCAGTCTGGTTTCCATAACAGGCTTTTGTCCACATCTTCCCTCCACATCCATCTCTATGGGCTTCCTCCCATACCCCCCAAAAAACAGGGCAGAGTGCTACTTTCAGTCCAGCTGCCTCCTTCCATAAACTGAAGCATTGCCATGCCATCTTAGAACTGATCAGCCTGAGGAGAGAAGCCACACAGCAAATCAGTAGCTAATTTGCATCAAACAACAAATTTCCCGCTGCCAGGTGTCTGCTGTATGATACAGCTGGCAGCCGCGGCATACAGAGCGGGTTCAATGCAGAAGCCTGCTCTATACATTCCCTCAGTAATGTCCGCAAATACCTGAATTATGGCGATTTGTGATAAATTAATTCAAAACTAATTGAATTTCTTGATGAAAGTTTGTGAATTGCCCATATTGAATTTTTCGCTAATTTCGAATCACAGGAATTATACCAGAAGTTGAACGAGAAGTAAACAAAAGGTAATTCAATTTCAGGTTTATGTCCTGTCACCATTATCCCTGACCGTACATCACCTAAACATGATTCCTTTTGTATTCACCATCATCATCTTCAAATCCCTCTGAATATTTCATTACCCAATTATTCCTACACAAGACAAATGTATTTATCTCTCCATCCCTTCTATCCTTTCACCTGGCTACCTCTGCTGATCTCCTCCTAAATAGTGTTGGGGGCGAATATTTGTATCGCAAATTTTAATCGCGAATATTGCCACTTTGAGAATTTGCAAATATTTAGAATATAGTGCTATATATTCGTATCCGCAAATAATTTAGATTTTTTTCCATCTGAACCCATGATCCCTCCCTGCTTCTAGCTTGTGGGCCAATGAGAAGGCTGCAATGTCTTTGTCTGAGCTTAGCAACATCCCTATCAACCAATAGGAAATTTACCTACCCCTTTACTATATAAGAACCTCCCCAGCAGCCATTTTCTGAATTTTTTAGCATTTATGAGAGAGACAGCAGGGTCATTGCTGTGCTCTGTGCTTTGGTGTGTCAAACTCATTACATTAGATAGTTAGTTAGTTAGTTTATATATATATATATATATATATATATATAATACAGATAGTTAGTGGGAGATAGTCATTGTAGGTTAGATTGTGAAATAGTGTAGCTGGTTCCAGTGCAGGGTGTTAGATAGTGTGATTAGTGTGATAGGTTCTGCTGTCCATACATACATGCTACAGACATGGACCCTGATTTTTCATACCGTCACTCCATAATTCTGGCATAAAAAAGTAGCAAAATAGGGCTTTCGCTACTTTTTTGCACTTGCTTGAGCAAAATGTATGCGATTGCGCAAAAAATTGCAACCTTTTTACACTCACTTGCGCAAAAATTTTGCAACTTTTTTTTACATTTACACCACTCACTCCAGTTTTATAATATGGGTGGAAAAGTGAGTGTGGTTAGCTATGTTAATTTGTTTTACTCCAGATTCATTATTGAGACTTTTTTTTTAAAAGTTGCAATCTCACTCCAGAAAAAGAGTGGAGTAGGAAAACTGGAGTAACTTCTCTAGACAGAAGTGTTATGTTTAAGGACCAGCCAAATTTATCAATCAACATGCACCATTTGATAAATGTGGCACAAAGTACTCCAACACAGACTCAAGCAAAACCGAGGATAAATTCCCCCCATAGTTCTGTGATGTCACAAGTTCACAATAATACTCAGTGCACCAATCAGTAATATGCAGTCAGACCTGCTAAAATGTAAAGTAGCAGTATTGTGCAAAAATATGCACATCATTAATTGCCGATTTGTGCAATTGCGAATATATTGCATAAAAAACTATTGTAATGTTCTGCCATGCCAAACATTTTCTCCAGTCTCAGGAAACTTCTAGCAGCTTGAAAAATGTAGCAAAAGTGACCCACGACTGTATAGCGAGCACATTATGCGAATATTACATTGGCGATTTTTGCAATCAAGAAAATTATCTCAAATTCTCAAATTTATGATGAATATTCACTCAAATATTCAGAAAATATCTCAAATTCGAATATTGCTCCTGCTGTTCATCACTACTCCTAAACACTCACACCTTATCATCTAAACACACTCAGCCACCTCTTGCTTCATCCTATTATTACCTGCTATCCCTCATTTTATATCTTCTAACTGCTGGAGAAAAATCTTTGTGACAGATCCATCTGTATAGACCTATATTGCTGGTTCGTCTGTTTGCCTTCATTTCGCTGGATTTCCTGTCCGTATGCCCCTGTTCGTGTGTTTCCCCACATACCGATTGGAACTACTGAACGGACGGCCACTCAGGAGAGGAGTGTGCTGCTAGTTAACCTAAATGGCCTCATTGTTCACAAAGGACTTGAACCAACTTGAACTCCTGGTCTAATTCGTGCCATTGTGGGATGCTAAATGTCTGTGTATTGAAAAGGGTTGTGACATTGTATGTTTAAATGGTGGTGTCTGTTCTGTTGTCCCCACATGTGTATTGGTGATTTCCCTCTGTCTTGAGAGATAATTGGATTATTCCTCGGGTGTCGCCAGGGCAGAGAGGAGAAAACCATGATGCATTGTGGGGTTGTATTGTCTCTGTAGTGCTGCATGTCTGTCCTGTATCCCAGTCTCCATTCTGGGCCCCTAGGGGCGTGTCCACCAGATGGGGACCTGCATAAAAATGGGCGGGTAGCCCTCAATAAAACATTCCCTGTTTGACTTTCAAGACGGAGCTTGGTCTCGTTTATGGAGGGATTTATTATTGGGACAGCGCTTTCGTATATTGCTAGCTGTGGAAGGAGTTCGACTGAATTGCTGATCGGGAGTTGCCACGTTCGTATGCTCCATTCGGGGGTTTGATGATCGGCTGGATTAAAAACTGCATTCCTGGAGAAAGGGGCTTATTCACTAACCAGCAGCGTTATCTACCTGGCGGTGAGTGTCGTAACAATTGGTGGCAAGCAACGGGATGAATCCTACCGCCCAGAAGGCCAGCTACAAATCCCAGGGTGGAAATACAGTATGAGGAATTAAGGCGTGCTACCCTTAAAGATATATTGGAACACAGAGGACGATCAGCGAGTAATCTCAAGAAGAGAGAGATTATTTCTATATTATTGGAGATGGATGCAGCACAGGGAACGGAGAGAGCTAATGTGCCTGGCATACTGGATTTAACACCCGAGAAGGTACAATTTAACCGGGCAGTCCAGATAAGGCTGGCACACTTTGGCCCCAACCCTGCAGTAGATATTGTGGTCCAGGTGAAAGCAGCAGTAGCAGCACAACAGGCACTCCAGGGAAGAGGAGCTGCAGCAGCAGAGGTACCCCATAATAACAATGGAAGGAGAAAGGTACCTTTTGCTGCATTTAGACATTTTGTGGAAGCGGAGGGAGAGATTGACGGGTTCCTGGCCTATTTTGAAAGGCAGTGTGCCTTACACCAGGTACCCGCAGAGGAATGGGTCACTATCCTCTCTGGGAAATTATCCGGCCGGGCCATTGAGGCTTTTTGGGCCATCCCAGAGGAGGAAATTACAAGTTACCGGGCAGTAAAAGATGCCCTTTTGGCCAGATACGCTGTCACCCCTGAGGCGTACCGGCGGCGATTCCAGGACACTAACAAGCAGGCTGGCAATTCTTATGTGGAGTGGGCATGCAGGGTACACCGCACCGCAGCCCATTGAATGGCAGGGTGCCAAGCGGTAACTGGGGAAGAGGTGCTGCAAGTATTTTTGTTGGAGCACTGCTTTGATCGGTTACCTGCAGAAGTCAGAGTGGGTTAAGGACCGCAAACCCGCTACCTTACCTGAAGCTGCTCGTCTGGCCGATGAATACACAGATGCACGAAGGCTAGACCAGACAGCAGCCAAGGTCCCTACCCGAGTGGAGTACAAACCGGCAGCACCTCCAACCACTACTGTGTATCACCCCCCAGTGCAACGCACCCCCACAATACCACCAGCGAACAAGTATGTTCAGCCAGCTCGGTTCAACGCCCGGGATTACTCTCAGCCTATCCGGTGCTATGGGTGCAAACAGTTGGGGCACAAGAGACCGGAGTGCCCATTGAACAATACCAACCCAGCGCAGTCGTGGAGAAAACCAGCCGGCGGAAATCAGCAGCCACCCCAGCCTTCCGCTCACTGTCTTGAGCAGGAGGAATTTTGGGGTATACTACATGAGGTGGATCCAGTACAAGCAGCCCAGCAGGATAACCGGCAGCAGCACAGGCAGACCGTTAGACTAAATGGCAAAGTGGTCACTGGTCTGAGAGACACCGGGGCCACTATGACCCTGCTCCAAAAGAACCTTGTTTCGGAACACCAACACACTGGAAATACTGTGGCAGTGAGGGTAGCAGGAGGCGCCGTGTTCCGTCTACCTGTTGCCCGAGTTCATTTGGATTGGGGAGTGGGCTCTGGACATGTGAATGTGAAGGTTATGAAAGACTTGCCTGCTGATGTCTTGCTCGGGAATGACCTGGCCCCTTTGGTTTCTGCTTATGCTCCAATGGGACCTGCTGATGTCCACCCAGTGACTACCCGGGCCCAGACCCGTGTTGCTGGAACCAGCCCACCTGCCGCCGAGACCCAGGTAAGACCCGATTCCCCGACTGATACCATAGGACAGACCTTTGCTAGCTGGGACTCCCCAGAGGAGTTTGGGAGGGAAACTCAGGCAGATCCGACTCTCCAGAAGTATAGAGACAGAGCAGATACTGGAGAGGAAGGAGTAGATGGGGAGCGGTATGAATGGGTGGGGGACAGGTTATATAGGATCCCTAAACCGTCCCAGAAAAGTGTTGCCCATCCGCCGAATCGACAGCTGGTGGTGCCCGCAAAATACCGGCAGGAGATTCTGCGGACAGGGCATGACGTTCCATTAGCCGGACATCTAGGGTCCCGCCGCACAGCCTATAGGATCATGCAGAACTTCTTTTGGCCAAATTTTAATCAGGCTGTGCGGATATATTGTAGTACGTGTGACACTTGTCAACGGGTAGGAAAGCGGGGGGACCACCCAAGAGCTAGGCTTATGTCTATGCCTATCATTGGGGAGCCCTTTGCCCGCATAGCCATTGACATTGTGGGTCCACTGGCCAGGGCTAGTCCATCCGATAAGAAGTATATTCTCACCGTGGTGGACTATGCCACTCGCTATCCAGAGGCAGTAGCGCTGTCTAATATAGAGGCAGAGACAGTTGCTGATGCCCTGGTTAGGATTTTTACTAGGGTCGGGTTCCCTAAGGAGATTCTCTCTGACCAGGGAACCCAATTTACCTCTGTGCTCACCCAGCAACTGTGGAGGGTGTGCAGCATTAAACCGATACTTAGTTCCCCGTGCCATCCACAGACTAATGGCCTCTGCGAGCGATTTAATGGCACCCTCAAACAGATGTTGAGGACCTTTTCTGACACTTGCAGAGACTGGGAGCGATTCCTGCCTCATCTGTTGTTTTCTTACAGAGAGGTGCCCCAGGAATCTACTGGGTTCTCCCCCTTTGAGTTGCTCTATGGGAGGAGGGTCCGCGGACCCCTAGATCTCATTAGAGGCCACTGGGAGGGGGAGACAGAGCAGGAAGGGACCCCCATAGTGCCGTATGTCCTGGAACTCCGGGACCGCATGGAGAAACTGTCCCTGATGGTAAGAGAGAATCTCCAGGTGGCCCAGGGGAGACAGAAGAGATGGTACCATCGGGGTGCCCGGCAGCGAGTCTTCCAGGTTGGGCAGAAAGTGATAGTGCTCAAACCTGTGAAGGCGAACAAGATGCAAGCATCTTGGCAGGGCCCGTATAAGGTGGTAGCTCAGGTGTGTGATACTACCTACCTTATAGCCAGCTGTTCAGATGAAAGGATCCAGCGATCCTTTCATGTGAACATGCTAAAGGAGTATCAGGAGAGGCCAGAGGATGTCGCTGCAGTTTGTGCCCCTGCTGCAGACGATACAGAGAGTTTACCCTTACCCGATTTGTTAGAGAGGGACTCCCAGACTGACCTTACTAGTCTTGTACAACTAGGGGATAGATTAAGCCCCACAGAGAAGGGACAGGCAAGACAGCTTCTGTGGGAGAAGCAGGCGACAGTCTTTCAAGAGCCTGGCTACACTACCCTAGCTGTACATAAGGTAGAGACCCCTGGACAGAACCCTCTACGACAGCCCCCGTACCGTATCCCTGAAGCAGTCCGAGAAGGAATGCGGAAGGAGATACAGGAGATGACCCAGCTTGGGGTCATCGAACACTCCGATAGCCTTTGGGCTTCGCCTGTAGTCCTGGTGCCTAAGAAAGATGGGACCACCCGGTTCTGTGTAGACTACAGGCGGCTCAACGAGCGGACCACCACTGACGCCTACCCGATGCCCCGGGTAGACGAATTATTAGATCGTATTGCCAGGGGACGCTATCTGACCACCTTAGACCTGTGTAAAGGTTATTGGCAGATCCCCCTGGCTGAGGATGCTATCCCCAAGTCGGCCTTCGTCACCCCATTTGGCTTGTACCAATTTAAGGTCATGCCATTTGGGATGAAGAATGCCCCGGCTACCTTTCAGCGTATGGTGGATAGACTTCTCGATGGATTCCAGGAATTTGCTTGTGCATGCCTGGATGACATTGCGATCTACAGTGGGTCCTGGGAGGAACACCTAGTACATGTAGGGGTAGTTTTGGACAAAATTCGGGCTGCTGGCCTGACATTGAAGCCAGAGAAGTGCCATCTAGGCATGGCTGAAGTGCAATACCTGGGTCACAGAGTGGGGTGTGGGAGCCAGAGATCGGAGCCGGCTAAGATAGAGGCACTAGCTAACTGGCCCACACCTATCACTAAGACCCAGGTGTTAGCCTTCCTAGGGACAGCAGGGTATTACAGACGCTTTGTCCCAGACTACAGCACTATTGCTAAGCCCCTGACTGACCTGACCAAGAAAAATCTCCCTAAGCAGGTCCTGTGGTCTCCGGCTTGTGAAGCTGCGTTTCAAGCACTCAAACAGGCTCTTGTAAATGCCCCTGTCCTGGCTGCACCAGTCCCTAACAAACGTTTCTTGTCCATACAGATGCTTCCATGTATGGACTGGGGGCTGTGCTGAGCCAGGTCGGGGAAGATGGAGGAGAGCACCCTGTCGCATATCTCAGTAGAAAGCTGTTACCCCGAGAAGTGAGTTATGCGGCAGTGGAGAAGGAATGCTTGGCCCTGGTCTGGGCATTGAAAAAGTTAAGCCCTTATTTGTATGGACAGGAATTTTCCCTTGTGATGGACCACAATCCCCTTGTCTGGCTTAACCGGGTCTCAGGAGACAATGGGAGACTGCTGCGGTGGAGTTTAGCCTTACAACCGTATAACTTCACCATCAGCTACCGACCTGGTAAGCAGAATGGGAATGCAGATGGATTGTCCCGGCAAACCGACGTTCTTGCTACCTCCTAGTCCGGTCATCCCTAAGTTGACCCGCTAAAGGGTCAAGCCGGGTCTGCCGGAGTGTCCCACAAGGGGGGAGCCGTGTGACAGATCCATCTGTATAGACCTATATTGCTGGTTCGTCTGTTTGCCTTCATTTCGCTGGATTTCCTGTCCGTATGCCCCTGTTCGTGTGTTTCCGCACATACCGATTGGAACTACTGAACGGACGGCCACTCAGGAGAGGAGTGTGCTGCTAGTTAACCTAAATGGCCTCATTGTTCACAAAGGACTTGAACCAACTTGAACTCCTGGTCTAATTCGTGCCATTGTGGGATGCTAAATGTCTGTGTATTGAAAAGGGTTGTGACATTGTATGTTTAAATGGTGGTGTCTGTTCTGTTGTCCCCACATGTGTATTGGTGATTTCCCTCTGTCTTGAGAGATAATTGGATTATTCCTCGGGTGTCGCCAGGGCAGAGAGGAGAAAACCATGATGCATTGTGGGGATGTATTGTCTCTGTAGTGCTGCATGTCTGTCCTGTGTCACAGTCTCCATTCTGGGCCCCTAGGGGCGTGTCCACCAGATGGGGACCTGCATAAAAATGGGCGGGTAGCCCTCAATAAAACATTCCCTGTTTGACTTTCAAGACGGAGCTTGGTCTCGTTTATGGAGGGATTTATTATTGGGACAGCGCTTTCGTATATTGCTAGCTGTGGAAGGAGTTCGACTGAATTGCTGATCGGGAGTTGCCACGTTCGTATGCTCCATTCGGGGGTTTGATGATCGGCTGGATTAAAAACTGCATTCCTGGAGAAAGGGGCTTATTCACTAACCGGCGGCGTCATCTACCTGGCGGTGAGTGTCGTAACAATCTTCTTATCCCAGCCCCCCCTTCCCGGTCTAATTTCCACTGTTTTATCTCCCTTCCATCACAGAGCCTCCACCACAAACTGTTTTTACTCCTCTATTCTCATACTGTCACGGACGTACCGAGACATACGGATGTTCCTGCGACGGGTGGCAGGAGATCTGTGAGACTGGCAACACATGGTTTGATCTGACATGTTTTACTTTTGGATCAAATGACGTCTGTGTTGTTTCTGGTGCTTCCCATACCTTCTTTCCCCAGGTATGACTATCGTGGTCATTTAACCTTCTCTATTTATTGTTGTTTCTCGCACTATGCTATGCGGTTTAAAGCTTCTGTTGGACTTGAGGTTAGCTTGTGTTTGGTTCTCGGCTGAGTTCCTGGTGCTACCAAAGCTTCATTGAAGATAAGTGTTTCCTTTCCCTTTTTGTTTTTATTTATATATATATATATATATATATATATAAATAAGCTGTATAAAAAGCACTCAACACTAGTATGTTTTGTCACTGCTTGAGAAAGATCCCAGAGAGAAGGATCGAAACGTTGCTGTCTGGTAAAAAAAAAAAAAAAAAAAAAAAAAAAAGTCTTTATTTTACGCCTTGGAAGTGCAGCGTAATTTCTTTCTATTGTATGCCTTGAAGGGGGACCGCCTTCATAGCCGCTGGCACTCCGCTTGAACCTTTTTTTCGCTGTGCGGCTCCTATTGCTTTTTTCCTGTATATTTCGACCAGGGGAGCTACGCACCCTAAATATCTATGAACATGAATACGGATACTTCTTGCCCCACTGTGGACCTAGCTATACCAGGCGTTTTTTCATACTCTCAGGAACAAGCCAGCAACATCCTCAATGCCTACAAGGGAGATGCCGATTTTCTGTCTACACCTAATATTTCTGATACAAAAAGGGACTTTGAACGAGTATCTAAGAAAATGGTGAGTCTGGAATTACATCTTATCACACTAAGTGAATATTTTAAATTAAATAGAGTACCTAGAGGACTAAGGACTCACTCTCAACCGACTATGTATATGCACGACAATGAATTTAGAGTCAAATATGAATCTATTGCCAATAAGTTCTCATTGGACTTGATTCTATTAAATATAGAATTTCTCCAAAAAGATCTGAGAGAAACAACGGAAAAAAAGAAATGTGCTACAGGTTACTTTGTCCACCTTATTGTCTACTGAGGATTATCATGACCATATTTCCAAACTACAACCATTTTTGGATAAATTAAAAGGAGAAATACAGGACACAAAGCGGAGCAAATGGCAGCGTGATGCTGCGGACTATAACACAGGAACTGTATACAATTGGTCTACGAACCACCAGCCACCGCCTCAATCTCGTTATTCAAGAGCGAGTAGAAAGGTTCCTACTAAGGACTTCGGTTCCTCTTAGCACAATAATAAGTTACCAGAGCCTTTTTCAGACCATACTATCAATCAAACTACAAGAAACCAACACGACGCAGAGGTAGAAAACACCACCGACACCGCCAACATAAAGACCAGGAGCAAAAAAACCCTTGTGAAAAAACAGAACTGATTCAATCCAACATTGTGGTAAATATCTCATCACATGTATTATCTGATGTACAATTGAAAGTTTTATCCAAGGGATTGAGCTTTTGCCCCAATAGTAATACCGATTGGCTTCAATTGGAAGCGGATTTACACCAATTTTTCTGCAGGGTAAAGCTCAAAACCTGGTTCAACACACATCCACATAAGAAGAATCTAGGCACTAAAACTACTGAGATGCGATTATGTGATTTTGGTCTGTTTAATAAGAGTGATTTTATACCACCTTCATCTTCTCCTGCTATTGATGTATTCATAGAGGCAGTAATGAAAGATATAAATATTTTAAAATCTAATAGTAACAAAAGATTTAGACATCCCAACATGACTCAATTAGAATGGCATGCTATTAATGAGTTAGTCCGTGACCACAGTCTCACCATCAAGCCTGCGGATAAAGGTGGTGCGATTGTGGTCATGGACACTCATCAGTACATAGCAGAGGCACAGAGGCAGCTTGATGATTGTGACGTGTACCAAAGGCTTAATACTGATCCCAGATGGGACATAGAGAGAAGAATCCAGGGGGTTCTACATGAGGCCTTACAGGCAGGCCTCATTGATGACAAACTCAAAGATTTTCTCTCTGTTATACACCCTATGACTCCTTTTTTGTATCTACTTCCGAAGATACATAAAAATGAAAAAAAAAAAAAACAGGGAGGCCTATAGTCTCAGGGAGGGGATCCCTTTTATGTAATATATCCATCTTTCTAGACAAGGTACTAAGACAGTATGCCTTAACTGCTCGTTCTTATATTCAAGATACTTCAGACTTTCTTAACAAATTAACTAATGTTTCTGTACCGGGTGGGGCCATTTTGGCCTCCCTGGACATTACCAGCTTGTACACCTCTATCAGACATGACTTTGGCTTAGCGGTGGTGACCAAGGCCTTGGTTAACTCTGGGTACTTAGCAGAGTGTCAGAACTTTATTTTACAGCTATTACATCTGGTCCTGACATGTAATTATTTTTTGCTTGGTGACCATTTTTACCTCCAGAGGAAGGGGACCGCCATGGGGTCTAATGTGGCACCGACCTATGCAAACATGGCGGTCTCCTTCCTTGAGGATACACACATCTATGTATCGCCCCACTTCCGTCATGTTCTGAGGTGGTGGCGATACATAGATGATATTTTTTTGATTTGGACAGGTCCTGAATCTTTACTTCTTGAATTTTTTCAATTTTTAAACACAATAGATGCTGACATTAAATTCACTCTTGAATATTCAAAGACACAGATACATTTTCTTGATACATCCATTACATTGACAGGACAGTCACTTTCTACAACAGTGTATCGCAAACCAACGGACCGAAACACCCTATTGAGTTTTAACAGTGCACATCCCAGGGCCATGGTTAAGTCGCTACCGCTAAGTCAATTTTTACGTGCAAAACGTATTGTAAGTAATGATAGTGAACTTATGGGCACACTTGAGTATATGACACAGAGCTTTAGAGACAGAGGATTTCCATCACCATTGTTAGTCGAACATCTTGAGACTACACAACATAGGTCTCGTAATGAGTTACTAGAAAAAAGAAAAGTGACTAGAAAGAGTAGCAATAGAATTCCACTAGTCAGCACATACACGGAGAACAGTAAACAGGTCCAACAGATAGTTGCACGTCATTGGCCTATTCTGAGAAGTGGATTTAATGAGATTGAGGAATTTAAGCTCCCTCCCCTTATGTCATATAAGCGACCAAAAAATTTTAAGGATAAATTGGTGCACACAGACATTGGTCCACAACGACCAAGTGGACAAACATATTTACGCTGTCCCAAACTGGGCAGCTTTCCGGTATATGCATAAGGGCAGTGTGTTCATACATCCTACAACACATAAAAAATATACAATTAGACATTACTTGACGTGTGATTCTGTATATGTGGTGTATGCATTATGGTGTTCGTGCCAATTACTATATATTGGTGAGACATCATTGGATTTTAAATCCAGAATTAACCAACACGATCCGAAAAAAACGAATGTCCTGTCCCCAAACACTTTGTTGATCTTGAGCACCATGAACGTGATCTTAAGTGCATGTTAATAGATCACATACCTACCCCTAGAGGTGGTGGGAACCGACAGATCCTTTTGAAACAACGTGAGATTCTATGGATCTCCAGACTCAATACGTTAAAACCGGCTGGACTTAATGTAGACTTCAGACCGTGGATCTTATCCTGAATGGCATTGTGGATGTTGTTGGCTCTTATGTTCCTGGGTATATATACTAGTGCCCCCTGTTTAAATACTGTGGGTGATATACCATGTAACTATATTGTATTTTTTGTCTCTGCAGTTTATAATCCAAGATTGGTCCGTAATATGAAAGGTGGACGTGGAAAATGAATCAAGTTGGACAAGCAGACCATTGATTGATCATGGAACATAATAATAATTTTTTATGTGAATGCGACTCTATGGTGATTCTTTTATTTTTTGTTAATCTTTTTACATACATATATATCAATAAAAGCCCCTACACTTGATCACTTGTTTTGTGATTAGTCATCCGCTGTGGGTGCCGTACCGTTCTCGGTCTGTACTTTTGGCCTGGTACTGGTCGTAGACGAACAGACACAGCAATTTGGGTGATGTATACCTGGATGTGTTAGGAACTGGGATTGGTGGCTTTTATTTGCATATTGGGACAGAATCTTATTCCCCATAATCTAGAGGATGTAGCTATCATTTTGTCATGTTAACCCCCAGGGATGGCTGTTCACTGACAATGATGGCAATTTGATACTGTGGACTTGTGTTACATACACAGGACTCACAGATACGACTCCTCGTAAGACTAGGGGTACATACTTTATACCTAAGGCCGGTTGGTCCTATACAATATATTGATTATCGAAGGTGTTAATATAACGTCCCTCAAACTATGGATTGGATTTCCTGATATTTCTAAATATACTAAGCTACATTCCACCTCTCCCTGATCTGATGCCACATCCTTGATATGCTCCCTTATGCTGGTTCTGAGACATGCTGCGACCTTGTCCATGCTATGGGGTGTATGCCGTGACTGGTCGGTACCTACTGGCGGGTGCTGGTCTCCATAGAGACGCTTGCGCTTCACTTGATAGCTGGAGCGCAGGTGCTCTCTTACGGGACGCTTCCCACGCAAGTTGACGTCCTGCGCTCCATGCTGGAACGCATGACGCTACTTCGAGAAGGGGCGTGAGCTAAGACATTACGACATGAGCGATCATGTGATCTAAACATGGATCACATGATGAGCTGGTTCTTTAAGGTCCTTGGACAGGCGCAGTTACAATAGCGGTACGCTGAATTCCATGTGGTCTGCTTCCCACCTTCATTCAAGGACCTTCCTGGATTATAAGTGTTTTTAACAGGTACACCTGCACATTCACTATTGTTAAATCATGATCAGATGGATATAATCACGAATCATGTTGATTTTCATTTTTATTTTATCACAAAGTGTTATTTTTTATGTAAAATGTATGTCTCATATACATGAGACACACGATTGACACAGATTATATATTCACTGGTTTGAGTTATGTATTTTGATTATGTCACATATATATTTTTTAATTGAGATAATTTGATTGATTAATTATGTCAAGCTGTATAAAAAGCACTCAACACTAGTATGTTTTGTCACTGCTTGAGAAAGATCCCAGAGAGAAGGATCGAAACGTTGCTGTCTGGTAAATAAAAAAATTCTTTATTTTACGCCTTGGAAGTGCCGCGGAATTTCTTTCCATTGTATGCCTTGAAGGGGGACCGCCTTCATAGCCGCTGGCACTCCGCTTGAACCTTTTTTTCGCTGTGCGGCTCCTATTGCTTTTTTCCTATATATATATAGAGAGAGAGAGAGAGAGAGAGAGAAGACAATTGAGCAGCACCCTGCAGACCAGATAAAGTACAATAATGCCATACTCACAAAAAATATTATAGTGCTAATGCTGTGCTTATTTATAAAGTGAGATACTTGGCAAATGCATTTTGTACAAAACCATTTGAGCCCGTCTGCCGAACGTCAGGGCGATTTCTGTTAGACGGGTCCTAACACTAAATACTACCTGTTATGTGCTACCATAAAGTTCAGGGAGTGCTGGATCCACATGCATGCTGGGTCCACTCTGCTTTTGCCATTTTTGGTGCATTAATGGCCTCCATTACTTACAAGGGATGCAGGTACCGACATGCATGCCGAGCCCACTCCATACCTTTCCTTGTGCCAAACAGCTTCCAATGAATGTAGTGAGAGCAGGCCACAGCTTTATACTGAAACTAATCAAAATCAGCCTGTGGGAGAGACAGGCTAATCAGGAGTGCACGACAGTTAACTTATATATATAATTCAGATAGTTAGGGGGGAGATAGTCAGTGTAGGTTAGATTGATCTATAGCGTAGCTGATATGTTCCAGTGCAGGGTGTTAGGTAGTGTGGTAGGTTCTGCTGTCCATACATACATGCTACAGAAAATCCCTGCTTTAGGAAGTGGTTAAAAAGAGAAAAATAGAGAAAAATGTGGTTATTTGCATGCCTTTTGAAATATTTTATTCCTACCAACCTCTTATTTTCATCCTTGCCCCTTGTTTTCTCTATCTGATTGTTTTCTCTGTCTGACTTCCTGATATGGGGTGGGCCACTAGTCCCACATGACTGCTGCCAATAAACAAAAATCACATTTGTCCATAGCCCTCTGAAATGAGATTTCTCTCTGAAATGCTATAAAAATATGGGTTCAGAGCTTATTTCTAAAATGTTATCTAATTTAAGGCTTTCATTAGGAGGAGCACCAAGGTTGGGTTATTGTGAGCATTGTATTTCACTGCAACAGGTACAACAGGTAAATGTAGAAGGTTTGACCCCTTCTGCTGCAATCAATGAATCTGTCAAAAGCTCACTGAAAGAAATCTCTTGGCTTCTCCTGCATGAGATGTCCTGTCTCACTGCAGTGTGGAGGACAGAGGCTATGCTAGACAATGCAGAAAATAAGCCATAGAAGTCACAGTAATTGTAAAACTAATTGATAAACTGTAATAAGTGTGACAGGTAATGATAAAGGTAATCTCTTAGCAAGAACTAACTATGGATTAAATACAGTCTGCCCTTGTAACTTGAGACTGTTCTATAAAATTCCATCACCTAATTGTTCGTTTTGTCATTCAGGTGGTGATGCACACTGGTGTTTATTAATCACATAAAATCAAATGTGGCATTTTCAATTTTGCAAACTCAATTCCCAAAATTCAGGACATCGGCTATAAACCTATAAAAGGGATGTAGAGGTTCTGCATGGTTACATTTTAATGAGATTGAAACGGAAAAGGCTTCAGAATATTAGGTTATTTGACCATCTAGAGATTTCTTCTGACATCATAAACAATAGTAGTGGATGGTGGATCCTATATGTTTTATGTGCCATGTAGTATGTAATAAATTACAACTTCTGGCTTGTTCCCTAATTTTACCTTATCTAAAAACTTTAAGGAGGAAATCATGTTTTAGAAACAAAACAAATGATATGTAAGAACTAAGTATTTGGGAGCCATCCTTGGTTAAATTCTACTGACAGTATAACACACTGTACATTGTCAACACTTTATGATTTATTTAGTTATAATATTTAATCATTTTAATGACATATATTTGCCAATTGCTTCTACTGTATTATTGTTTGTTATTTTAAGCTGCTTGATGCTTTCATATTCCTGCTTTTTCTTTACTTTTAGAGTTTTATTTTCATAATTTCAGCATTTGAAGGAGAACTAGGGTAAAATATGAAATTCATTTATATTTATTTTACTGCACACCCTTGAAGGTTTTATAATTTCTGTTGACTGTGGTGTTGCAAGCACCTAGAGCTAGTCACATAACCTGGCTCTTTTGTTTGGTGACCCAGGTCTCTAGGCTACAGAATCACTTTAATTATATATGTTTATATATGTGGCCTTGCACATTGTCAGTTTTAATTTCCCTTCAAACTCGCCAATCATCTGTGCATGAACTGAGCTTGCAAAACAGTGACTAAATACTGTAAATTCATATGATCCACTCTCAAAATTAAATTCTACTGTACTTGTGGCAATCAATTGTGGAGAACCTTCCATGTTAGAAAAAAGCACATTACTGGTAGTGCAGTTTCGCAAATTGACACCAGTATTCTTAAAGTATATTAAGTATGTACAATTCAAATTGTTACTTTAGTTACTGATCTGAGGAAATATTACACAAGGGGTACTGTTAAAGTTTAATTTTAAGGGGATTTTCCAGCAGAAAAAAAAATAGAAAAAAAACTGGTCATTTTTTATCGTAACATGAGTAACTTACTGATATACTTTTTTGCTAAAAGCAGTCCTGATTTATTTATTTTTTATGTCAGCTCAGGTCCCAAGTATTGACAGCTCCACTGCCTGTTTGTTCTTGACACAGGAATTTTCTGTATCGGCACATGATCCCTGCTGTGTGTGAATGAGCCGGCCATCTGACTCATTTTATTGCTGGCTAAGCTATTGAAGTAAACCAGTAAGCCAGCCCTTTCACACACAGCACAGGTCACATTACATTATTCTATTGAGCACTTTGTATCTTTTTCCGCCACTTTAAAGGGGAAACATTAAGGGGCACATTTATCTAGAATAAATAGTTACAAGAATAGGTGCACTACTGTGGTGGATGCAAACAGTAACATCTGACTAAACCCTCACACTGATGTTAAAAATGAGACTTTAGCCAGTATGTCCTTATATTAAGCTGTAGGGGTAGAGCACCGCACACAGTAATTGCCAGTGCCAGCCAGGACTTGTCAGTCGTAGCCAATTTAATAGAAAATTGTGGCACACAGCTTTTTTTTCCTGCAATTTATGGCATTTTATTTGTGTTACATCACATGGGATTCATGATCTAGTTGTATCTCAGAAGCAACAATTGATCACATGTATTAGATTTGGCGACCGGCTGTTTCGGCCTGTCAAGGCCTTCCTCGGCGGTCTATTATCTAAGGCAAAACAATATAGATGTCATGAGTGACTGGATGTATATAAAACAAAGCTAGTAAAAAGTAAATATGCATAGTCAAATAAATAAACTGAACAAACATATGTACAGTACATATATAATAGACAGGAAAATATACAATATCCATTGCCTGAAGAAACCGAATATATCTTAAGGGTGATGTGGTAACCAATCCAAATATAGGCAGGTCTGGTGGGAAACTAATAACAATATTGAGTAGTGTTACTGTAGTGGAGGCATGGGGTCTATATACATAGTAACATAGTACATAAGGCCGAAAAAAGACATTTGTCCATCCAGTTCGGCTTGTCATCCTGCAGTTGATCCAGAGGAAGGCAAAAAAAAAACTGTGAGGTAGAAGCCAATTTTCCTCACTTTAGGGAAATAAAAATTCCTTCCCGACTCCAATCAGGCAATCAGAATAAATCTCTGGATCAACGATCTCTCTCTAGTAGCTATAGCCTGTAATATTATTACACTCCAGAAATACATCCAGGCCCCTCTTGAATTCCTTTATTGTACTCACCATCACCACCTCCTCAGGCAGAGAGTTCCAGAGTCTCACTGCTCTTACCGTAAAGAATCCTCTTCTAATGAAAATATTATATGTGGCTAAGTCTGAAGCAAAGGTCATCATTTACACTATTTGTTGAAGTGTTTACCTGAATGCGACTCCTATGGCTCAGTAGCGCTGGATTACAGGGCCTGAGCCCGTGTGCACACTATATTTAAAGTGGGCTCCCAGGAGTGCCCGTCACATGGTCCGGACGTCCTATTACGCAGGTGGCGCTGGTGTGCGTTCCATCTGTACGTCACCTGGCTCCGGCCACCTCTCCGGTACTCCACAGCTCCATCTAGAGGTAAGCGATGGTATTTATGTCATTTAAATAGTATATTTATATGTGGAGGTGTATAAACTCCAATCTGAATGTGCCTTGATTACATCCATAGGCAGCATTTAGGTGCACCTGTGAGGCCTGCAACATATCAGCCAGCCATGGGTGGGACTCTAAGCCTCCTCCCTCGTCCCATTGTATGTGTAGTTAGTCACACTGGAGGGAGCTGTTTGCTGTGAGTCAGACCTTACGCTGCTGTAATTTGCCCACTGGCTCCTGGTACTACCCATAAGGTACAGGTAGGTTTAGCATTAGGTCCTGTGCCCCTTGAGAAACATTGGCGTGGTGCACAGGCTCAGATATGTCCTTAATATAAGGATATACTGGCTAAAGTCTAATTTTTAACATCAGTGTGAGGCTTTAGTCAGATGTTACTGTTTGCATCCACAACAGTAGTGCACCCATTCTTGTTACTATTTATTCTATATATCATTCCACGTCTACACATTTTACCATGTCGTGTAGGATGTCTCTTTGGCACTTGTGGTCTGCTGCGGGCATCCTCCACTGTATGCATTTTTTGCTGGGGATCGCCCTTAGCAACAGACCACAAGTGCATTATCCGCTCCCCCGAGCATAACTGCACAACTGCATTTGGTGTTTAGCATTTCCTTCCTCTTGAGACAACATATTTTTGTCATTTAAATCGTATATTGATATGTGGAGGTGTATAAACTCCAATCTAAATGCACCTTGATTACCATCCATAGGCAGCATTTAGGTGCACCTGTGAGGCCTGCAACATATCAGCCAGCCATGGGTGGGACTCTAAGCCTCCTCCCTCGTCCCATTGTATGTGTGGTTAGTCACACTGGAGGGAACTGGGAACTGTTTTCTGTGAGTCGGACCTTACGCTGCTGTAATTTGCCCACTGGCTCCTTGTACTACCCATACGGTACAGGTAGGTTTAGAGTTAGGTCCTGTGCCTCTTGAGAAACCTTGGCATGGTGCGCAGGCTCAGGTATGTCCTTAATATAAGGATATTTGATAGAAAATTGTGACACACTGCTTTTTTTGTCTGCAATTTATGGCATTTTATTTGTGTTACATAACATGGGATTCATGATCCAGTTATATCTCAAACAAAAAATGATCACATGTATTAGATTTGGAGACCGAATGACTTGGCACAGGGCAAGGGAGCGCATAGGAGAATGAGATGCTCCAATGCTAGCCTCAGGCGGGCTGCCTGGGTGAAATTAAGGGTATGTCTGGGTTCAGCTCTGAACCCGGTGTGAGGCAGTGACAGGCCTTATGGTTGTTAGGGGAGATATATGGCAGGATTTGCTGTGTCTTCCCCACAATCACCAGGTCTAAAGAAAGACCAGGTGTAGTAATAACCTGGGGATAAAGGAATCCTCATAGAGAGAGGGGGTGGTGACTTGCACACAGAAGGCTGGAGTGGCTCTGTGTGGTCTGAGATGGGAGGGCTGAGAGACCACTATCCCCCAAGAGACACTAGTGTGGGTGCAGCCTGGAGGCTACTGGAGGTTGGGCTGGGAAAGCTGTATATCATCACGGGTGTGAACTGTGTTACGCTTTAGGTGAGTCAGGGAAACCTGTGTGTTTAGGTAGAGCCCAGATGGTCAAGGTATGTTATTTTGGCTTTGTATTTTTTTTCCCGTTATGCCGTGTGCCACAATAAAGCACAGTTTGGCCCCTAAATCCTGTAAGTGTGTGGTTGCAACCTCCAAAAAAGAGTTAACCCCCCACACCGGACAACCCCTTTAAAATAAACTTGTCCCCGGGGGCGTGTCCTGAGCATGCTGCTTTGAGCACGCACCTAACAAATGTTCCAGATCCTGGGCCCTATAATCCACCTTTCCACTATACCCAGCTTATTTCCCCCCCATGAGGGAGGATGGTTAGGCAATCAGGACGCCATGGATCCTCCTACCTGGCTTCAGAACCACAAATCGCCCACTACTTCAGCCAAGTTCTGGCCCCGACACGCCTTGCTGGTGAATCCAAGATGGCACCGGCAACTGAGCTGGAGGTTGCACCTGCGGAGCAACTGGGCTCTGCTCTCTGTGGAGGCACGCCTACATCAGACAAACAACCCGTTTCGTCTCCCGCTCCAGTCGCACAATCCCCAATGCTTCTATTCTGGCTGCCCCAAAATGAACCAGAGCCAAGGACTAATACCGTCCGGATGCCTGGCTTGGTGAGTTCCTCCTCACCTGACAATATTGTGGGTCTTGCGGTGCCCAGCCTCCCTGTAGTGCTGAACCTCGCATATGGCGCAGAGAATATGGCCTCACATTATGATGACGCATCACCTTCGCAGATAGCGCAGCCCGGAGCTCTCTCTGCGACCGCAAGGGACTTTGTAATCTTTTAAACTCTTCTCTGACGCCTCTGAGACCCATTCTGCTCCCTCTTTCACCAGCAGCAGACATCCCAAGTGCCTGAAATTGAAAGATATATTGTCCCTACTCAATAACCTACCTATAAAAAATGATACAGAAGCCATAATAAGAAGGGTTGAATCCAAACAAGAGCAGGCCATCGTGGCTGTAAAGTCTGATTTGATAAATGTCTCTACTCAGTTGTCCACCCAGATTCAAGTCTCTTTTATATTAGACTCCCGTCTTACCAAAGTGGAAGAAACCTTCACCTCTCAACGTGAAATGAATAGACACATGCTTTTACAATTAGATGACCAGGAAAATAGGGGTCGCCATAACAACATTAAGCTGCGGGAGATTCCAGAAGAAGTCCCCACGACCGATCTGCAGAAGGTTGTGTCTACTATCTTCAACACCCTCCTTTCCAGACCAACAGATAGAGTGATCAAATTGGATAGATTACACTGGGTCCTGGGACCCAGACGTCTGGATAATCCTGCTCCTCGAGATGTTCTATGTAAGGTTCATTTTTTCAGGGAGAAAGAAGAGATTCTACAACGGGTGTAGAGACAAGGCCCCATTATGTTTGGAAATGCCTGGATCCAACTGCTACCAGATGTATCGAGGCGGACCCTGATAATGAGATGCACCCCAAAACCTCTCCTGCAATCTCTCTTCAAAGTGGGAGCAACATACAATTGGGGGTCAACCTTTCCATCTCATCATTCGCAGAAATGGTCTTTCTTTCGCCCTACACTCCACGGATCAAGCTGGGGATCTAGCCCGGTTTCTGGAAATGCCCACTGTCATTCTAGTGGACTGGCTAGATGTCTGTATTCCTCTGGCGACCACTACACTCCCCCATTCTCGTGACAAGTCTCCTTACAAACTCTCTCGAGGGATACAGTTAGCGGCACAGGATCTGCATATGGAAACTCACCCGACAAATGGGTACTGAAGCTTTCTGCTATAATCTCTCTCTGAGCTCCTCTTAGTGAGATACCTGTCTAGCTTAGGCTTCCTCTCACTACCAACTGACTGGCCGATTTCTGCCCTCAGTGGTAGGACAGCTCATATTCATACTTGTCCTGACCTCCTCTGACGGTTACCTGGTGTATTTATCACATTGGGCTCAGAGAAAGGGAAGCAATTCAATTTGCTCTTCCTCTTCCCACATAGGGAAGAGACTCTTGGTTGGCTCATTAGTGGGCTCACTGAGAATTGCTAAGTGGATTTTTGGTTCCACTGTTTTGGTTCGACTACTTTTGCACTTTACCCGTTCTGGATTAGCTGGAGTGGGTAGTTAGCTTATAAAGCTACCCTACTGTGCACCTTTCCCTCTAGGGTAATCAAGTCCAGCTAAAGCCTAACCCTAGCAAAAATATAAATGATTAAAGTTTAATATTACTTAAGACAGACACATTGTCCACATAATGTCCAAGCCCACATCGGACCACCCAGATAACCAAACTTTTTTTGGGGGAGGGGATGTTGGAGATAGCCCTAGGCTAAAAACCCTAATGCTCGGCCCTGAGCCCAGGGGCGACTCCTGATGGTGGAGGCCCCCTGTCCTCGAACCTAACTGGACACTCCTGATGTGCCCTAACGAGTGAGGTGGTTGAGAGTCAGGGTCGACTGTGGCGGGCCGGTATGGGCGTGGACAAGGAGGATCAATAACACACAGTGCACGGCGTATACAGCCCTGTTGATGCAGAGGACCAACAGGTACACGATGCAATAAACTAAACTATAATTACATAAAGACACCGAATGAAGGATAGTCAAATTATGTCACAGATCAAGTCTGTGTAAAGCCCCGACGCGTTTCCCCCACCATGTGGGATCATCAGGGGGTGGATACGTATAAGATAAATCACCAATAAGGATAATAGAGCAAAGACCATGTCAGACGGGTGGAGACCCAAACAATGTTGGCATCCCTATCAGGTAGCCGTCTAGCAGGCGGTGTCAAATAACATATAAAGTTAAAAATGAAAGGGAATTGGACCAGATAGTATTCCCGGGAGGTCTAAAGGGATAAATACAAGATCGGGCATCTTGATATAGCGGGCATGTGAAACTCACAGACAGCCATCAACCGTAGATATTGGAGTACGGCAAGATATAAAGCGCATACGTGATCGTGGTTGATGCCAGGAGAAACAAATGGCAGTCTTCTAAATAGTGGTGCTCTAGACAACAGGTTGTATTAATGTAGTCCAGAGTCTGTTTAACTCACATCCAATATGTAAGGATACTTTAACGGTGATCTGGATAGTGTAGTCCGGCCCCTCAGGGTCTGGCCGTCCACTAATTGAAGTACACTTAATGACAAAGAAGTACATACATGTCAGGTATGCCCAGAGAGTATCATCTCCTGGCTGGCTGTAATAAAAAAGGAGTACTTACTTATAAAGATGAGTCCCTCAGAACCTCAGAAGCCTCCCAGGGTCCAATACTTGGTCAGATCCAAGTAGCCCTTAATTTATACAGGTCCTCTAATTAGAAATCTAATCACCTGTTGATAGGTGACCCCCCCCGGGTGTGTGGCTCACACGCCTGAACTAGTGTCGGCGTGCGCTCCATCGTGGAACGCACGCCGCAGGATATCCGGTTCAGTCGTCCGGATATGACGTCATAGGGTCTTGCGTTCCACGATGGAGCGCACGCCGACAGAAAGCACAGACAGTTTGTGAGGGACCTCAGTGAATTCAAGGAGAATAGGGCTTACAGCATTGTACAGAAACCGGAAGGGGCTGTTGAACCCTCATCTTCTGAATTCGACTCATCAGATACCGACTCATATGCAAAGTCCCACGGCAGCTCTTCCCTTACAGGCCGTCAGGGGACGAGGCGACGAGGCGGACGGGGATGGCAGAGGGGAGCTGGTTACAGGGGAAGGGCACGGGGTTCACGAGGGTCAGGATACGTGAATACTTCCTCCTCCTCACCTCCCTCTGGATATTCCAACACCCAAATTCATACTCAGACCCAACCTCAGCCTTCATCCACCTCTTTTTTAGACAAAAATGCGATGCCGTATCCACTGCGCGGTCGCCTGGACAAGGGTCAGTGATGGACCTCCAAATCATCAATCTGTCCAAACGGTGTCTTACTCCGGACGAGGTGGAGGTCCTCAAAAGAGGCCTGTCATTTGTGCCTACATCCAACTTTAGTCTTTTTTCTTGGACTAAGGACCTCCACCTCTTCTGCAGGAGACTCCGCTGGCACAAGTTCTTCAAGGTCTCAAATAGAGACACCTGTAACAGGCTTGGTCTTGGTGAGGAAGATTTCGATGATCTCCAAACCCTCACTGAATTAAATAGGGACCACACTCGAACTGTTGGTTCAGGTCCCTTTACAACACTGAGACCAAAAAGTAAGAAAATGCCACCACCGGCAAATTACGAACATGTAGATATTTTTCTACAGATGGTGATAAGGGACCTTGAAGAGCTTGACCAACGAGGCCCAAAATTCTATAATCTGTCCATCTCAGAGATGAATGCACTACGTTCCCTGGAGAAAGATCGCAGTATCGTAATAAAATCTTCAGATAAAGGTGGTAATCTAGTGGTACTTGAGAACGAGGCTTACATGCATATGTGCTTGGAACTGCTAAAGGACAAGGAGGGATATAGAATTTTACCGTCCAACCCGACTCAGACGTTTTTAACCGAGCTTAAAGACATCTTATTGCTCGGTCTGGAGAATAAGGTGATTGGAACATCAGAATTCGAATTTCTCTTACCGAGTAAACCCATGATAGCGACCTTCTATGGACTCCCGAAAGTCCACAAGGGGACTAATCCACTTAAAGGTCGCCCCATAGTGTCAGGTGTAAATTCGCTTACCCAGAACTGTGGGGTGTATTTAGATAAAGTGCTGAGGGAGTTCGTTGTGTCCCTCCCGGCATATACGAGGGACACAATGGACTTCCTCAGCAAAATTGATGCCCTTACCCTTGACCCTGAATGTATGCTGTGTAGTATTGACGTGGAATCACTATACAGCTCCATTCCACATCAACATGGGATCAAGGCCATTGAATATTTTCTAGGCGCCAGGGGCATTCAATTTGACCTACATAATGCCTTCATTATTAGGCTGCTTGAGTACACCCTTACTCACAATTTCTTTTTGTTTAACTCTAAATTCTACCACCAGCTCAGGGGGACGGCAATGGGCAGTCCCTGTGCCCCGACCTATGCCAACCTCTTCCTGGGCTGGTGGGAGGATACCCATGTCTTCCCAGATCGAGATGTCTGGTGGTCTAAGAATATCCAGCTATGGACCCGCTATATAGACGACGTTTTCGTCGTCTGGAAAGGTGATTCCTGTCAATTTAAACGTTTTGTGCTCGATCTTAACATGAACGAAATCGGACTCCACTTTACCTTCGAATACCATCCGTCGAGTATTACCTTTCTTGACGTCAAGGTAACAATAGTGGGAGACCGACTTTCTACTAACATACATAGGAAAACAACTGCAACCAACTCTCTTCTTCACTGGAGCAGTTACCACCCTACCCCCCTGAAACGGGGTATCCCTAGGGGACAATACCTCCGAGTTCGGAGGAACTGCTCCAGTGACGAAGCATTCTTTAATGAGGCGAGGGCTCTCCAGGATAGGTTTATAGCAAGGGGGTATCCACGATCGGTGCTTGGGGAAGCCTTTAAGCACGCATCAACTAGTAAACGTAATGACCTACTAAGCCCTAAAAAGAGGATCACGGACAGCCCCCAACCATTGAGGATTATTTCAAATTTCGACACCGCTAACCCGGATATCAAAAAAATACTCAACAAATATTGGCCAATCCTGAGGATGGACCCGGACCTTTTACAGGTCGTTACGGAACGTCCATCTGTGTCCTATCGGCGGGGCAGGAGTCTCAAAGATAGGTTGGTAGCTAGTCATTTCACACCACCCGTCAGGGCAGGTACCTGGCTGGACCGGAGACCAGTAGGCATTTATAAATGTGGTAGTTGTAAAGCCTGCCCCTTCCTGAATACGGCCAAAACTATTGTAGGATCCACCTCTGGCCAGGTGTTCCAGGTACGAGATTTCATCAATTGTAGATCCAGGGGGCTGGTGTATTTGTGCCAATGCACTTGCCCTCTGGACTATGTTGGGAAAACTACGAGAGAGTTCAGAAGGCGTATTTTGGAACATATCAATGATGTCAAAAATAAGGAAATTACTCCGATAGCTGGACATGTTAATGATCATCATGGTGGGGATCCAGGATGTCTTCGATTCACGGCACTTGAATTAATACATCCATCGCCACGCGGAGGGGATTGGGACCGGAGGATCCTACAAAAAGAAAGCGAATGGATCCATAGACTCCGGTCTCAATCCCCCCTTGGCCTAAATGAAAGATTGACTTTTTCCTGCTTCTTATAATCCGTTTTGCTTACTGGCCTTTGGCCTATGCCAGTTACATCCACACTTTTTTCCCCTTCCCCCCCCCCCGCCCCTTCCCTGTCCTTTCCTTTATCCTTGCAGCATATGGGCACGGATGGACATTTTTATCCTTTTGGACTGAGCCGGGTGCGTGAAGTACCCAAAACTTTTTGCTATCACAAACGGTGAATAGTAAATGTTTCACCGTCATCTCCATTATTTCTCTATATACTCTATATCTATTATTACAAGAACTCCTTGTCTTCACTATGGCCCTTTTATTTAATTATCTACCATCTTGATATCCTCTTTATCTATAGATTTATACATACCCCCCTCTGAGTATTAATCCGGAATAACTAAGCCACCATTTATTATCCAGATGGTTGATTTTTATATTTCTATATTACTTATTTTCATGTATCCATCATCATGGACCTACAAAAGCGGCTTTAGACTATCATTGACAGATTGTGGCCATGCACTTTTGCCACTTAATGTCGCTAGATATATATCATTGGGAGGATTTGATGCTCCCCTATTCGTTCTGGCCCTTTGCGCTCCACTCTGGAACGCAGGGCTCAGTCTGGTCATACCGCATCCAGACGCCGGGTTCGCTGTGCGTTCCACGCTGGAACGCAAGACCCTATGACGTCATATCCGGACGACTGAACCGGATATCCTGCGGCGTGCGTTCCACGATGGAGCGCACGCCGACACTAGTTCAGGCGTGTGAGCCACACACCCGGGGGGGGTCACCTATCAACAGGTGATTAGATTTCTAATTAGAGGACCTGTATAAATTAAGGGCTACTTGGATCTGACCAAGTATTGGACCCTGGGAGGCTTCTGAGGTTCTGAGGGACTCATCTTTATAAGTAAGTACTCCTTTTTTATTACAGCCAGCCAGGAGATGATACTCTCTGGGCATACCTGACATGTATGTACTTCTTTGTCATTAAGTGTACTTCAATTAGTGGACGGCCAGACCCTGAGGGGCCGGACTACACTATCCAGATCACCGTTAAAGTATCCTTACATATTGGATGTGAGTTAAACAGACTCTGGACTACATTAATACAACCTGTTGTCTAGAGCACCACTATTTAGAAGACTGCCATTTGTTTCTCCTGGCATCAACCACGATCACGTATGCGCTTTATATCTTGCCGTACTCCAATATCTACGGTTGATGGCTGTCTGTGAGTTTCACATGCCCGCTATATCAAGATGCCCGATCTTGTATTTATCCCTTTAGACCTCCCGGGAATACTATCTGGTCCAATTCCCTTTCATTTTTAACTTTATATGTTATTTGACACCGCCTGCTAGACGGCTACCTGATAGGGATGCCAACATTGTTTGGGTCTCCACCCGTCTGACATGGTCTTTGCTCTATTATCCTTATTGGTGATTTATCTTATACGTATCCACCCCCTGATGATCCCACATGGTGGGGGAAACGCGTCGGGGCTTTACACAGACTTGATCTGTGACATAATTTGACTATCCTTCATTCGGTGTCTTTATGTAATTATAGTTTAGTTTATTGCATCGTGTACCTGTTGGTCCTCTGCATCAACAGGGCTGTATACGCCGTGCACTGTGTGTTATTGATCCTCCTTGTCCACGCCCATACCGGCCCGCCACAGTCGACCCTGACTCTCAACCACCTCACTCGTTAGGGCACATCAGGAGTGTCCAGTTAGGTTCGAGGACAGGGGGCCTCCACCATCAGGAGTCGCCCCTGGGCTCAGGGCCGAGCATTAGGGTTTTTAGCCTAGGGCTATCTCCAACATCCCCTCCCCCAAAAAAAGTTTGGTTATCTGGGTGGTCCGATGTGGGCTTGGACATTATGTGGACAATGTGTCTGTCTTAAGTAATATTAAACTTTAATCATTTATATTTTTGCTAGGGTTAGGCTTTAGCTGGACTTGACTAAATTTTGAATACTTAACCCATCATTATATTCTTTATCTCAATTTGCTGGATGTTTATTTCCCTCTAGGGTAACCTTTTGCTGTTATTCTCCCTTTCCTATTGTTCCTGTCTCCCCTCCCTCCGCCTACACCGCTCGCCTCTCCCCTTTATTTTATTTTCCTTCTTTCTCTTTTTCTCTCCTCCATCTTTTTTATACAGGTCTGAAACATGCTTACCATCAGCTTTGGTCTTATCAACACCAATGGTCTCCACACACCCGAGAAAAGGTCCTCCATTTTCCAGCTCCTATGGAGTAAGAAGATACAAATTGCATTTATACAGGAAACACATTTCTGCAAGGTTGTCCTCCCCTTTTCAAATCTCCCAGGTACCCAGACACTTAGGGCTGTTTCACACGAACGGATGCCGTGCGTGACATCCGCTCCGTGAAGACGGCCAAGACCCGATGCGAACTGCAGAGGCACGGAGCATTAAAATGACTGATAATGCTCCGTGCCTCTCTGTGATCTCTTTACTATGGAATCACAGTGAGATAAAGTTGTCACCGTGATTTCGTAGTAAAGAGATCACAGAGAGGCACGGAGCATTATCAGTCATGTTAATGCTCCGTGCTTCTGCAGTCTGCATCGGGTCTTGGCTGTCATTCACGGAGAGGATTTCACGCACGGCATCCGCTCGTGTGAAACAGCCCTTACCATAGCTGTTACTCAGTTTAAAGTCAAAAGGAGTAAGCATACCATTATCTAGAACTGCCCCCTGGGAAGTAGTAGATGTTCAAACAGATGAGGAAGGCATATTTCTATTCCTTAAGGGCCACATTGCCGAACATCTCTATACCTTGGCCAACATATACTTGCCCAATACTAATCAATTTAAGACGTTGTCGAGAATCCTATCAAAACTTGATGGTTTTACACTATTGGTCGGAGGGGATCTAAACTTTGCCATAGACCCATTGGTAGATGTCTCTAGGGGAGCCTCTCATTTAGCTTACTTGCATTTCCACTGCATTTAACGCCTCCTGCATTCACACCAGCTGGTCGACGTTTGGAGGGCGATAACCATAAAGTTCGGGAATACACTTATTATTATCAGGCAAGGTATGTGTACTCCAGACTGGATTACTTCCTGATCCAAAATTCGGCAGTGTCCATCCTTGAATCCTCTTCTTTTTACTCTATGACTTTCTCAGACCATGCAATGCTACATGTTTCCCTTAAAAAAAAAAAAATCCTGCTCCTAAGTCTTGGCAGTGGAGATTGAACGATATAGAAATCTCACAAGACATCCAAATTGTCCTGTCACGTTATTTTGAAGAAAACCAGGTGGACAACACTTCCCCTTTGACAGTCTGGGTGGCCCAAAAGTGTGTGGTTAGGGGGGCACTCATCAAACATGGAGCCAGACTTAAAAAAAAAAAAATATATATATCTCAACTACTTGCTGAGGTCTCCCGTCTAGAAAAGGAGCATAAACAATTGCATGCTCTAGTCTCTCGCGCAGCCTTATTAGTAGCTCGGGGGAAACTTAAAGAGAAACTTGATGTATGCACCAAAATACTACTAACCAGGGGTAGATGACATTTCTTTGAATTTGGTAACAAATGTAGTAGGACGTTGGTTTGCTCCTTATGAGAACAAAGAGCGAGAAATAATGTACCTTTGATTGCTTCCCCCAGGGGCCCCTACCTAAACGATCCAGATAAGATAGCAGAGGCTTTTTCTCTATATTATAGGGATTTATATAATCTCCCTTGCTTGAACCCAAATAACCCAGCCCCAGACAATGGCAATGTGCAAATACCTATCACATTCGGGCCTAGCGAAAATCCCAAGGGAGGCTCTCGTGGCTCTTAATGAACCCATCTTGGAGGAGGAATTAACGGAAGCTCAAAAATGTATGCAACCAAGTAAAGCTCCTAGTCCAGATGGACTAACAGCCTCTTACTACAAGAAATACCTAACCCTTCTAAAAAACCCACCCACAAAAGCGCTGAACTCGGTATCAGTAGGGAACCCGCTCTCTAGACACATGACACATGCAAACAGTAATACACAAAAAGGGAAAAGATCCAGCAGCCTGTGCAAGTTGCCGTCCGATCTTACTATTAAATACAGATCTGAAATTGTTTGTAAAAATCCTAGTCACGAGCATTGTCCCCCTCCTAACTGATCTTATCCATTCCGACCAAGTGGGGTTTATACCATCTAGAGAAGCCCAAGATAACACAACTAAAGTGCTAAACCTGATTCATCCTAACCCTACTATCACTGGCATCTCAGTCGTTGCCCAGGAAGTTAAGATTGCTGCCTACGCTGATGACCTGTTGTTCACCATCACCAGGCCCCTAACCTCATTCCCGAACTGAATTGCATAGTTCAACACGTACAACACTCTTACCAACCTGAAAATTAACTTCCAAATATCAGAGGCGTGAATATATCAAGCTCGCTGGAATCGGCCTTAGCCGCCTCTTTCCCATTTAGATGGATAGCTGGAGCAGTCAAATACTTGGGAACCTGGATCCCAAAAGATCTGAGGGAGATTTATAGTAGGAACTATATCCCTCTCTTAGGCTGGATCAGAGAAGATCTAGGCAGATGGTCAAAAGGCCTCTATACATGGTTTGGCCGGTGTGCCATCTATAAGATTAATGTCATTTGGGGTGTCCGTGACTCAGACCCGAACATTTTCGTAAAAGTTCGAGTTCGGTGTTCGACGCTTTCTTGGCGCTTTTTGAAAGGCTGCAAAGCAGCCTATCAACAAGCGTCATACTACTTGCCCCAAGAGGCCGTCACAGCCATGCCTACTATTGGCATGGCTGTGATTGGCCAGTGCAGCATGTGACCCAGCCTCTATTTAAGCTGGAGTCACGTAGCGCCGCACGTCACTCTGCTCTGATCAGTGTAGGGAGAGGTTGCAGCTGCGACGTTAGGGCGAGATTAGGCAGTGATTAACTCCTCCAAAAGACTTCATTCAGAGATCGATCTGCAGCTGTGGATGATTGAACTGCTGCTATTCAATTGCTCACTGTTTTTAGGCTGCCCAGAGCGTTTTTCATTCACTTTTTTCTGGGGTGATCGGCGGCCATTTTGTGTCTTGTGGTGCGCCAGCACAAGCTGCCACCAAGTACATTTAACCCTCAATAGTGTGGTTATTTTTTGGCTATATCCTACATCAGGGTGAAGCTGTCACACCAAGTGCATTTAACCATCAATAGTGTGGTTATTTTTTGCCTATATCCTACATCAGGGTCAAGCTGTCACACCAAGTGCATTTAACCATCAATAGTGTGGTTATTTTTTGGCCATATCCCAGTCTAATTCTGTCTGTAAACGTATACCTGTCACCCAGCGCCTAAATAATAGGCCTCAAATTTATAGTTGGCTAAATCTGTGGTTATTGCTGTAGCTGGGCAAGTTATTTAGTATCCGTCAAAGCACAGTTTTTGTTCTGGGTTGAAATACAATTCCCAATTTAGCAATTCTCTAAATTAGTGGTTTCTGCTGTATCAGGCCTATTTTAAATTTATCCCTAAAAGGGTAGATAAGATTCAAGGTGCAGATAGGGTCATTCTCAATAACTTCACACACACGCTACTGTGCATATCCCAGTCTAATTCTGTCCGTAAACGTATACCTGTCACCCAGCGCCTAAATAATAGGCCTCAAATTTATATTCCTCCAAATCTGTCATTATTGCTGTAGCTGGTCAAGTTATTTAGTGTCCGTCAAAGCACAGTTTTTGTTCTGGGTTGAAATACAATTCCCAATTTAGCAATTCTCTAAATTAGTGGTTTCTGCTGTATCAGACCTACTTTAAATCTATCCCTAAAAGGGTATATAAGATTCAAGGTGCACATAGGGTCATTCTCAATAACTTCACACACACGCTACTGTGCATATCCCAGTCTAATTCTGTCTGTAAACGTATATCTGTCACCCAGCGCCTAAATAATAGGCCTCAAATTTATAGTCAGCTAAATCTGTGGTTACTGCTGTGCCTGTATTAGTGTAATACGGTACCTAAATAGATAGCCAGATAGTGTTAGGTGTCTGTAAAAAAAGGCCTGAATTTGAATTCAATACATTGGGCCAAATAATATTTTTGTTGTTGTGGTGAACGATAACAATGAGGAAAACATCTAGTAAAAGCACGCGGACATGGTCGTGGTGGTGTTAGTGGACCCTCTGGTGCTGGGAGAGGACGTGGCCATTCTGCCACAGCCACACGTCCTAGTGTACCAACTACCTCAGGTCCCAGTAGCCGCCATAATTTACAGCAATATTTGGTGGGGCCCAATGCCGTTCTAAGGATGGTAAGGCCGGAGCAGGTACAGGCATTAGTCAATTGGGTGGCTGACAGTGGATCCAGCACGTTCACATTATCTCCCACCCAGTCTTCTGCAGAAAATGCACAGATGGCGTCTGAAAACCAAGCCCATCAGTCTGTCACATCACCCCCATGCATACCAGGGAAACTGTCTGAGCCTCAAGTTATGCAGCAGTCTATTATGCTGTTTGAAGACTCCGCTGGCAGGGTTTCCCAAGGGCATCCACCTAGCCCTTCCCCAGCGGTGGAAGACATAAAATGCACTGACGCACAACCACTTATGTTTCCTGATGATGAGGACATGGGAATACCACCTCAGCATGTCTCTGATGATGACGAAACAGGTGCCAACTGCTGCGTCTTTCTGCAGTGTGCAGACTGAACAGGAGGTCAGGGATCAAGACTGGGTGGAAGACGATGCAGGGGATGATGACGTCCTAGACCCCACATGGAATGAAGGTCGTGCCACTGACTTTCAGAGTTCGGAGGAAGAGGCAGTGGTGAGACCGAGCCAACAGCGTAGCAAAAGAGGGAGCAGTGGGCAAAAGCAGAACACCCGCCGCCAAGAGACTCCGCCTGCTACTGACCGCCGCCATCTGGGACCGAGCACCCCAAAGGCAGCTTCAAGGAGTTCCCTGGCATGGCACTTCTTCAAACAATGTGCTGACGACAAGACCCGAGTGGTTTGCACGCTGTGCCATCAGAGCCTGAAGCGAGGCATTAACGTTCTGAACCTTAGCACAACCTGCATGATCAGGCACCTGCATGCAAAGCATGAACTGCAGTGGAGTAAACACCTTAAAAACAAGGAAGTCACTCAGGCTCCCCCTGCTACCTCTTCTGCTGCTGCCGCCTCGGCCTCTTCTGCTGCTGCCGCCTCGGCCTCTTCTGCTGCTGCCGCCTCGGCCTCTTCTGCTGCTGCCGCCTCAGCCTCTTCTGCTGCTGCCGCCTCTGCCTCTTCCTCAACCTCTCGAGGAACGTTGGCACCTGCCGCCCAGCAAACAGGGAATGTACCACCAACACCACCACCTCCGTCACCAAGCATCTCAACAATGTCACACGGCAGCGTTCAGCTCTCCATCTCACAAACATTTGAGAAAAAGCGTAAATTCCCACCTAGCCACCCTCGATCCCTGGCCCTGAATGCCAGCATTTCTAAACTACTGGCCTATGAAATGCTGTCATTTAGGCTGGTGGACACAGACAGCTTCAAACAGCTCATGTCGCTTGCTGTCCCACAGTATGTTGTTCCCAGCCGGCACTACTTCTCCAAGAGAGCCGTGCCTTCCCTGCACAACCAAGTATCCGATAAAATCAAGTGTGCACTATGCAACGCCATCTGTGGCAAGGTCCACCTAACCACAGATACGTGGACCAGTAAGCACGGCCAGGGACGCTATATCTCCCTAACTGCACACTGGCTAAATGTAGTGGCAGCTGGGCCCCAGGCGGAGAGCTGTTTGGCGCACGTCCTTCCGCCACCAAGGATCGCAGGGCAACATTCTTTGCCTTCTGTTGCCACCTCCTCCTACTCAGCTTCCTCCTCCTCTTCTTCCACCTGCTCATCCAGTCGACCACACACCTCCACCACCAACTTCAGCACAGCCCGGGGTAAACGTCAGCAGGCCATTCTGAAACTCATATGTTTGGGGGACAGGCCCCACACCGCACAGGAGTTGTGGCGGGGTATAGAACAACAGACCGACGAGTGGTTGCTGCCGGTGAGCCTCAAGCCCGGCCTGGTGGTGTGTGATAATGGGCGATATCTCGTTGCAGCTCTGGGACTAGCCGGTTTGACGCACATCCCTTACTTGGCGCATGTGCTGAATTTGGTGGTGCAGAAGTTCATTCACAACTACCCCGACATGTCAGAGCTGCTGCATAAAGTGCGGGCCGTCTGTTCGCGCTTCCGGCGTTCACATCCTGCCGCTGCTCGCCTGTCTGCGCTACAGCGTAACTTCGGACTTCCCGCTCACCGCTTTATATGCGGCATGCCCACCAGGTGGAACTCCACCTTGCACATGCTGGACAGACTGTGCGAGCAGCAGCAGGCCATAGTGGAGTTTCAGCTGCAGCACGCACGGGTCAGTCACACTGCGGAACAGCACCACTTCACCACCAATGACTGGGCCTCCATGCGAGACCTGTTTGCCGTGTTGCGCTGTTTCGAGTACTCCACCAACATGGCCAGTGGCGATGAAGCCGTTATCAGCGTTACAATACCACTTCTATGTCTCCTTGAGAAAACACTTAGGGCGATGATGGAAGAGGAGGTGGCCCAGGAGGAGGAGGAGGAGGAGGAGGAGGAGGAAGAGGGGTCATTTTTAGCACTTTCAGGCCAGTCTCTTAGAAGTGACTCAGAGGGAGGTTTTTTGCAACAGCAGAGGCCAGGTACAAATGTGGCCAGCCAGGGCCCACTACTGGAGGACGAGGAGGACGAGGATGAGGAGGAGGTGGAGGAGGATGAGGATGAAACATGGTCACAGCAGGGTGGCACCCAACGCAGCTCGGGCCCATCACTGGTGCGTGGCTGGGGGGAAACGCAGGACGATGACGATACGCCTCCCACAGAGGACAGCTTGTCCTTACCCCTGGGCAGCCTGGCACACATGAGCGACTACATGCTGCAGTGCCTGCGCAACGACAGCAGAGTTGCCCACATTTTAACGTGTGCGGACTACTGGGTTGCCACCCTGCTGGATCCACGGTACAAAGACAATGTGCCCACCTTACTTCCTGCACTGGAGCGTGATAGGAAGATGCGCGAGTACAAGCGCACGTTGGTAGACGCGCTACTGAGAGCATTCCCAAATGTCCCAGGGGAACAAGTGGAAGCCCAAGGCCAAGGCAGAGGAGGAGCAAGAGGTCGCCAAGGCAGCTGTGTCACGGCCAGCTCCTCTGAGGGCAGGGTTGGCATGGCAGAGATGTGGAAAAGTTTTGTCAACACGCACCTTGTTAACTGCACCACCACCTGATACGCAACGTGTTAGCAGGAGGCAACATTTCACTAACATGGTGGAACAGTACGTGTGCACACCCCTCCACGTACTGACTGATGGTTCGGCCCCATTCAACTTCTGGGTCTCTAAATTGTCCACGTAGCCAGAGTTAGCCTTTTATGCCTTTGAGGTGCTGGCCTGCCCGGCGGCCAGCGTTTTGTCTGAACGTGTATTCAGCACGGCAGGGGGCGTCATTACAGACAAACGCAGCCGCCTGTCTACAGCCAATGTGGGCAAGCTGACGTTCATAAAAATGAACCAGGCATGGATCCCACAGGACCTGTCCATCCCTTGTGCAGATTAGACATTAACTACCTCCCTTAACCATATATTATTGTACTCCAGGGCACTTCCTCATTCAATCCTATTTTTTTTTTTTTTCATTTTACCATTATATTGCGAGGCAACCCAAAGTTGAATGAACCTCTCCTCTGTCTGGGTGCCTGGGCCTAAATATATGACAATGGACTGTTACAGTGGTGGCTGACGTGAAGCCTGATTCTCTGCTATGACATGCAGACATGAAGCCAGATTCTCTGTTAAGGGACCTCTCTCCTCTGCCTGGGTGCCTGGGACTAAATATCTGACAATGGACTGTTACAGTGGTGGGTGACGTGAAGCCAGATTCTCTGCTATGGGACCTCTCTCCAATTGATATTGGTAATTTTTATTTATTTTATTTTTATTTTTATTCATTTCCCTATCCAGATTTGTTTGCAGGGGATTTGCCTACATGTTGCTGCCTTTTGCAGCCCTCTAGCTCTTTCCTGGGCTGTTTTACAGCCTTTTTAGTGCCGAAAAGTTCGGGTCCCTATTGACTTCAATGGGGTTCGGGTTCAGGACGAAGTTCGGGTCGGGTTCGGATCCCGAACCCGAACATTTCCGGGAAGTTCGGCCGAACTTCTCGAACATCCAGGTGTTCACTCAACTCTATTCCTGACTAGTGGCTGATAGTAGTGCTGCCACGAGGCCCCAGCACTGACTCCTCCTCCTGATAAAGTATACAATGTGAAGAGTGTCAATGATATCACTAGCAAGTTATATTCATTGAAGTAGTCCTCCTCCCGGGTCCCTTTCTTAGAGTAGAACCCGAAGTACCCGCTTCCCCTGCTTCCTAGCTATTCCCCTGTTGTGATGATTTATGATCGGACAGCATCAGTGTGGGAAAAAAAAATATAATCTCTTTGCAAAGAAGTAAAGTGGTTGCCATCTTAGTGGCAAACCACTTCATTAGAGATGAGAGGATCAATTTGAATTTGATTCAGAATTAGTCCAGAATTTTCCAAAAATTCAGATTCATGTGAACCCAGAAACTCAAAGATATGCAAATGAGCTTTTCTTCCAAAAGGAAGGGAACGATAAACACGTCTGATGACACTAGATATGCTAATTTGAATATATTTTTCCCTGAAACCCAGATGAACATTGACAAGCATACAATACTTCTCACGTATACCACACATACTAGGCATTCTCTATTTTTTTTCACTGTAATATAATTGCAGTTGCCTGCAAGCATGTGTGTCAGGCCTACAGCGTGTACTGTGCCCACTACTGCCAGTGCCCAGTTGCACCACTCATATCTGGTGTCACAGTAGCTTGCACACATAGTACAACTAATCAAAAAAAAAAATGACAGGCAGAGGCAGACCACCCCGCAGGGGCCGTCTTGGTCGTGGTGCTGTGATTTCCTTTGGTCCCAGAATAATGCCCAGTGTTCAGAGGCCACGTACCCTGAACTCAAAAAGTTCTGAGGACATAGTTGACTGGCTAACACAGGACAACCAATCTTCTACAGCTTCCGTTCGGAACCTTGACGCACCATCCTCATCCAGCTCAGCTTCGGGCCCCTCTCAAGTTACCACTCGCCCGCCTGCCGCCACCACCAACACTAGCATCACAGCTGCTTCACTTGATCTGTCAGAGGAGTTATTTACACATCAGTTGGAAGAAATGAGTGATGCGCAACCATTATTGCCAGAGGATGTAGATAACAGGGATATGTCTCAGTCAGGCAGCATTAGACACATGGACGTACGGTGTGATGATGATGATGATGTTGTACCCGCTGCTGCTTTCTTTGCTGAGTTGTCAGATACAAGTAAAGCGGTTGATGATGACAATGTGTCCATGTGGGTGCCCGCTCGAAGAGAAGAAGAACAGGGGGAAAGTTCAGATGGGGAGACAGAGAGAAGGAGGAGACGAGTTGGAAGCAGGGGGAGGTCATCGCAAGGAGCTAGTGGCACAGTCAGACAGCATGTATCCGCACCCTGGGTCATCCAGACAGCACGCCAATCAACGCATGCTGTTGCCACCACCAAAATGCCGTCATTGCAAAGCTCAGCAGTTTGGCATGTGTGTCTGCCTCTGATAACAACGATGCCATTTGCAACCTGTGCCAAAAGAAACTGAGTCGTGGGAAGTCCAACACCCACCTAGGTACAACTGCTTTGCGAAGGCACATGATCTCACATCACAAACGCCTAACACATGATGACGAGTACAAGCAGCACACAAACTTAAAGCCACCATCCTCCTCCTGGTCCAGCATCTTCAGCCACATCAACCACTGCTGTCCTCCTTGCCCCCTCTCACTCACCCGCCACTCCGCCTCTCGCCTTAAACAGTTCCTGCCCATCTCATGTTATACAGGTCCTTCTAAAAAAACTAGCATATTGTGATAAAGTTCATTATTTTCTGTAATGTACTGATAAACATTAGACTTTCATATATTTTAGATTCATTACACACCAACTGAAGTAGTTCAAGACTTTATTGTTTTAATATTGATGATTTTGGCATACAGCTCATGAAAACCCAGATTTCCTATCTAAAAAAATTTGCATATTTCATCCGACCAATAAAAGAAAAGTGTTTTTAATACAAAAAAAGTCAACCTTCAAATAATTATGATCAGTTATGCACTCAATACTTGGTCGGGAATCCTTTTGCAGAAATGACTGCTTCAATGCGGCGTGGCATGGAGGCAATCAGCCTGTGGCACTGCTGAGGTGTTATGCAGGCCCAGGATGCTTCGATAGCGGCCTTAAGCTCATCCAGAGTGTTGGGTCTTGCGTCTCTCAACTTTCTCTTCCCAATATCCCACAGATTCTCTATGGGGTTCAGGTCAGGAGAGTTGACAGGCCAATTGAGCACAGTAATACCATGGTCCGTAAACCATTTACCAGTGGTTTTGGCACTGTGAGCAGGTGCCAGGTTGTGCTGAAAAATGAAATCTTCATCTCCATAAAGCTTTTCAGCAGATGGAAGCATGAAGTGCTCCAAAATCTCCTGATAGCCAGCTTCATTGACCCTGCCCTTGATAAAACACAGTGGACCAACACCAGCAGCTGACATGGCACCCCAGACCATCACTGACTGTGGGTACTTGACACTGGACTTCAGGCATTTTGGCATTTCCCTCTTCCCAGTCTTCCTCCAGACTCTGGCACCTTGATTTCCGAATGACATGCAAAATTTGCTTTCATCCGAAAAAAGTACTTTGGACCACTGAGCAACAGTCCAGTGCTGCTTCTCTGTAGCCCAGGTCAGGCGCTTCTGCTGCTGTTTCTGGTTCAAAAGTGGCTTGACCTGGGGAATGCGGCACCTGTAGCCCATTTCCTGCACACGCCTGTACACGGTGGCTCTGGATGTTTCTACTCCAGACTCAGTCCACTGCTTCCGCAGGTCCCCCAAGGTCTGGAATCGGTCCTTCTCCACAATCTTCCTCAGGGTCCGGTCACCTCTTCTCGTTGTGCAGCGTTTTCTGCCACACTTTTTCCTTCCCACAGACTTCCCACTGAGGTGCCTTGATACAGCACTCTGGGAACAGCCTATTCGTTCAGAAATTTCTTTGTGTCTTACCCTCTTGCTTGAGGGTGTCAATGATGGCCTTCTGGACAGCAGTCAGGTCGGCAGTCTTACCCATGATTGCGGTTTTGAGTAATGAACCAGGCTGGGAGTTTTTAAAAGCCTCAGGAATCTTTTGCAGGTGTTTAGAGTTAATTAGTTGATTCAGATGATTAGGTTAATAGCTTGTTTAGAGAACCTTTTCATGATATGCTAATTTTTTTAGATAGGAATTTGGGGTTTTCATGAGCTGTATGCCAAAATCATCAATATTAAAACAATAAAAGGTTTGAACTACTTCAGTTGGTGTGTAATGAATCTAAAATATATGAAAGTCTAATGTTTATCAGTACATTACAGAAAATAATGAACTTTATCACAATATGCTAATTTTTTTAGAAGGACCTGTATAGAGAGAATCTAAGTCGCACATCCTCATTCCTATGCTACTGACATGACAACCGTTAACAATTTGCAGCATTTCTTTTGATAAAACATTGCTATACAGCACAAGTATCAATCATTTGCTGTGCACTATAATGAGGCATTGGTATACAGTTTGATCAAAGCGCATAGGCCCACTTACCGCGGCAAGGTTGCTTCTTGTTAAGTGGGGACCTACTCTAACCATAGCGCGACGCTGTGCGGTGACCACCGCGCCTCCACACCGCTCCAGCAGGCAACGGGATCCAGCAGCCACACCGCGGCCCCACCGTGAGGCAGAGCCACATAGGCCTCGGATCCCATCACTCCACCAGCACGGCACAGAGGCAGCGACGGCGCCGCGCTATGGATAGAGTAGGTCCCCACTTAACAAGAGGCAACCTTGTCGCGGTAAGTGGGCCTATGCTCTTTGATCAAACTGTATACTAATGCCTCTTCATAGTGCACAGCAAATGATTGATACTTGTGCTGTATAGCCATGGTTTATCAAACGAAATGCTGCATATTCCATACAGTTGTCATATTAGAAGTATAGGAATGAGGATGTGCGATCCAGATTCTCTCTACATTCCATGATTTATGTTGTGTATCCCCCTTTTCTCATCTGAGTCAGCACTCCTCCCCATTTGGCACAGGTGCTTTTAACTAGCAGTAGTCTGCAAAGGGTCAAATAATTCCTACCCCATCTCAATTGGAATTCCTGAGAAGCTGTGAACAGGTGATCCTTTTGCACCTGTTCACATGCGGCGCTGGACGGTGGCTGTCGCTGCTTTTGTGCAGTGCTGGTGGAGTGATGGGATCCGAGGCCTGGGTGGCTTTGCCTCACGGTGGGGCCGCGGTGTGGCTGTCGTCGGATCCCGTTGCCTGCTGGAGCGGTGTGGAGGCGCGGTGGTCGCCGCACGGCGCCGCGCTATGGATAGAGTAGGTCCCCACTTAACAAGAGGCAACCTTGTTGCGGTAAGTGGGCCTATGCTCTTTGATCAAACTGTATACTAATGCCTCTTTATAGCGCACAACAAATGATTGATACTTGTGCTGTATAGCCATGGTTTATCAAACGAAATGCTGCATATTCCATACAGTTGTCATATTAGAAGTATAGGAATGAGGATGTGCGATCCAGATTCTCTCTACATTCCATGAGTTCCTGCTCATCTGCCCACAGTCAGGTGTCTATTAAGGAAATGTTTGAGCGTAAGAAGCCAATGTCACACCCTTGCCCGGCGTCTGACAGCTGACTTGACGGAACTCTCAGCCCGCCAGCTTTTTCCATACAAGCTGGTGGAGTCTGAGTCCTTCAAAAAATTTGGAGCTATTGGGACACCGCAGAGGAAGGTACCCGGACAATTTTTTTTTTTCACAAAAGGCAATCCCCGACCTGTACTCTGGAAAAGGAAGTCATGGCATGTCTGGCACACATTGTTGGGGCAAGGGTCCATCTGACCACTGATACCTGGTCTGCAAAGCATGGTCAGGGCAGGTATATCACATACACTGCGCATTGTGTAAACCTACTGACGGCTGCCAAGCATGGAATACGTGGCTCTGCAGAGGAGTTGGTTACACCGCCACGACTTGTAGGCAGGCCTGCTGCCACCTCCTCTACTCCTCCTTGACTGAGTACTCTTCTGCTGCTGCGTCTTGCTCCACATCAACTGCACCCCCCCCAGCTCCCCAGGGGCTATTCCACATCCCGGATACGACAGTCTTGGGGTTGACTTGCCTGAAAGCAGAGAGTCGCACCGGACCAGCACTCCTGTCCGCCCTGAACGCACAGGTGGATCAGTGGCTGACTCCGCACCAACTGGAGATCAGCAAAGTGGTGTGTGACAATGGAAGCAATTTGTTGGCGGCATTGAATTTGGGCAAGTTGACACATGTGCTGTGCATGGCACATGTGTGTAATCTGATCGTACAACGCTTTGTGCATAAGTACCCAGGCTTACAGGACGTCCTCGAGCAGGCCAGGAAGGTGTGTGACCATTTCAGGCGTTCCTACACGGCCATGGCACACTTTTCAGATATTCAGTGGCGAAACAACATGCCAATAGAGATGTTGCGAACATAAAATTTTCTGTTCGCGAACTGCGAACGCAAATTTCCGCATATGTTCGCGAACGGGCGAACCGCCATAGACTTCAATTGGCAGGCGAATTTTAAAACCCACACAGACTCTTTCTGGCCACAATAGTGAATTAAAAGGGGACTAACACCTGGACTGTGGCATGCCGGAGGGGCATCCATGGCAAAACTCCCATTGAAAACGATGTAGTTGACGCAGAGTCTGGTTTTAATCCATAAAGGGCATAAATCACCTAACATTCCTAAATTGTTTGGAATAACATGCTTTAAAACATCAGGTATGATGTTTTATCGATCAGGTAGTGTAAGGGTTACGCCCGCTTCACAGTGACAGACCAAGCTATGACAGACCAAACTCCCCGTTTAACGCACCGCAAACAGTCCATTTGCACAAGGTTGGATACCAAGCTAGCCATGTCCCATTCCTTGTCTTTACTGACGTCATTGAAGGTCTCTTCCTCCACCCAGCCACGTACAACACCAAGGGTCCCCGAAAGGTGACAACAAGCCCCCTGGGATGCCTGCTGTGGTTGGTCTTCCACCTCCTCAAAGCCACCTTCCTCCTCTAACTCCTCTTCTTCAGATTCCTCTCTATGCGTTGCCGCAGGTCCAGCAATCGACGACGACAAGTCTACTTCTGGTGGTGATGTTTATCACAACTCTTCCTCTTCATGCTCATCTACGACCTGATCCAGCACTCTTCGCAAGGGCACGCTCCAGCAAAAAACGCATATGGGATGAGGTTGATGATGTTGCCTTGGGTTTGACTGACCAGGTTTGTCACCTCCGCAAAAGGACGCATGAGCCTACAGCCATTGTGCATGAGCGTTCAGTAACACGGCCCAAAAATACCCAGCTCCGAAGAGGCTGTCCTTTTTTTTTTATTATTAAAAAAAATCTGTTCTTACCAGTTTAATCTCTGTTTTGTCACCTATCAGGGGCTGGTGTATGGAATAGATTTTAGGAACCAGGAGATGGAAAAAGATGCTTGGTCGGTCCTCTTACTTATTTGGGGCACTGCACGTGCGCCGTGCAATGTACTATGCGATCCCAATATGACTGGTATGTTAAGTAGTACTATTCCTATCAGTTTAATCCCTGTTACAAACCCCTATCAGGGGTCGGTCTATGGAATAGATTTTAGGAACCAGGAGGTGGAAAAAGATGCTTGGTTGGTCCTCCTATCAGTTTCATCCCTGTTACGTCCCCTATCAGGGGACGTGTATCGAATAGATTTTAGACAACCGCAAAGAGTTGTCAATAGTTGACACACTCATGACATAAATTTTATTCCTCTATGCGTCAATCTTGGGGTAGTGATGAATGTGCTTGTGCGCACATTTGGGAGATTGCAGGCGATGAAGAGTGCCTCTTCCTTGCAATTTTTGGCAGCACTTGCAATTTATATACAAGTAAATATACAGTAAAGAATATTTCCTAACAATTTTTCTTCTAAAATCAATTTTATCTTAGGTTTTGTGCATATTATTGTCAGTCTGTAAAAATGGCGTACTACTCGAACAACATCATTCCCAGCAGCGACCTGGGAGTCCAAGATGCATCCAGACATCCTGGCCCATGCTGTTCCCAAACCATTTTGGTGGTGTTTACATCAATTTCTGACTTTTTCCTATGAACCAGGCACCCTCCCCTCTTCTATGCAGGGGGTCCCTGGTTTAATGCTCGGGTTCTCCCATTGACTTCCTTTGTGCATCACGATGTTTTCGTCCCAAGCACCCGAGCACTATGGTGCTCGATCAACACTAGTCATCACTAACTAAGACTTGCAATAATAACACAATAGCACTATAGGATATACTCCGAGATGGTCACAACATAATACTGTAGACACTAACACTGAAGGATCGCCTTTTCCAGACTTCACCCACTTTCAGAAGTCCCATCTCTTGCACGCTCTCAAAAAGCTGCAGGAACCAAGTGACACCATCCCCACATGCCTCGAACAGATGGTTATGGTTACTAGAGAACCCAACAAGAAAATATCCAAACTATACACCCCTCTTCTCCCAAATGACTTGTCATATAAACCTGCATTCATTGTTAAATGGGAAGTGGACCTAAAACTATCATTCTCAGGTGAGGAAGTGAGAGCCTTATTGGCAAAAACTACCAAAGTCTCCAGATGCGCCCGTCTTTAGGAGAATTATTATAAAATGCTCACAAGGCGGTATTACACCCCTGAGAGATTACACAAAATGTTCCCTAATACCTCCCCAACCTGCTGGAGATGTCTTCGAAATGTAGGCACCTTTATGCATGTTTGGTGGACATGTTCAGTTCTTGTTCCTTTTTGGACCACTTATATCAACACTTATTAGCGGCGGGAAGGCTGCGAACTGCAAGACAACCCCCCCCAACCCAACATCACAATGGCTAGTTAACTGCGATCAGGTATCTCGTATGGATCAATTAGCTCATTGGAAATCAAGCACCTCACATCTATTTGAACGTACATGGGGCGCTTAGAGAAAATACAGAAACCTCCCCTAAATCACTCTCCTAGCTCTTCAATAATGTGAACCCCATTTAGGCTATAACTACCTCTCTCTCAATGCACCTGTTCATTGTTTATATTTATGCAAAATTTAATAGTCTTTGAATAAAGAATAATGACTGTTATATTAATGTATAGGATACAGTGATATACGGATGTAATGGACCGCATTTCATCTAGAAAATATTGTTTGTACCGCAACAAATATCCTTTTGTACCTTTGTAATGAATGCTATTATTATGTCACTGTTGGGCCTCATGCACACGACCGATGTGCGGCCGTTCCGTGCATTGGGGACCGCAAGCGCGCCGGACCCATTCTACTTGAATGGGTCTGTGGTCTGTCCGCACAGCAAAAAAATATGACATGTCATATTTATTTGCACTGCGGAACAACGGAAAGAAACACCACGGAAGCACTCCGTAGTGCTTCTGGTATTCCGTTCCGTGACTCCGTTCCGCATCTCCGGAATTGCGGACCCATTTAAGTGAATGTTTCGCATCCGTGATGCGTGGTGCACACGGCCGTGTGCATGAGGCCTTGAACTAATACCAATAAAGATGTTTTAAAAACTGATATGTGAGTTCTACCATCAATGCTACATTTACATAATTAAATATATACTGCTGTCAGGTCTATAAATATGTTGGTAATGATATTTCAAATTTGGCGGCTCCCAGTTAATCAATAGTAATTGGATAAGCTAGCATAATCATGAATTACATTTGAATATTTTATAGTTAATTGCAAATAGTGATCGGCTTCAATTCCGAGGTATCAGTCGGAAGGAACTGAAACCAAGTTCGGTTCCAAGTTTTAAAGTGGTTTTCCACTTTGAAAATCAACTTCCGAATTATTCAACAAAGTATTGTGCGACTTCACAAATTACTGGCTTTGGCTCATCGGAGCCCTTATATTTTTAATGCTGTACGGATCTCTGATGGATCTCCGTACAGCATTTATCCGAAGTTTTGAACGTAGCGACTTCAGATGTAGCATATTCCCAAGATTGCTTCGCTTATCACTAGTTGCAAATCTTTTAAAGTCATTGACTGCTTGAAGTCTGGAACCCACAGACATTGCAAGGCAACGGGTTTGTTTCTTTGTTATGTCAGACCTTTCCTGCTGCTGTTTTTTCAGTTCCCGCTTATTTGGGGAGAAAATGCACTGGATTGATTGTCTTATGTATTGGTGAACATTCTATTTTTTAGCATTGCTCAAGATGTAGTATGGTAGATATCTAGTTTGGAGAACTTTTGCTAATGATGATAAACTTTATAGAATGAGACAGTTGCATGCTAACTTATTAATTAATGCATATGTAGGAACAGTAACATGCACTGTTTCTACAACTGCTTGGTTGTGATTAGTTATGTCCACTTATTTTGACTTAAAGGGGTTTTCCAGGAGTTTTACACTTATGACTGGATAGATCATCAGTATCTGATTCATGGGCGTATGACACCTGGGACCCCCTGCCTTCTCGCAGCTTTTCAAACAGCTGATTGGTGGCGGTCCAGGGTGTTGGACCTCCAATATCAGATACTGATGACCTATCCAGAAGATAGACGTTCAGATAGTAGGTGACGGCAGCATCTTTCTCAATAAATTATTTATTAATAGTTAGTCCATGACAAATGAACAAAAAAGGCCAATAAAAGCAGAAACGTTTCGACTACTCAGTAGTCTTTGTCAAGACTGCTTGACAAAGACTACTGCGTAGTCAAAACATTGCTGGAAAACTGAGGAGCTGAGGTGTACTGAGAGGCTTGGCCCTGTCACTCGGTGCATGGAAGCCATCATTTCAATAAAAATATTTTTTTATTTCCCTCAGGAACACTGTGAGCGATTTTCACAATACAGTAGTCAGTCTAGTCAGCAGTATTAACCTTACCTGTCAGTATGTCTGGTTTAATAGGGTTGACTCTGCTGACAGGTGTTCTTTAAAATATTATTTAAACAACATTTGTTCATTATTGTAAGCTATTCATATATCTATACAGCCACTAAGAGTGCACCTAATACCGAGTAGCTGTTCTGTGATGTATATTAGTGGAGCTGGGTTAAAATCAATTCCCTGAGGCAATCAATAGGAATAATTAACCGTGCTTGGCTGGAGCTCTGAAGTATAGCACTTCAGGGGTGTTATTGCATAAATATGACCCTCTCTGTTTTCTCTGTGCAAAGAAGTGGAAATGTATTTTATTGTACAAATAAGAAAGATCAGACCAGAAGAATAAATCAGGCACAAGACATGTGACAGGAAATAATCAGTTTGTGCAAATTTTAATGCAGGATCTAAGCAATGGGAATGAAGAGTAAGATTCCAGCAAATATTCCTTCTTTACAAGAAATCTTCATGTTGTCTGTTGAACTTAACATATTCAGCCTTTAGAACAAAGGTACCCAACCATTTTCTGTTTAAGAATAGTTTTTACACCAGTGGTTTTTATCCTGTGCATCAACCTCGTCAATTGTGCAACAACCCAGACCAAATGTTAGAGCCGGCAAAACATTTTAAGATAAATTCATAGTTTGGTAGGAAAAAAATACTCACCTAATATTGTTCTCATTCTACTAATGGTGGTGTAGCCTAAATAAGTTACTTTACGGCGATGTAAGGATGCATGCACTGCGCTGTATATGACGGAGTGCATGGTGCATACTGCGCGCAGCTTGGCTCAGGCCAGCAGCCTATGATTACGTTGGGGACACATGTACTGATGAGCCATCAGAGTGCTTGCACCTTGCTGTCTCACCACTCCAGTCCATAGTCTTGGAGCACTGCTAGTGGCCCTGCAACAAGTTTTTTTTTTTGTTTGATTCAAGGGGAATTTTAATGAGTGGAAAGGGGGAAGAGGGCTAAATGGGGATTGGGAGTAGCTTCAAAGTGGAGGATTATTACTGTGGGTGGCTTAAATGCTGTCTGCACAGCTTGTCCATGGGAATTTTACTAGTACTACCCAGAGTAGAACTACTAAAACTTCCATGGACCTGCTGTACAGACTCTATTTAGGCCTCCACAGTAATAATCCATCTTATTAACTTCATAATGATAAAGCACTGTACATGTGCAGTACAGCTCGGGATTAAAGCTTCTGCAATCTAGGAGAAGCAGGTGAGATCCCTGAAGAAAAGACAGAAGTGGTTTATTAATGCTTTTTGCTCAGTGCATAGTGCTCAATAAGTGCTACGTAGTGACAAGAGGAAGCAGCTATGTCCCTTACTCTATTGGTCTCGGCTATAATGTAATCACCAAGTGTCTTTGAGAAAGAGCCAAGCTGCTGGTTATCAGCAGACCCTGATCATCAATTCATGTGCATGTTGTGGTCTGATCACTGCTACTCTTCAATTATCCTTGTCCTGGGAAGGTGGATACATTTCAAATTAAAGCCTGGGACCTCCAAGTTCCCCTAATCTCTTGTTACTGTGACCCTGACATCTGGGAGACCACAACACATGGCCATCTTATCATCAAACATCACATAAAAATTAATATCTCAGTGTCAGTCAAAGTAAAAGCTTTTAAAATCTCAAACTGCATTTAAACTATCCAAGTAGTGCTGTACCATTACATACCAAACAATACACAGTATTTTGTTACTAGTGATGTGCGAATTTCAGAAAATTTGAATCAGGCATTGAATTTGGTTTCAACCCGAATCTACTTGTATCTGAATGAATAGTTAATCTCCCTGAAAAGCTGTGCATGACATTTTGGGCTCTCTCTTTTTCTCTCTCTGTCTTTGTTTCTCCCTCATCCTCTCTTTGCTAAAATTCTGTCAGACTGAATCACACAAAATTCAGATTCTCTAAAAAAAAATATTTTTTTATTCAAGATGACTATGGATTCTATTCTCTGGTGTTGAGCAAAGCGTAATTCAGTCCAACGTTTAGGAAAACTTCCATTCGCAATGAATCCGAAATTCCATGTGCTTTGTGGTAAGAAATCAGTGTTTCCCATAATGGTGACTGCACATGTTACAAAGTGAAAGTAAGAAGCCTGAGAACACAATATCATTCATAATGCCATGCAGCCAGTAAATCAACCTATAAAACTCTCATCCTGCAGGGTCTCCGCCATTGTCCTGTGAGCTGAGCATAAAGGGAGACATGGCAAGCACTCATGCGCTCAGGACATTGTTGCGCTAGATGATTAATAGGAGAATATTCGAGAGGGAGACTGCAGGGAGACTTATTCTGCATCAGTTTTATTTATTTATTCCTACATTTACTTATTTGTACATCAGCCGTAAATGTAATTCAATACTAGTGTTGAGCGAATTGAAGCATTTTAAGTGGAATTCGATCCATTTTAGGAAAATTTTGATTTGCGATGAATGCAAATTTCAATGCGCCTTTTGGTATTAAATTGTTTTTTCCTAAAATGGGTGCTACACATGTTATAAAGTGAAAGTAAGAAGCCTGGGAATGCAAGATCCAATATAAAGTTGTTTGGAGGGCACTCCTTTTTTAATTTTTTTTTAAAATTTGCTCCGGTGCTCAGCGTTAAGTTCAATAGCCATACAATATAAATAACCGCGGCACTCGTATTAATAGATAAGTAGTAATTCTTTATTATCCATCCAGGAAATTAATAAGTAAACACTGTCCAACGTTTCTGTCTCATTTCAAGGACTTGTAGTACATATAAGTACAAATGTATATATAAATATATAGACAAATGAAATTCCTGGATAATAGAAATATACATCGAGGTACATCGATTCAATAGGGTGTACAAGACATGAAAATAAAAAAAAATCTAAAACATCTAAAATCATATGCAGAGGAGACTTATTGAAACTCAAGGAGATTGGTTGTCAAAATATATGGCGAGACATCAAATACCTAGAAGAGGTCGCAATATCATACAGGTTGCAGAGTAACGCAAGTGTCAGAGGATTCCTATTACATATAGTAAAACCTGTTGAGCATAGGAGATGTAGTTACATCTCTGGGTTAGTATGAATTAGTCCTAATTTCAGTAAATATTTATGTGTATATGTATATATTTCCATATTCACATGCCAAAAATGTCCACAGTATCATGACATAAGGGTCTGTTAGCGGTGCACCAATAGGGATAGATAGGCTTGAGGAACAGTAAACAAAACGCCATGAGGAAATCCATGTGGGGCATACCTTAGTCCATAAGACGTCTTGAATGCTGGATGGCTTGGTTTCAATGGGCCACAACCCGGGAATAGAAATATAGCGCATGGTTGAATATAGCACTTGGTTGATATTTCTCCCGATTCCCTATTAGTTACACTTGATCTCCCTCAATCTCCCATGATAGGGGTGTCCAGGCTGTTTCATCACTCCTGGCCACCTTGAACTATTCTCCAAATGCACAATCTTTCTGTGTGACATTGCTACAGTATGTACTACAAAATAACTATTTTATGTTTGGAGATGATTACTACATCCAGAAACAGGGTACCGCTATAGGGGCGAATGTAGTGCCGCCATATGCAAATACTTTTATGGCTAAATTTGAAGATTTTATTTACCCACATCCACTTTTCCAAACATACGCAAACACCTGGCATCGATACATAGATGATGTCTTTTGTATTTGGAAGGGGGACTTAAGCTCATTTTCTGACTTCCTTGACTATATTAATAGACAGGACCCAGACCTAACCTTCACTTCTCATGGTGATTTACAATCCATTAGTTTTTTGGACACTGTAGTTATTAAAACACAAACGGGTAATCTCACCACGGATCTACACAGCAAACCTATGGACCGCAATACATTACTCTATTATTCCAGTTGCCATTCCAAAAACACCAAACATTCCCTCCCCCGCTCTCAATTCAAATGAGTAGCTAGAATCGTTTAAACTCCTGTGCTCAAGAATCAGCATCTGACTGAAGTGGCACAAAAATTTCAAGAGAGAGGTTATCCCACTGCACTTCTGCAACAGGAACTCTCCTCAGTCCAATATATTTCATCCACCATACCCAAATTGGCATCTCCCCAACATGTGCCCTTGGTAATTACCTACCATCCATTTGCGCCTAAAATTCAGTCCATAGTCAAAAAACACTGGCCCATTCTACAACAATCCTATCCAAGCGTCAGTGAATTCCAACACCCTGTCCGCATGTGCTACAAGAGACCGGCTAATCCTATATAATAAAAGCCCTGTGTACGTGCTGTCCGTGCGTGTGTGCCGATTTTTACACTGGGCATGCGCAGGGGGTGACCAATCAGGACACAGCGTGCTGCACCGCCCACAAACCCCTTTTGGCCCTTCTGCCATGGCACTCACAGCCCAGCAACTTCCATTCCCTATGGGCTCTGTGTCTGTGAGTAGAAGAGTGGCAGCTGGGGGCGGCTCTGTGGTCCGGCTCAGTGCTGGGGCGGCTGCATGGCGCTGACTGTCACACAAGATGGGCTCCTGTCTTCCTCTCTGCTCCCTACCTCGGTCAGAGCTGCAGACTGTGGAGCGGAGATACGGGTGCCCTGCTAGCCGGTGACAAGGAAAGGAAAACCGGTGTCTTTCAGCTCCATCATCCCTTCCAGCTGACACCCCGCTCCTCCCACATCGCTCCAACAACGGGGTGCACAGAAAATTACCAGCCCAGCAGCAGCACCTCCCTGTCACCCAGGCACCACCCTCTGAGATTTGGTAGACAGCTGACGCAGCCAATTAATTACCACCTCCATAGAGACCAGACGCTGCCTCAAACACCTATAGAGGCGTAACTACGGGGTTTCAATGACAGACCTAGACCAATCGCTGGAGAGGTGTGTAGGGAGTGCCAATGAGCCAATTAGAGGCCAGGAGAGGCGGGATGAAATTTAAGGGATGATGTCACCTCGAGCATTATGAGGTTGCTTAAAGGGAAGGGGTATCAGTGGGTGGGGGGTGAAAAAATGCCTCTAGAGGCTAAGATGACATGAAAATAGGATATCCATTTTTATCTGAATATATGATCTTGACCATGTTCTATTTCATTTTAGAGGAAAGGATGGCAGAGACTTTGCCGTGTGATGATTGGTGTGGGTGTTGCGCTGGTGTGAGTGGTGCAGGCTGCATGTGGAGAGCCGTGTGCCGCTTGGTCGGCGCGCCGCACACGCGCAGTTTAATTATCGGCACATGGACACGGAGCATGCACACAGGGCTTTTATTATTATAGATTGTGTTTGAGGGAATCAATGGTACAAGCTATCTATACTAATAAAAGCCCTGTGTACATGCTCAGGGCTGGTGTCCATGCGTGTGTGCCGATTATAGAAGTGTGCATGCACAGTGGATGGACACACACACACACACAGGCCAATCCAGGTCGCAGAGCTGGGCTTGGGGGCACAGCGGCGGGACAGCAGCGCTCAGGGAGGAGGACGTCGGGAGCCGGGCATAGCGGCTTTCAGAGTTATACTCTGCCCGGAGCACACGGGACAGCGCAGCCGTCACAGATCCCGGGGAGCCGTCCACACTGAGAGCCGGCTATCTTACTCATTATGCCACACTGCGCATACGCCCGCTTCCCCACATGCGCAGTGCGGCCAGACGCTGCTCCATCGGCACACACTCCACGGACACTACATGTGCAGCATCCTATTGTAATGGCAGCGGGGGGCAGTCACTGTACTGCACCGGCCCCGCTAACTTACTACATGGTGAGGCAGGAGGTGTCACTCACTAAGTGACGCCCCTGGTTCGCCCACTGCATGAATGAAGCAGACGGCGCAGGTGCATGACGTAGTGAGTTACGCTGCCAGTGCCTGGCCGCCCGCCCGGCCTCCTGCCTCACCATGTAGTAAGTGAAGAAGTGAAGATCATTTATTATTATTACAGTTATTCAAAGTATTACTACTCTGAGCGGGGCCGGTGCAATCACTGACTGCACCGGGCCCCGCTGCCATTACATTCACACTAAACAACAACACTGTTATGGGGGGATCTGTGGATGATACATAGCATAAGATGCTATGTGTCATCCACAGATACCCCCATAACAGTGTCACCCACAGACCCCAATAAGTGTCACCCACAGACCCCAATAAGTGTCAGCCACAGACCAGCCCCATAACAGTGTTATCCACAGATACCCCCATAACAGTGTCAGCCACAGACCCCAATAAGTGTCAGCCACAGACCCCCAATAAGTGTCAGCCACAGACCCCCAATAAGTGTCAGCCACAGACCCCCAATAAGTGTCAGCCACAGATCCCCCATAACAGTGTCACCCACAGATCCCCCATAACAGTGTCATCCACAGATCCCCCATAACAGTGTCATTCACAGATCCCCCATAACAGTGTCATCCATAGATCCCCCCATAACAGTGCCATCCACAGATCCCCCATAACAGTGCCATCCACAGATTCCCCCCATAACAGTGCCATTCAAAGATCCCCCCATAACAGTGTCATCCACAGATCCCCCGATAACAGTGCCACCCACAGATCCCTATAACAGTGTCATCCACAGATCCCCCATAACAGTGTCATCCACAGATCCACCATAACAGTGTCATCCACAGATCCACCATAACAGTGTCATCCACAGAACCCCCCATAACAGTGCCATCCACAGGTCCCCCCATAACAGTGCCATCCACAGATCCCCCCATAACAGTGCCATCCACAGATCCCCCCATAACAGTCCAATCCACAGATCCCCCATAACAGTGCCATCCACAGATCCCCCATAACAGTGCCATCCACAGATCTCCCCCATAACAGTTTCTCAAGCCTATCTATTGCTATTGGTGCACCGCTAACAGACCCTTATGTCATGAAACTGTGGACATTTTTATGTGAATATGGAAATATATACATATAAATATTTACTGAAATTAGGACTAATTCATACTAAGACAAAAACACTGAAATATAGTGGCAAATCTGGGGGAGCTGCTCAACCCCTAACACTGTAGCGTGTTTTTCATTGGGGGAGCAGTCCCACCGCATGTGGACCGCAGCAAACGACTATCCCCAGCAAAAAAATATTTTGCATACGGTGGAGGATGTCGGCGCGGTCCACATGCACCACAAAGGCATCCTACACAAAACGGAGCATTGTGCGGATGAAAGTATAATCATAAATCACAGAAGAAATGCACCAAACGGATATGCCACTGACTATACTGGCTAGTCATAAATGCAGATATTAAAAGCTGAGACTTTCGCCAATATATTCCTGTCAGGAAGATATCGGAGCCCACATGCACCACGTCACGGCTCTCAGCATGGCAAGGGGTCCTACCACTACGCTACCTATGGTGTGAACAAGGTCTGAAGGTGATGTAATCCAGCTCACAGCCAAGCTTCCACACAACCGCCTAGCAGGACAACTAGTGCAATGTGATTTGCCACTATATTTCTGTGTTTTTGTCTTGTTTTATATGTAGTGTATGTGCCTTTACCTGGCATTTAAACACTCTCCTTTGCACCTGGTAGCCTCCATCACATGGTCTGATATGGGTGTGGCTTACAGTCTGGCTTTGTTCACATTGCACTAGTTGTCCTGCTAGGCGGTTGTGTGGAAGCTTGGCTGTGAGCTGGATTACATCACCTTCAGACCTTGTTCACACCATAGGTAGCGTAGTGGTAGGACCCCTTGCCATGCTGAGAGCCGTGACGTGGTGCATGTGGGCTCCGATATCTTCCTGACAGGAATATATTGGCGAAAGTCTCAGCTTTTAATATCTGCATTTATGACTAGCCAGTATAGTCAGTGGCATATCCGTTTGGTGCATTTCTTCTGTGATTTATGATTATACTTTCATCCGCACAATGCTCCGTTTTGTGTAGGATGCCTTTGTGGTGCATGTGGACCGCGCCGACATCCTCCACCGTATGCAAAATATTTTTTTGCTGGGGATAGTCGTTTGCTGCGGTCCACATGCGGTGGGACTGCTCCCCCAATGAAAAATACGCTACAGTGTTAGGGGTTGAGCAGCTCCCCCAGATTTGCCACTATATTTCTGTGTTTTTGTCTTGTTTTATATGTAGTGTATGTGCCTTTACCTGGCATTTAAACACTCTCCTTTGCACCTGGTAGCCTCCATCACATGGTCTGATATGGGTGTGGCTTACAGTCTGGCTTTGTTCACATTGCACTAGTTGTCCTGCTAGGCGGTTGTGTGGAAGCTTGGCTGTGAGCTGGATTACATCACCTTCAGACCTTGTTCACACCATAGGTAGCGTAGTGGTAGGACCCCTTGCCATGCTGAGAGCCGTGACGTGGTGCATGTGGGCTCCGATATCTTCCTGACAGGAATATATTGGCGAAAGTCTCAGCTTTTAATATCTGCATTTATGACTAGCCACTAATTCATACTAACCCAGAAAAATAACTACATCTCCTATACTCAACAGGTTTGACTATATGTAATAGGAATCCTCTGACACTTGCATTACTCTGCAACCTGTATGATATTGCGACCTCGTCTAGGTATATGATGTCTCACCATATATTTTGACAACCAATCTCCTTGAGTTTCAATAAGTCTCTTCTGCATATGATTTTAGATTTTTATCATATTTTAATTTTTATGTCTTGTACACCCTATTGAATCGATGTACCTCAGTGTATATTTCTATTATCCAGAAATTTAATTTGTCTATATATTTATATATACATTTGTACTTATATGTACTACATTTCTTATTTTGCCTCAGGCCGTGAACAAGGTCTTGGGATGAGACCGAAACGTTGGCCAGTGTTTACTTATTAATTTCCTGGATGGATAATAAAGAATTACTACTTATCTATTATTACGAGTGCCGCGGTTATTTATATTGTATGGGAATGCAAGATCAGCAGGGATTTGACTCCCGACACCCCGTCGATCAGTTGTTTGAAGAGACCACAGCACTTGTACGAGTACTGCCTTCTCTTCACTGTTTACTGCTGCTGACATTACGGCACAGAGGAATGCATTTACAGCTTATCTGCCCCTTTCACTTGAATGGAATGGAGTGTAACTACAACTGCTCCTTCCTTCTAGAGAATGGGACAGGAGTTGTAATTACACTCGCCTCTACAGTGAAAACAGTGCTTCAAACAGCTAATTGTCAATGGTGCCGGATGTCGGACCACCGCCAATATAATAGGTAATCAAAACCAAAAACCAGACAACTCCTTTTAAAGAGCTGTGAACCAACAAATGAATAACGAATCCTTATATCATTGCTTCATGTTTTTAATTGTATTGTCCATTTACATGTACCCTACATAGTAACTCTGCTTTTGGCTAAATTATGCATAGGTGCTGTGTCCTACTTATGTACTGAGCACTATCTGGTCCTGGCTGTAGTGTTAATTTTAAAATATTTTCGGACCACTCCCTCATACAAATGGCACCTTATGCACCAGTCATATAAGTAAGGACATGTTCAATATGCTGAATTAGTTAAATAAGATTTTCATGTTGTGTACATCTATGGCCACCTTAAAGGGGTTATCCCATGACCAATGCAAAAAAATGAAAATTAGACATCAAATAGGACATAGCAACCTCTTTCTAACAAAGCTAGAACCAGCCCTGGACCTCACATGGATCCAGAGATCTCCTCATTCATTGCTCTGCTAGATTTATATCAAGCTGAAAGCTCAAGGGAGTGTGTCTCTGCTTTCCCTATCACAGCTCAGGAGGCAGTTGAAGGATGAAACTGAGCATGTGCAGCCGTCTCACTGAGCAGGTCAAAGAAATAAGAAAAAGAACAAACAGCAGGTGGCGCTATACAGATACATTTTATTGAATAACTCAGTGGCTATACTAAATTTTTAATTCCATGCAATTACAAAAGTATTCGTATACAGGTGATGGTTTGAAAACTTTAGAATATTTTTTGTGGGACAACCCCTTTAAATATATATCAGGTACAAAAGTAATTAAACATAGTTAGTTTTTCCTTCAAAAGACTGTATGAGGGCTTGATTTTTGCAGGACAAGTTGTACTTTTGAAAAGCATCATTAAATAATCGGTACAATGAAGAAGAAGGCTGGAAAGAAATTCCAAATGTGATAAATTTGGGGAAAAAATACAGTTTTTGTTCTTACAGAGTTCCATAACCAGGAAAACTTACATGTTAACTTCATTCTCTGGGTCAGTTTAATTACAGTGATACCAATTTTATTTTGTTTTTCTTGTGTTTCAAATACTGAAAAATATATATATATATATATATATTTTTGCATTACCATATTGTGACCACTATAACTTTTTATATTTATGTCTATGGAGTTGTTGAGGAGGCTGATTTTTTTGTGGGGTAATCTATAGATATCGGTGTGTATTACTTTTTGATTACTTTTTATATTTTTTTTTTTAGGTGAAGTAAGGATAAAAACAGTGAATCGGCCATTTAGATATTTTTTTTATAAATTCATATAAATATATAAGTTTATCTCTCTCTAGATAGTGGTAAAGGAAATTGTGGTAGCATTACATTTCATAAGTATCTTTGTAGCTACGTATGAGGGATTCTTTTTATGCAGGGTAGAAAGAGGTTAACAAAAGCAAATTGCAAGGGAGTTGTGGGTCTTCACCTGAATTACTGCCCGCCCACAACTAGGACAAAAAGTCCTCCCAATATTTGAGTAAAAACTGTTTTAATTTTGTTGGGAAAAGCTATTTAAACCTCAGATATTGTCTTTGGCTTGCTTCTTGTTGTTGAAATGTATGGAATGACCATAAATTCACTATCTGGAAAATCATCTACATGTAGAGTTGTAGTAGAGCTTGAGGACAGAAAGCAAGAAGCTGAAGGAAGTCTCTGCAAACTGCCTCTTGCCTTTATAGATGTCAAAGTGCATGAGTTGAGCGTTAGAAAGAAGTTGCACAGATCTACATGGTTGAATTGGTTTGGCCAAACTAGGGAAACACTGAGGTATTAGACCATAGTGCTTGACAGCATGTTTGGTGAAATCCAAAGACAGCATTTCACCACAAGAACCTGACACCAATGGTAAAGTGTGGCAATGGACAGGGTATGGTTTGAGTCTGCTTTGTTGAATCGGGGTCTAGGTCGCTCACATCATACAGTTATAAACCACTATAAATTCTTCATAGTATCAGAGGGTGTCCAGAATAATGTTAGATTGTTTCTCAGTTCTAACATAACAATGGCCTAGAAATGTACAGGGTAATGAGAAAAAAAATGTTAAAATAACAATTGCTTAGGTTACTACAGCATGTTGTCTATGGTATGGTACCATGTTGCTTTGAATAGTATAGTAAATGATTACAAGGCCTCATTCACACTTGCAAATTTTGGTCACTATTTCCTATCAATATTTCTAAGCGAAAACAAGGAGTGGGTCAAAAACATGGATGAGGTATCTTTGCATTATACCTTTCTGATTTTATTCTCTGCCTCTGTTTTTGCCTTATAAATTCTGACCAAATACTCCCATGTGAACATAACCTAACAGTCAGTGGTTATTGTATTCAATCAGATTTAAAACGTGTTCACACATTTTTCAGGATTTTTTCATTGCAGACCATGATCCAAAAAAGAAACAGCTATATGTCTTTCATCAATATGCATAAAAAGTAAACCAAGCTGCTTTCATAAAGAGTAGAGATTTTATACCCAGTAAATTTTTGTTTTTCAGAAGTAAGTCCACCTCACAATATAGAATAAGAAAATCATATAAAAATAGCGTAACTTATTGTTGTGTTTGTTGGGGTCTGTCACTGTCACTTGAATAATTCATAAATGTATAATTATCACTTTGTATAAATAGATTTCACTAATGAGGAAATCAATTTTGCTTTCACTTGTCTGCCTGACGATATCATAATGGTAATTAACCTAGATTTTTTGCCATATAGCATTTGCCATGGAGAATAGGACACACAATGTCAAAGAAGAAACAAATACTTACCAAGTGTTCTGAATTAATACTTCTAGTGACTAATGTTACTTAAAGCAGAGCTTCCGAAATACCTGGCTCTAAAAGTAATCTGTTTCACAGGTTGGCCTATTTTCATATACTGTACCTAATAAGCTTCTGTATCTATTGAATTGTCAGACTTATATAAAATCTCTTTTAATTGGGGTGTGTGCAAGCTTAGGTTGACTGTACTTTTGACTACAGTATTATTAAATTACTGTCTTTTTTTACTTCCTATTAGCTTGTATAACTCAAAGGGGTTGTCCAAGAGTTTTATATTGATGACCTGTCATCAGTATTTGATCGGTGGGGGTCTAATTATCAGCATCCCTGCCAAACAGCCATTTGAAGAGGCCAATGTGCTCCAGTGATCACCACGGCCTCTTGCTAGGCCAGTGACATCGGATTTAATGGTCAAATGGCCTAGGCATAGCTCAGTTCCATTCAAATGAATGGGTCTGAGCTGACATACCAAGCACAGCCACTATCCAATGGACTGCTCTTTGCTTGGTAAGCCGTAAGGTGGCCACAGCATTTACCAAAAGCCACATCCTCTTCAAAGAGCTGATTAGCTTGAGAGCTGGGAGTCGGACCCCCATCAACCCTGAGGAAAGGTCATTGGTATAAAACACTCAGAGAAAACCCCTTCAACAGTAATTAGTGTTGAGCAAATCAAAGGTAATGAAGTGGACTGCAATCCAATTTTTTTTTTAAATGTTATTCACAAAGCCGAATTTTCTTGTGCTTCATGGTAATGAAACAATTTTCCTGAAATGGGGGTAAAAAAAAACAAACCTCATCCATTTAATCGCAGAGAGGCCGCCACAAGTTTCTTGATTGAAGATACCGTGTGAGCTCTTGCGCGCAGACGTGTGATGCCACCAGTCAGTGATGATGTCACTGCGTCTGCCCAACGTGATGATGTCACCACGTCATTAGTTCATCAAGCGGGATCACCCAGATTGACATGCCTGCATGCAGATAATCATCAGCCAGCCAGCCCTGTGATGTCACAGCCCTATAAATACGACAGCCATATTAGACTCTGCCATTTTCCAGCGTTCAGAGTGCAGGGGCAGATGTGTGAAGGCGCTTGGGACTGCTACTGGAAAAACCTCCATTTTTAAATAAAACTAAAAAAAGGATTTATAAGTGCAGGGAAAGGATAGGGAGGAATCATTTCACAGCATCTTAGTGCAGGGAGAGACGTCAGAAGGCGCTAGGGACATTGATAGGAAAGTGATTTACAAGTGCAGAGACGATTATTTGGGGATCCAAATAGTCATTAGACAGCTCTGTCATTCCAACTTTTTGTTATTGGGCTGCAAGTGTTGTGTTGGAAAGCCTTTAGTGGCTTATATCTTAGTATTTTATTCAGTACAACAAGAAAAATATATTCTCGGTGCATTTCTGCAGTTAATTCCGGTGAAAGCGTATAGGGGCGTATTTCAGTAAAATACGAAAAATATATACGCACTGCACTGTTGCAGTTATTTCTGGTGAAATCGTATAGAGGCTGTGGCAGTGGAGCTGCCAGAGGGCCACATGACGGTCATTGAAAGGGTGCATCTCACCCAGAGGAGCCTGGGTGAGAACAGAATAGTCCCGGCAAAGCATGGAAAGGGGGTGTTGTTTGCACCAGGAGTGTGTCACCAAGGGCCCGACCTTGGTGGAGTAAAGGCCCTAGATATAGGTGGCCACTAATCTAGTTGGTGTACACCAAGCTACTTAGCTTAGCTGTCTCTAGCTAGTCCAGGGCAGGCTTTTACTAGGAACAGGCAATGTGTTGGGTGGGTGCCTGTTCCCCATGCTCCACTCCGGGATTTAAGAATATGCCCATGTCCAGAGATGCTATTTAATCCTAGTTGCTGGATGTGGGTAGGGCTCTCAGTCTGAGGAAGGAGCAGGCTGTGCTAAAGCCTGTGGGTGCTGGGACCCTCTGACCCTGTGTGGGGTAAGCACTGCTGTGTTTTGGGGAGCTGGGTGGTAGACCCGGGTCCTGCTAGAGAGGGGCTATACTGGTTAGTCAGTGGCCAGACAGCTGAGCATTTGTTTTGATTTATGTTTTGGTTGATGTTTGTGCATAAAGACTGCCAAATAAATGCACTGTTTGGACACTAGAGCCTTTGTCTGGAAGAAGTCTGTGAGAATGACCCCCAAATAAAAAGACAATCCCTTACAGGGCATATTACAGTAAAATATATATACCACTGCACTGTTGCAGTTATTTATTTTGAAAGTGTATAGTGGCATATTTCATTAAAAAAAGACAAATATATACACACTGCACTGTTGCAGTTAATTCTGGTAAAAGCACATAGGGGCGTATTTCAGTAAAATGAGAAATATATATTGTAGGAGAGTACCTGGGGTGGTAGTAGACGGGAGGTACGTGCCACCGGGGGTCCTGGCCCCGGTGGAGTAAGAGCCAGAAAAGTGCATTTTGCAGCGGTTATGCTGTTAACACAGCGGATCCGGGCCGGCTCTTATTGGGAGCAGGCAGATATGCGGGCGGGTGCCTGTCTCCCCACGGTCCAGGCCAGGTTTTGCAGGGAAGGGTTAAAACCTGACCAGCAACAAGGGTGTGGTGTGCAATGTGAAGCTTCTGTGTGCTCTGGCTGTTAGAGTGAGAAGTGGAGGTGAGCTGAGCTGTGTTCTGAGGCCTGTGGAGGACTGTGCAGGATCCTGCAGCTGAAACCAGGAGGGATCCGTGTCGTGTGGATAGAAGCCGGACCCAGGGACTTACTTCACCAAGGAGAAAAAGGTGACATTACTCCTGGCTTTGAATAGACTTTGCTTTATGTGACTGAAACAGGCCTCAAGTAGCCTGCAGCAGGGACTTGCTGTGTTTGAACTATTATTTTGCTGTTGTGTGTGACCACCCTCCCTATGAACTGCACCGTCTTTCACAAATATGCACCGTGTGAATAAACAAAGCATCGTGTTTTACACCAAGACCATTCTGTGTTGCCTCTATACTGCACTCGCTACCACTGCCTACCAGAGCGGATCCCCACAATTGGTGGCTTCAGCGGGCAAACGGCAGTGAGGCTGAAAATTGTGCTGTTTGGACTGTATGTCATATATTAAGCCAGCAAGTTTTGTGGCTCCAGATAAAATGGAGGAGGCTATTAGACACTTGGTGCAAAGTAATGAGGAGGCTACTCGGAGACATGAGGAAGCCCTGAGAGACCAGCGGCAGTTGAATAGTCTACTGGCCCAGCAACTGGCGACTATGCAGGAGTCCATGCGGGTGTTACAACAACAAGCCGTCCCGGGGGGGACCGCAATCCTACCTGCTGCCCGGGATAAGGTGCGCTCAGCGTTAAGAAAGATGGGCCCCGAGGATGATATCGAGGCATTCCTGATGGTCTTCGAACGCACTGCGGAACAGGAAAGGTTACCGGCAGAACAGTGGGCCGAAGTAGTGGCGCCATTTTTAGTGGGTGACGCACAAAAGGACTACTTCGACCTCAGTCAGGAGGAAGCCAAGAGCTATGAGAGGCTGAAGGGGGAGGTGTTGGCTCGTCTTGGGGTTAATACCTATGTGCGTGCACATCAAGTCTACCAGTGGGCTTTCTCAGAGTCCCGGCCTGCTCGGTCCCAGGCCTATGACCTGTTACACCTCGTAAAAAAATGTCTGCAGCCTGAGACATTGAGCCCCTCGCAGATGGTGGAATGTGTGGTGGTGGATCGTTTGGTGCGTACCCTCCCAAGAGCAATACAGCGCTGGGTGGGACAAGGTGATCCAGGCACCCTGGATCAGTTAGTAAGCCTTGTCGAGAGGTATGTGGCAACCCAGGACTTGGTGCGGGACTCAACGCAGGTGCAGGAATCCCGTCGGGCTCCCTCTCAGGCTAGGGATCCGGAAAAAGGGAACCAACCACAAAGGGTGGGGAAGGCTAGTCCTACTCCAGGGAAGAGAGACCGGGGAGGGACCACGGGGATTCAATGTTGGCACTGCCACGGCCTGGGACATAGGGCAGCAAACTGTCCTCAAACACCTGAACCCATGGACTGAGGGTTCGCTCGCCGGTCCTCTTTCTTTGCCCGGCCTGTATGTACCGCGGATGCCAGGCCGACCATCGATATGCCACCTCTGTGCCAAGTCTTGGTCAATGGGCATCCGATTAATGCTTTGCTGGACTCTGGGAGCCTGGTGACCCTAGTGCATGAGTCCTTAGTGTCTGAGACACTCCCAGAGAAGCAAACCCTGTCCATTGTCTGTATCCATGGGGACCGCCGGGAGTACCCCACTGCCAGGGTTACCATGTCCGTGTTGGGCAAAGAGGTGCAGCATGTCGTCGGAGTAGGACGCCAAATCCCTTATGCCGCCATACTGGGAAGGGATTTTCCTTTGTTCTGGACTCTATGGAAGAGCAATATGCCTTCCCTTAGGGACAGACGACAATCGGGCCCAGTGCCTGAGGATCCCGATGCAGGGATACCAGCTGTAGGGGTCACCACATCACCTGTAGAGTGTCATCCCAATAGGTTTCCCCTAGAGGTGTTGGCAGGCGAATCCGTGGAAACCCCATCCATCCCGGACCTGGAGGTATCCCGTGACACGTTCGGGACCGCCCAGCTCCAGGATCCGACGTTATTACGGGCGAGGGAAGGGGTGACAGTGGTAAATGGGGTGGCTCAGCACCCAGGGGCCGACTCAGTGTTTCCCCATCTGGCTTTTAACCAGGACCTGCTGTATAGGGTGGACAAAGTGCAGCAAGAGGTAGTGGAGCAGCTGGTGGTACCCCAGCCATACCGCCGTGTGGTACTGGACTTGGCCCACTCCCACGTGCTGGGAGGACATTTGGGCGTAAAAAAAACCCAAGAGCGGATTCTGCAAAGGTTCTATTGGCCCGGGGTTTATGAGGAGGTCAAAAGGTTTTGCCAATCCTGTCCAGTGTGTCAGATGACGAGCCCCCAGCCCCACTATCGCAGTCCCCTAGTACCCATGCCCATCATCGAGGTCCCCTTCGAAAGAATAGGGATGGATCTGGTAGGCCCCATAAACAAGTCGGCCAGAGGGCACCAGCATATCTTGGTGGTCTTAGACTATGCCACCAGATATCCTGAAGCGATCCCACTACGTCATACTTCTGCTAAGCTCATAGCTAAAGAACTCATGGGTATGTTCGCAAGGGTGGGGATTCCAAAAGAGATCCTGACCGACCAGGGGACGCCCTTCATGTCTAAGGTGACGAGGGAGCTCTGCAAGCTTTTAGGGGTTAAACGGTTGCACACGTCCGTATACCATCCTCAGACCGACGGACTAGTGGAACGCTTTAACAAAACTCTAAAAACTATGCTTAAAAGAACCGTAGCCAAAGACGGAAAGGATTGGGACCTGTTGCTGCCATACGTATTGTTCGCAGTGCGAGAAGTGCCCCAGGCATCTACGGGATTCTCGCCCTTTGAGCTATTATACGGTCGACGGCCAAGAGGGTTGCTGGACATCGCTAAAGAGGCGTGGGAGCAACAGCCCACCCCCCACAAGAGTATTATAGAGCATATAGAAAAGATGCAGGACCGTATAGAGACAGTCCTACCAATCGTCCGGGAACACATGGAAGCCGCCCAACTGGCACAGAGCCGGGTATACAACCGGAGTGCCCAGGTCCGGACATTTAACCCGGGTGACCGGGTACTGGTGCTAGTCCCCACCATTGACAGTAAGTTTTTGGCACGGTGGCAAGGTCCCTACGAGGTGAAAGAGAAGGTAGGGTCAGTGAATTACAAGATATCCCAGCCAGGCCGGCGGAAGCCAGAACAGGTATATCATGTAAATTTACTGAAATCGTGGAGAGATAGGGAGTGTCTCATTGGGGACAGCCCAAGCACTGTCTTGTCTGCGGGGAAGATCCCAGCTCCACCCGAGGTCCCGGAGGGCACCTCCGCAGTAAAGATAACAGGTGGTCTGTCGACTAAACAAGCTCAGGAAGCCAAAGAGTTGGTGAGACGAAATAGGGACGTATTCTCTGAGCTTCCTGGTCGAACTTCGGTAGTCCGACATGACATCGTCACCGAGCCCCACGTCAGGGTACGGTTAAAGCCGTATCATGTACCGGAGGCCCGGCGACAGGCCATTTCAGAAGAAGTAAGGTCCATGTTGAGGTTAGGGGTGATTGAGGAGTCAAGGAGCCAGTGGGCCAGCCCCATAGTCCTCATCCCAAAACCTGACGGTACTCTGCGCTTCTGCAATGACTTTAGAAAGCTCAACGAAGTGTCGAAATTCGATGCCTACCCCATGCCCCGGGTAGACGAGCTCATAGAACGGCTAGGGAAAGCTTGCTATTTCTCGGTCCTCGACCTCACAAAAGGATATTGGCAGGTGCCTCTCACGGAGGCGGCAAAGGAGAAGACTGCCTTTGTCACCCCCGAGGGGTTATTTCAGTACCAAGTTTTGCCCTTTGGCCTACATGGCGCTCCAGCCACCTTCCAGCGATTGATGGACGTCATCCTACGGCCCCATCGTCCATATGCTTCGGCATATCTGGACGACATCATCGTGTTTAGCCAGGACTGGGAGAGTCACCTGCCCAAGGTACAGGCCGTAGTCGATTCACTTAGAAAAGCTGGACTGACGGCCAACCCCAAAAAGTGTTCGCTCGGGTTCGAGGAGGTCCGGTACCTGGGATACGTGATTGGGCGGGGAGTTGTCAAACCCCAGGTAGACAAGGTTGAGGCGATCAAGAGCTGGCCCAGACCTCTTACCACCAAGCAAGTACGTTCGTTCCTAGGGATGATAGGATATTACATGCGCTTTATCCCCAACTTTGCCACAGTAGCGGCCCCATTGACAAGACTTTTAAAGGGGAGGAAGACGGTGATGGTCCGCTGGGATGAGCAGGCGGAGGAGGCATTCTCCCGTTTGAAGTCGGCTCTGTGTGGGTCCCCGGTTTTGGTGACACCCGACTTCACACGGGAATTTGTCGTTCAGACGGACGCCTCTGGAGTGGGCCTAGGGGTAGTACTCTCTCAGGAAATCAGTGGGGAGGAACACCCTGTTGTCTTCCTGAGTCGCAAACTCACCCCAGCGGAAACCAGGTACAGTGTGGTAGAGAGAGAATGCCTGGCCATTAAGTGGGCCCTCGAGTCCCTTAGGTACTATCTGTTAGGGAGAAGGTTCCGTCTGGTGACCGACCATTCCCCTCTCCAGTGGATGAGCCGGGCCAAGGAGGGGAGTGCCCGGGTCACCAGATGGTTCTTGTCCCTCCAGAATTTTAAGTTCAGTGTCGAACACAGGGCAGGCCGCTTACAGGGGAATGCCGATGCCCTGTCCTGGTTACACTGTTGTACATGTGTCCAACCCCTCAGGATTGAACAGGGTGTGCAACCCTTCAGGGTTGAACAAAGGGGGGGGATATGTAGGAGAGTACCTGGGGTGGTAGTAGACGGGAGGTACGTGCCACCGGGGGTCCTGGCCCCAGTGAAGTAAGAGCCAGAAAAGTGCATTTTGCAGCGGTTATGCTGTTAACACAGCGGATCCGGGCCGGCTCTTATTGGGAGCAGGCAGATATGCGGGCGGGTGCCTGTCTCCCCACGGTCCAGGCCAGGTTTTGCAGGGAAGGGTTAAAACCTGACCAGCAACAAGGGTGTGGTGTGCAATGTGAAGCTTCTGTGTGCTCTGGCTGTGAGAGTGAGAAGTGGAGGTGAGCTGGGCTGTGTGCTGAGGCCTGTGGAGGACTGTGCAGGATCCTGCAGCTGAAACCAGGAGGGATCCGTGTCGTGTGGATAGAAGCCGGACCCAGGGACTTACTTCACCAAGGAGAAAAAGGTGACATTACTCCTGGCTTTGAATAGACTTTGCTTTATGTGACTGAAACAGGCCTCAAGTAGCCTGCAGCAGGGACTTGCTGTGTTTGAACTATTATTTTGCTGTTGTGTGTGACCACCCTCCCTATGAACTGCACCGTCTTTCACAAATATGCACCGTGTGAATAAACAAAGCATTGTGTTTTACACCAAGACCATTCTGTGTTGCCTATATACTGCACTCGCTACCACTGCCTACCAGAGCGGATCCCCACAATATATATATATATATATATATATATATATATATGCACTGCACTGTTGCAGTTATTTCTGGTGAAGGCGTATAGGGGCGTATTTTAGTAAAATAAGAAAAATATATAAGCACTGCACTATTTAATTGTTTTCTGGTTAAAGTGCATAGTGGCCTATTTCATTCCAACAAGAAATATATATTCTCAGGTCACTTCTGCAGTTATTTCTGGTGAGAGCATATAGGGGCATAATTTAGTAAAATAAGAAAAATATATACGCACTGCACTGTTGCAGTTATTACTGGTTAAAGCATATAGGGGCGTATTACAGTAAAAAAAGCTAAATATATTCTCAGTGCATTTCTGCAATTAAGGCCTCATGCACACTGCCGTGTTTCACGGCCGTATGCGGGCCGTGGAACCGCGGCCTGGATCCCTCCTGAGAGCAGGAGCGCACGGCGTCACTGGTTGCTATGACGCCGTGCGCTCCCTGCTGCCGCCGCAATACAGTGATACACTGGTATGATCTATACCAGTGTATTACTGTACTGTGCCGGCAGCAGGGAGCGCACGGCGTCATAGCAACCAGTGACGCCGTGCGCTCCTGCTCTCAGGAGGGATCCAGGCCGCGGTTCCACGGCCCGCATACGGCCGTGAAACACGGCAGTGTGCATGAGGCCTGATTCTGGTGAAAGTGTATAGTGGCATATTTCAGTCCAATAAGAAAAATATATGCTCAGTTCACTTCTGCAGTTATTTCTTTTGAAAGCGTATAGGGGCGTATTACAGTAAAAAAAGAAAAATATATACGCATTTCACTAGTGCACTTTTTTGTGGCAAAAGCATGGCTGGGAGTCAGCAGGGTGGCAGCAGTGGGAGGTCGGTAGCCAAAAGCGCCCGGGGTATACCACCTGCTTTGCAGCAGCCTACCTGGCCAGAAAGTAGTGGTGCAGGGGTTCACAGAAGTGGCTGCTGCATCAGTCAGTCAGTGCGGCGGTTATAGGTGTTATTTTGTATTTCAGTAGAAAAAGAAAATACATTCTCAGTTCACGTTGGCGGTGGTTACATGTGTCGAAAAAGTTTAGTGGCCTATTTTGGTACAAACAGAAAAATACATTCTCAGTTCACGTTAGCGGTGGTTATATGTGTTGAAAGTGTTTAGTGGCCTATTTCAGTACAAACCGCAAAATACATTCTCAGTTCACGTTGGCAGCGGTTAGATGTTTTGAAAGAAATAAGTGGCCTATGTGGGGGATTAGCTCTTTTTCGGGGGTCATTCTCACAATTCGCTTCGCCACAGCCGGATTGCAGGTCCCAACGTGAGATTTATTTTCACAGCAACAACAAAACAGTACAACATAAAAGCCTGCCCGTCTGGGATCTACCTAAACATAACATAACCCTACCTCACTTATAGCACCATTCACACACGGTACCAACATGCGTCTTTCTTAGCCAATACTCCAGTACTTCCAGGCTGTAACAAAGTCCAGTACCTTTGGGGGATTGTGGCCCAGAAGTCTGCCTGACTCTGGCCTAGCGACCGTCGATTCCCAGACCTCGCAGAGTCCCCCAAAGCTCAGGCTAACACCTAGCTCCGTGGCCCCTCAGCCAGCCCGGCTGAAAGCCCCCTACCAGAGCCTCCAGCAGGCCTCTATTGCACCAAGACTCTCCCTCTCTCTGACTGACAGTCTAGGCTGGGATCTTATCCCAGACTGATCATGTCACCTGGTGCTGCCTCAGACCTGATGACTAATGTGGAAGACACAGAAACTCCTGTCTTGAATCTCCCCTAGTAGCAATGAGGTCTGTCACTGCCTCACAGCTATTTCAGTACAAAAAGAAAAATACATTCTTAGTTCACGTAGGCGGCGGTTATATGTGTTGAAAGCATGGCTGGGAGTCAGCAGGGTGGCAGCAGTGGGTGGTTGGGAGCCAAACGTGCCCAGGGTAGAGTACCTGCTTCGCAGCAGCCTACCTACCTGGGAAGAAGCAGAATTTCATGGAAGTAGCAGTCAGTCAGTAGCAGTCAGTCAGTGCGGTGGTTATATGTGGCAAAATCTTTATTGAAGTATTTCTGTTAAAAAAAAAAAATTTTGCATTCAGCGCTGTGGTCATATGCGATTAAATTTCCATAATGTCTCCATGGTAAATGTGCAGCGTTTGGGCCCTGTGTGGCTTCTACACACCTTCAAAATAATCCTTTAGCGATGTGAAATGACCAGGACGCACTTTCCAGGAGCTGCTGTCGGGAGTAGCAGTTCATTTCTGAGATGTCCGTATAGTGCGGGGGGAATCCGAAGACCATTTCCATTTCCGTGCTCAGTTATATGTGGTAACATTTTTATTGAAGTATTTTGGTGGAAAAAGAAATTTCATTCAGTGTTCAGCGGCGCAATTATATGCGTTAAAATATTTAGCGACTTATTTTGGTGCGAAAAAAAATTGTATTCAGCGTTAAGTGCTGCACTTATATGCGGTATATTTCTTCTGACTACCTGCCTCAGCTACTACTCTGATGCTGCAAACTGCCTGATGCTAAGTGCTCCTTTTTGCACCCACCTTCATCAGCGGGTACTGGTATTGCCACCCACCTCCCCACTCTGTTACCAGGTCAATTTGTGTTCTCCTGATGCAGCTGCTGCTGCCATATCCACATTGTGTCACCTTGCCACTCTGTTGCCTCCTGATGCTGCCGCCACCTCCAAACTATGTCACCTTGCCACTATGTGGCCTCCTCATGCTGCTGCCATCTTCACACTATGTCACCTTGCCACTCTGTGGTATCCAGCTGCTCCTGCTTTCATATCCACACTATGTCACCTTGCCACTCTGTGGCCTCCTGATGCTCATGCCATTTCCACACTATGTCACCTTGCCACTCTGTGGTATCCTGCTGCTGCTACCATATACACGCTATGTAACCTTGCCACTCTGTGGCCTTCTGATACTGCCGCCAGCTCCAAAATATGTCACCTTGCCACTCTGTGGCCTCCTCATGCTCATGCCTTTTCCACACTATGTCACCTTGCCACTCTGTGGTATCCTGCTGCTGCTGCCATATACACGCTATGTAACCTTGCCACTCTGTGGCCTTCTGATACTGCCGCCACCTCCAAACTATGTCACCTTGCCACTCTGTGGTGGCCTCCTTATGCTGCTGCCATCTCTATACTATGTCACCTTGCCACTCTGTGGTATCCTGCTGCTGGCATCTTCAAACTATATCACCTTGCCACTCTGTGATATCCTACTGATGCCATGTCCACACTTTGTCACCTTGCCACTCTGTGGTATCGTGCCGCTGCCATATCCACACTATGTCAACTTGCCACTATGCGCCTTCTCATGCTGCTGCCATCTCCACAATATGTCACCTTGCCACTCTGTGGTCTCTTCATGCTGCTGCCAACTTCACACAATGTAAACTTGCCACTCCGTGGTGTCCTGCTGCTGCCATCTCCACACTATGTCACCTTGCCACTCTGTGGTATCCTGCTGCTGCCATATCCACACTTTGTCACCTTGCCACTCTGTGGTATCCTGCTGCTGCCATATCCACACTATGTCACCTTGCCACTATGTGGTCTCCTGATGTTGCTGCTGCCATATCCATACTATGTCACCTTGCCACTCTGTGGTCTCCTCATGCTGCTGCCATCTACAGACTCTGTCATTGTGCCACTCTTTCAAAGTGTTTTTTGGGGGTAAAAATGATGGGTGACTGAAAAACTCCTTTTGCTGTATGGACTGAATGACGTTGTGTGAGTTCATGTGACATCTGAAAGTCTGAGTAAAATATATATTATGAAACAACAAATATACAAATATTACATGAAAACAATGACAACCTCCTGATGCTGCCGCCACCACCAGACTCTGCCATTGTGCTACTAGCTGGCCTTCTCATGATGCTGCTGCATCCGCCACTTCATTTTGCCACCTGGCACCATTCTCCTGATGCTGCTGCTGTATCTGCCACCTTCAGACTCTGTCATTGTGCCACTCAGTGGCTTTTTCCTGATGCTGCTACCTCCAGACTTCTGTGGTTTCCTCATGCTGCTTCCACCTCACCACTATGTCATAGGTCCACTCTGTGGACTTCTCATGCTGTTCCCACCCTCCCCACTTCATGACTGGTCTATTATTTTGGCTTTCAACCTGGCTGACATCATCATTTATTTGACCTTTCTTCTGATCTGTCAGAAGGAAGGAAAAATGAGATGCACAACGGATCCTGTCTGTGTAGCAGCTGTAAGGCCTGGATGGTCCCATCAGAATAGCTTATGATTTCGTAGCCAAAAGCAGGATTGGGTAGAAAACACAGAAGACATGCAAATATTCTATTCACGTGTCATCTTTGTTTTACATCCCCTCATATTATTATTATTTTTTTCATTAGTAATACTGATGGATTATTGAGCAAATGCTGACCGAGTGAAGGCGTATGCTCCACAGACTGGATCCGTTTTTTGTGCGTTATTGTTCTGACGGATCAGAGGAAGAGCAAATTAATCAGTGACTCTGTCCGGGGAGGGGGGGGGGGGGGTTCTACTTCTACAGGTTCTGATAACAGTAATGTAATCAGCTGGCGACTGTGTAAAAGGAGTGCACTTCTTCTTGGTGCTAACATGTAAGGCTGAGTTCAATCTTGAGTTATTTGGTCAGTTTTGGGCCCGTGACTTCCCTAACAAGTGAAGTGTGCCGTGATTCTCAGTGCAACGCCTGTCATCTGCATGTCATACGGACTCACATTATTATTTCACTATCAAAACCGACTCCCTTTGCATGTTACTACAAGGCACAGTGTTCTACACCACTATAAAGGCTCTCAGCAGCCAGGAAATAGACGTTTTGTAACCTAATTTGGCTCAAATTTATTTCGATCAAACCAAATTTTTCTTGAAAAATTCAGCAAACTGGCAAATCAAATTTTTTAAAAATTTGCTCATCTCTAGAAATAACCCCTAACAAACATAGCTGTCACCTTTCTCAATAATTTAATATGTGTTGTGTGTTTTGTTTAATAATTTTCAGCATCAGGAATTTTGAGTATTTTGAACAGTGATTTCAATTGGTCAAGTTAAATAAACTTTGACCAATTAAAAATATTAGAAGAAACCATAAAACAAATAGATAAACTAAAATAAATACTAGAACAACTTCCAAAAGATGGTGAATATACCAAATGGGAAGATAGAATATGCAAAGGACTAGACTCATTGGAACGGGAAATAATATACAAAAAGACAAACAAATTCAAACACTATCAATATGAAGAACACAATAGCCAGCATATTGAACATACAAGTCACATAACACACAATTCCTTACAGAAAGGTAAATACTAAAGTAGAGATAGATAAAAAGAAGCGAAAAAAGACAAAGAAAGAAACATAGAAAAAACATGCAACAAAATTTAAATACCTATAATTCATCCCTACATCACAATATTTAGACTTCCAATCGATATGAAGCACTTGTAACCCCACATTTTTTAGATGTAACTCCCCCACATCACAGAACCCGACACAAAGTGACACCTCCACAATTTCCAGAGAAGAAATACAACCAAACACACACCTCTACTCACGACTACAATCTGAGACAAAAACAAAACAACACATATGCAAACCAAACAAGAGATCTCCCATTAGGATACAAACAAAAACCACTATACAAGAATCACTACCAAAGGAAACACTCACCACAGCAAACAAGGATTCCACAGAAATCACACTCGTACCAAAGAAGAGAAAGATACAACGAGGAACAAGAAGGAAATTATTCAGGCAGACAACACAACAGATAAAACGAGGCGATATAATTGTAAATCTGAGTCAAATCAATTTATCATCAGATCAAAAATTTTTATTAAATAAAGGGCTCAATTTCGCAACCAATTTAAACAAATTTGCTACCTACAGAAGTGTGGAGAAGTATGTTAGAAAATTGTGCCTAAAAAAATACCACTTAAAAAACCCAAACACTATACGGACAACAAAACTCACAGAATTAAGGAGTAAAGCAAAAAAATTTCCAAGACAGGAAATAAGTCAAGAAATCACAACATTTCGCAAGTGTGTAGAGCAGGACATTAGAAAACTAAAAACGCATCCAATCGCCAATAATTTAACAAAGAAAGAAAGAGAAGCAATGAAACAATTACAAACAATGGAGGAGATTACAATAAGACCAGCTGATAAAGGAGGGGCCATAGTGATCCTAGATTCCGACAAATACAACCAAGAATGTAGACGTCGACTTTCAGATTGTGTAACATATGGAAAATGTTTAATGTGATCCAACAGAAGAGTACCAGAAAAAAATAATCGAATACTGCACTATAGTTCAAGACAAAGCCATCCTACTAGAAAAGGAATACAAATTCATTACATTTACACAAATAAGACTACCAGCCTTCTATTGTATATCAAAAATACATATAAATCCAATTAAACCACCCGGGAGACCTATCCTCTCAGGAATAGGCTCAATAACATCTAACCTATCTCAATACATAGACAAAATTCTGAAACCCTTCGTCAAAATAATTCCTTCCTATATTAAGGACACCACTGACATCATCACCACTTTGGAAACACTAGAATACCAAGAAAACTGGACCTTGGGCACATTAGATGTAAACTCTTTATATACCATCATAGACCACACACAGGGCATAAATGTGCTTAAAAGACATCTAACCAACAATGCGCCATTAAAAGAAGAACAGACCAAATTCATCACTGCTGGTGTCCATCACATATTAACACACAATTACTTTATATTTGAATCAGAATATTATCAACAACAAAGAGGAACTGCCATGGGCACCAGATTCGCCCCAATTTATGCCAACATCTTCATGTCCCAGTGGGAGGAGGATGTTGTGCAGCCCTTACTTGGGGGGAATCTGGTGATCTGGAGACGATACATTGATGACATCATATTCCTTTGGCAAGACACAGAAGCGGCCTTACAATCTTTCTTAGAAAATATCAATAAAAACTATCTAAATTTACGATTCTCAATAAACACAGATAGAATTCCTAGACCTATTCATCTAAGTAAACAATAACTGATTAGTGTGCAATACTTATCAGAAACCTGTAGTGAAAAATAATCACATACTCTTCTCCAGTTGTCACCTTCCACAATGGCTAAACAATATCCCAACCAGTCAGTTTAGGAGATTAAAAAGAAACTGCACAGACAACACAAAATGTAAAGAAGAAGCCACACAAATGAAACAAAAATCCTTCCGTACAATGCACAATATTATACAATTGCAAAAATTAACAATAAACACTGGCATCATCTACTAAATGACAAAACCATAGGTCCACTATTAAACACCAAACCTCTAATCGTATACACAAAGGCCCCCAATTTAGGTCTTAAAATAGCTCCCACAGTTAAACAGAGAACAAAACAGACACTCAACAACTGGCTTTTATTAAAAAGCTTCTTTCGGTGTGGCCGTTGCAGTAATTGTAAGGCAACAAGCTTCCCCAAAAAAAACAACGCAGGCCCACTCTACACAAAATTCATTCAAACTCCTAATTAAGGACTGTCTAACATGCAATACAACCGGCGTCATTTACATGTTGGAGTGTCCGTGCCATAAACAATATATAGGCAGAACCAATATATAGGCAGAACCAAAAGACAAATTTAAAAAAAGAGTGGCTGAGCATATTGCCAACATTAAGATCCCCAGCATATAACAAGTCTCTATACCACAATATTTCTAAATATAATGCAATTTTTGAGGTAGAATAAACACATTAAGCTATCTGTGAACTATGACTTAATTCATACTGAGATACCTGATAGCCACACTGATTTAATCTTTATGACATTTTACCACTGGCAATGAACTTTTAATAATTTTATTCATTTTATTCTTTTTATACTTTTTCTATTAAAGATTTTTTCTTAAAATATTTTTTTTCTTATAACCTCTTTTACATCCTGAAATTGGTCACACACCATTTATGCTTTTTCATTCAAAATTTATATCGAAAGACTGAGTCTATCAACAAATTGAGACTATGAGTATTAACCTCCGTGCAACTAAAATAAATCATCCAGTCCAGGATTTGGAAATGACTCAATTTACTTCAGGCAACACCCCCTTGAGTAAAATCATTTAAAAACTCTCACTTGTCTCCAGTGTACAAACACTAACCACTGAGGAAGGAGCAGGAATACGCTCCGAAACGTGTCTGGTATTAAGGAACAGTGAGGAATATACAGGCCGGGATAACTGTGAATCGCTGCGGTTTATTGCTGTACTGACCGCCAACCTGGGGAAAAAAAAACACATTTTCTATGGCCTCAGTATCTCCGAAAAAAGACCAATCATCAATCCCGGAACGAGTGACGAACCGCCCCGCCCAAGTCACGTGGGACACCACGTGATAAAGACAAGCAACCATGTGGGATGCCGCGTAGGTCCTTACAGGACAAAGCAGAAAAAAGAGTAGCATGGAGCGGTAATGTACACAGTCTCTCTTTCACTTATATACAGGCAGACATTTTAACGGCTAAACATCTAACGATTAACCATTAACCCAATATGAGAATATCGTCATGAGGACTTTGTTCACAGCATACTAAGCGGACTTTGATGAACTGTATACCCCTATGCAAAGTGTGAATTCTAACTACAGCAACCTTCATATGACAACATTTCTGGTGCAGATATAGTGACGGAGCACTCATTGCCTACTATAAGCACACATTGCTTATTATAGTGCTTATATCTTAATACTGTATCCACTCCTACATTCTCCTATCCACTCAACTTGCTGTTGAATTTTTTATTTTAAATTGTGGTGTACCTGAATCAAATTATATATTTTTTTCACCTAAAGTATTAACCCTTGTGAAACTTTATACGTGAAGTATCAACCCTTGTGTACTCAGCCTACCTATATAACTTATTTCTATGTCCCAGCTTGCACATAGCACTTTATGTATTCAGCTTGCACATAGCACTTTATGTATTCAGTCTGCACATAGTACTTCTATATATTTAAAAATACAACATCAAAATACCTGAATTGATAATCCCAATGCATCTTACCTATTTACAATGTACTCAGCTTGCACATAGCGCTTTTGTGTACCGAGCTTGCATACTGCACTTTTATGTACCGAGCTTGCATATTGTGCTTACCTTACCGAGCTTGCATATTGCACTTTGATATACTGGGCTTGCACTTAGCATTTTGTATATTCAGCCCTAATTGACTCTTATATGTACTCAGCTTGCATATAGCATCCCACAAGTCCAAGATTAACTGGTGCTTGCACTTAGCACTCTGTATGTTCAGCCTGAGTTGACTCTCATATGTACTCAGCTTGCACATAGCATCCCACAAGTTCAAGAATATCTTTTTTTATTCTTCCTTTGTATCATTAATAAACATAATTTTATCATAATCAAGACATTCATCATTCCATTTTTTATACCATATGTGAGTGTGCCATCACATCTTTATACATTGAAATATTCTTAGTACACGGTTTTTGGGTGTACCGGTGATAGAGCACCCTTTATCCATAATAGCTAAACGGTGAGCCACTAAATAACTACATTGCAAGTTAAATAAACTACCTGAATACAGACCAAAGATTTGATATAAATGATCTGTCATACTGGGTTATTGGATTAAAGTACAGTTGTAGCATTTAAATTGAGAAAACGAGAAACACGGCCAATTTGGATGCCAAGAAATAATAATGAACTACAGAGAATAAATGGTCAGATATCAACAATTAGGATGTGGAGGTGTAGTCCATAATTGATTACTGGACTAATGTATACTAATCTGAATTGCATCCCAGGACTGCAATAATTAACAAAGCAAAGTAGTTTTCATTGACCTCTCAGCTAAACAGCATTAAAACAAATGTTACAAGGTGTTTGACACGTATTGTTAGCTTGCATGTGAATAGCGTGGTTTGTCAGGCTTACTTAATCTTTAATAAATACATTTAAAACTCAAAAACATTAGCGGAATTACTGTGATAACATTGGACAGACAAGTTTTTAATAAGGGCATTACTGACAAATGCTACATGTAAAATAATGTTATTGGTAAGTCTATGAGCACAAAAAGGAAACAAAAATGAGAAATGAAATTTCCAATTTGAAATACAATTCTGTCTTAACTCTAATTCTTTTATTCATTGATTTCAACTATTTCATGATATATATATATATATATATATATATATATATATATATATTTATATATATATATATATATATATACAGGTCCTTCTAAAAAAAATAGCATATTGTGATAAAGTTCATTATTTTCTGTAATGTACTGATAAACATTAGACTTTCATATATTGTAGATTCATTACACACAACTGAAGTAGTTCAAGCCTTTTATTGTTTTAATATCGATGATTTTGGCATACAGCTCAGGAAAACCCCAAATTCCTATCTAAAAAATTTTGCATATTTCATCCGACCAATAAAAGAAAAGTGTTTTTAATACAAAAAAGTCAACCTTCAAATAATTAGGTTCAGTTATGCACTCAATAGTTGGTTGGGAATCCTTTTGCAGAAATGACTGCTTCAATGCGGCGTGGCATGGAGGCAATCAGCCTGTGGCACTGCTGAGGTGTTATGGAGGCCCAGGATGCTTTGGCCTTAAGCTCATCCAGAGTGTTAGGTCTTGCGTCTCTCAACTTTCTCTTCCCAATATCCCACAGATTCTCTATGGGGTTCAGGTCAGGAGAGTTGGCAGGCCAATTGAGCACAGTAATACCATGGTCAGTAAACCATTTACCAGTGGTTTTGGCACTGTGAGCAGGTGCCAGGTCGTGCTGAAAAATGAAATCTTCATCTTCATAAAGCTTTTCAGCAGATGGAAGCATGAAGTGCTCCAAAATCTCCTGATAGCTAGCTGCATTGACCCTGCCCTTGATAAAACACAGTGGACCAACACCAGCAGCTGACATGGCACCCCAGACCATCACTGACTGTAGGTACTTGACACTGGACTTCAGGCTTTTTGGCATTTCCCTCTCCCCAGTCTTCCTCCAGACTCTGGAACCTTGATTTCCGAATGACATGCAAAATTTGCTCTCATCCGAAAAAAGTACTTTGGACCACTGAGCAACAGTCCAGTGCTGCTTCTCTGTAGCCCAGGTCAGGCGCTTCTGCCGCTGTTTCTGTTCAAAAGTGGCTTGACCTGGAGAATGCGGCACCTGTAGCCCATTTCCTGCTCACGCCTGTACACGGTGGCTCTGGATGTTTCTACTCCAGGCTCAGTCCACTGCTTCCGCAGGTCCCCCAAGCTCTGGAATCGGTCCTTCTCCACAATCTTCCTCAGGGTCCGGTCACCTCTTCTCGTTGTGCAGCGTTTTCTGCCACACTTTTTCCTTCCCACAGACTTCCCACTGAGGTGCCTTGATACAGCACTCTGGGAACAACCTATTCGTTCAGAAATTTCTTTCTGTGTCTTACCCTCTTGCTTGAGGGTGTCAATGATGGCCTTCTGGACAGCAGTCAGGTCGGCAGTCTTACCCATGATTGCGGTTTTGAGTAATGAACCAGGCTGGGAGTTTTTAAAAGCCTCAGGAATCTTTTGCAGGTGTTTAGAGTTAATTAGTTGATTCAGATAATTAGGTTAATAGCTCGTTTAGAGAACCTTTTCATGATATGCTAATTTTTTTAGATAGGAATTTTGGGTTTTCATGAGCTGTATGCCAAAATCATCAATATTAAAACAATAAAAGGCTTGAACTACTTCAGTTGGTGTGTAATGAATCTAAAATATATGAAAGTCTCATGTTTATCAGTACATTACAGAAAAAAATGAACTTTATCACAATATGCACATTTTTTGAGAAGGACCTGTATATATACAATAATTTGACATTTCCCACTTTTGCAACTCACATTTCAGATATGCTGTGTAGACTACACACAGTGATTTTAGTCTGGTTGATTCTTTATTCAGATCTCTTCTGATCTCCCTTAGGCCGAATGCACATGGCTGCGTTCCGCGGCTGAGAGCGGTCCGTGGTATGCAGGGCTGGATGCCTGTTCAGAGCAGGAGCCCACGGTGTCATTGGTTGCTATGATGCCGTGCGGTGGGACGAAGCGCACGGCGTCAAAGCAACCAATGACGCTGTGCGCTCCTGCTCTGAACAGGAATCCAGCCCGACATAACAAGGACCGATCTCGGCCGTGGAACACGGCCGTGTGCATTCGGCCTCATACTGTAGTTGATGGAGCCGACAGGCCTTCAGGCAGCTTCCGGCAATGCTGGATCCAGACATCTCTGACAGGCTGCTCTCTGCTGGAACAGACTGCTGGAGTTGTCTAGCGCCAGTGTGAAGCTAGCCTTTTGAGGAGCTGCTAGTTCCAACAACAGAGACTGTAAGGAACAGCTGTTTGGTGGGGGTGTGGGGCGTCGAACACTTACCAATCAGATATTAAAGACCTATCCAGAGGAATAGGCCATTAATATCAGGAGCCTTTTTATGGGACGCTGTCACAGTGGTGGGGCGTGGGGGCCGTTGCTCCGGGCGCAAACTTGCAGGGTGCGTCAAGCCGAGCCAGGCAGCAATCACTTCAATGAGGGCCACAGGAGCCTAGGGCTCCCGTCCCCTCCGTTCTTCCTCATAGGCATCAGGATAGTGACCTAAAGCCTATGAGGCAATAGAGCATCCGTAGTGACTAGAATGGAGTTTCTCCTGGGAGGTATGATGTCAGGGGAAGAGGCGGAGTCTCGCCACACAAGGGCCTAAAGATGTGTGGGAGATTCTACAGAGCACAATGTTGGAGAGAGGAGCAGAGGCTGCAGGTCAGTATGTGGAGGGGAATAGCGACTGCTTTTTGCAGGGGCTGAAGGGAGGAGGAATAATCCTTGTACTGGAGACTGCATGTTAGAGGGGTCTGAAGAGGGGGGGAAGTGATATTATTTACATGAGACTGTGTGCTGGAGTGGCTGAAGGCAGAGGGGGTGATCATATTTTAAATGGGACTGTATGCTGGTGGGGCTGAAGGCAGGAAGAGTGATGAATTTTACATGGGACTGTTGCAAGAAGGGCTAGAAGGTAGGAAAGTGATGTATCTTACATGGGACTGTATGCTGGAGGGTCTGAAGGCAGGGGGAGTTTTGTATTTTTCATGGGACTGTATGTTAGAGTGTCTGAAGGTGGGGAGTGATGTATTTTACATGAGACTGTGTGCTGTAGGGTCTGAAGGCAGGGAAGTGATTTGTCTTACATGGGATTGTATGCTTGAGGGGCTGAAGGAATCGAGGGGTTGTATCTTACATGGGACAGTATTCTGGAGGGGCTGAAGGTGGTGGGGGGTTGCATCTTACATGGGACTATATACTAGAGGGGCTGAAGGCAGGAGAGTGATGCATCTTACACAGGACTGTATGCTGGCGGACCTGAAGACAGGTGGAAGGTTGTATCTTACATGGGACTGTATGTCAGAGGAGCTGAAGGCAGGGGGAAGGTTGTATCTTAGATCGGACTGTATGCCGGAGGGGCTGAAGGAGGCCATAATTATTACTATAAGGGTCCATTCACACGTCCGTAGTGTATTGCACTTCAGCAATACACACGGCCGGCACCCCTATAGAAATGCCTATTCTTGTCCATATAGATTGAATGGGTCCGCACACATTCCGCACAATTGCGGAACTGATGCGGACCCATTCTGCTGACGTGTGAATGTTGCCTAATACAGAGGGGATCATAATTATTAAAATAACACTACAGAGGGGGCCATTATAATATTATTAATAATAATTATACAGAGGGGGCTATTATTTATTATAATTATACAGAGGTCATTATGCTTATGGGCACTACGGGGGAGGGGAGGTCTGTTATCTGAGGATAATAGTAAAGTGAGGAATCAAAAAATGTTTCTGTGAAACTCTGCAGAGACGCGGCTGAAAGAATGTATCATGGCGGTCTTATTTCCGAATGAAGACGCTGAGGAAAGCCTACATCACAGGAGATGTCACTGGATGAAACAGGTATGGTGCTGTACTCTCCTGTATATTTCATAGCAACGTAGGTTATGTCTATCCAAATATCTTTTTTTTTTTTTTTTTGGGGGGGGGGGGGTTATATAGAATTTGGCCCACACTGCCGCAGCCTGGTCCCAGACTTCAGGTCACACTGTGCATGTTCTGAATTCTTGGGCCTTACCTCCATCTACTGCATTATCTGTGCTCAGAGAGTTATTACTGTGTTATCTGTAGGGTTACATAGGACTGCAGGTGACATCTACTACATTATCTGTACTCAGAGAAATATCACTGTGTTATCTGTAGGGTTACATAGGACTGCAGGTGACATCTACTGCGTTATTTGTAAAAAAATTAAAAAAAAGGTGCATGGTCACATACTTGGCTTGCCCATAAGTTCACTGTGTTATATGTGGTGTTATGTAGGACTGCGGGTGACATCTACTGCATTCTCTGTATTCAGAGAGTTATCACTGTGTTATCTGTGGTGTGACGTAGGACTGCATGAGACATCTACTATATTACCTGTACTCAGAGTTATCACTGTGTTATCTGTGGTGTTACATAGGACTGCAGGTGACATCTACTGCATTATTTGTAAAAAAAAAAAAAGGTGCATGGTCACATACTTGGCTTGCCCATAAGGTCACCCAGGCAGCCCCCCTGATGTTAGCATCGGAGCAGGTCAAGGGCTCTTTTGTTTGCAATAACACACTGCCGGGTGGAAGCTTCCGCCCAGCAGTGTGTCTAGTGATGTCACTGGCTCTGATGAGCGTGCTTTAGCGCTGCCCTAGCCATTTTACTGGCTAGGGCAGCGTTAAAGCCCGCCCATCAGTGCCGGTGACATCACTGGTCTTCCTGGCAGCCCCATGTAGAGCCCCGGTTCGTCACCGGAACTCCTGAAAATGCCTTTGCCCTGCACAATTTAGAGCAGTGCAAAGGAGAGCAGAGGAGCATGAACTGCTCCGATGCTCAAGTCAGGGGGCTGCCTGGGTGAAAATGGGGGCATGTCCGGGTTCAGCTCTAGACCCGGACAACCCCTTTAAGGACACAGTCAAGACTGCTGTGCTAACACAATGGAAAGGACTATTTGCAAATGCATATAAGTCCTGAAAATGTATTTCAATGCACCTTTTTTAGCGCTGATAATGGGGTAATGGGGGGTGCAATAGGGAAATTATAGTTATCTAGACTAATAGTACTACATCTAATAGGCCAAAATCATGTTGACAAAATCCATCTAACTATGGGTCCATTCAGACATCCGTAGTGCATTGCGGATCCGCAATACACCCGGCCTGCACCCCCATAGAACAGTTTTTTCTTGTTCGCAATTGCGGACAAGAATAGGACATGTTTTATTTCTTTCTGGAGCCGCGGACCGGGAGATTGGGGCCTTCGTAAATGCGGATGCGGACAGCACACTGTGTGCTGTCCGGATCCATTCCTGGCCCCAAAGAGAATGAATTGTCCGCACCATTCCGCTATTTGCGGAACGGATGCGGTCCCATTCTATGGATGTGTGAATTTACCCTAAGGGTGGGTTCACATCACGTTATGAGCCTTCGATCAGATGTATCCCACAAGAGGATTCCTGACGTACACGCTAAACATAGATGAAAAACGTGATGTTAACCCACCCTAAGGTGGCCCAGATATCACAACAATGGTGTCATGAGATGAAAAAAAAAAAGGCAGCTACTTTGAAGCATTAGAATGGTGTTATTAGTGCATCGCAACGCTTTACAATTTCAGAATAAATGTATGACATGAAGGGAATAATGATGCAGTGATATCAAGTAAAAGATATTTTGTAGATTTCCGCTGTTGAAATGAATATTGTAGGCTCTTTGTAAGGAGTGCATTACAATAGAAAATATTTTCCGGATTTAACAACACGCCAGTGATATCTTAACGGCTTCCTTCAAGTCACTGAAAAAGATGTATGTCAGTCCTTTAAATATTTAACTCAAAGATGTAATTGCCTGTGACAATATACTTGATAAGTCAGTAGTCATCAATCAGGACCAATGTTCCAAAGCAATGCATGAATCTTGAATAGATGTATCGTACAGCATTCTTTTTACCTTGGTAAGTGTAATAATTAATCTCTAGTGGTTTGCTGTCATCTGGTCAGACTCACAAGTGCTGCAGGTCTACAACAAGATGCAGATGGTATTTGTCCGTACACACATTTTCATAGTATTAGAATTTTTAGCTATTCCTGAAATGTAAGCTTTTAGCCATAAAAGGTATATATACATCTAAAACACAAATCAAATCTGAACACATGCGGTGGTGCACTGCAATCTTTCTCCAGGTTCTTTTCCACATAGAAAATAATGCAAAGAAAGTCCAATTATGCCACCATAAGGCTGAATTCACTTAGGTGATGTTCCTGTATCATTCGGCCAGGAGTTTTCTGGTTGCTAAAAATCATCCGGCTGATATTCTCTGGTAGGGAATAAGAAACTTTAAAGTGCGCTACACACAATGCTTCATTCCATTAGTGTCATTTTGTTTCCAGTTTTCACTTCAGGTTTATAAATCACAGCAGGCTCTAAATGGGACATTTTAGGAGTGATGCCACACATGGGTTTTGAGAAATATAAAGGAATAACTTGTCTTATATGTCTCCTTACTGCTGGATCAAATTCTGGTTTTGGATCACTCATCACAAAGTGAAACAAAAAGCTATGTGACACTACCCTCCATAGACGTCAGTGAAGTTTTAAAAAAGGATCAAAAACACAATGGCCCAAATTGTTATAAACCCTTTAAAGGAAATGTGTCCTAAAAAATGTATCTGACAGTTAAAATCAGATGTAACACATCTCCTTTTTTTCTAATCTGTTTTTATTTTCTGATTGTAGATTTATTTTATTTCATTTCCTGAACATTATTATGGGGGTGGCCATCTTGCCTGACCTACTCTTAACAGCATTTAGAAAGCAAAGAAAATTGCTTAATAGCAGCCCCATGCTCCACAGACACAATGGTCAGGAGAGGACCTCATTGACTTCTATGGGAGAGTTTTCTTGTCATGCTTTGTGACCTGTGCAGAGGTCATTGTACAAGGAAAGGATAGATAAGATCTGACAATCACCTTTGTTGTGAATGGTGAATGGCACATGGATGATATAATTACAGCCCGGATTAGAATGAGTTAATTGCAGTCAAGTGATCTGTACAAACCAAGAAGTGGTGACAATTATTAGACATAGTGGCCAGTGCAAAAACTGCAGGGTTTTTGGTTATAATTTAAATATAAAAAATGACATGGAAAACAGCAGGTAATTTTCTCATAACAAAGGAGTCTGTCACCACAATCTTGGTGAGTAGTGCGGCACATTAGGAATCCAGACTGTAGTCTATTTACCCACTGTCATAGTTATGCTGACATACATTGTGAGGACGGCCATATATGAGCACAGGAGTCCTCTCCATTATGTAAGAACAGCACAGCAGTCTGGACTGTGTACTGTGTTTCAGCGCAGCTTTGATTGCTGACAGTTGTGGAACCGGGGGGCAGTAGGAAAATAAAACAATGTGTCATGCTGGGGTAGTTATCTGTTATATATAAAATGGTTATCTGTTCTTTATGCATGCTCAACTGAGTGGACCGATCTGCACAAATTTGGCATATAAGTACATTAAGTGCCCAAGAAGGTTTTTGTAAGGTCTCAACTCTATAGGACGAATGACTTCAGGTTTCTGTGGAGGTCAATGTTAAGGGTATAGGGCACTGTTGAGGTCACTGTTAATGGGGCAGAGCATTGTGGAGGTCATTGATAGGGAGAGGGACACTTTGGGGATTATTGTGAAGAGGTAAGGTGCAGGGGAGGTCACAGTGAAGGAGATGGGGCGCTGTGGAGGTCAGAGTTAAGGGGTGGGCTGCTATTGAGGTCAATGTTAAGGAAACGGGTGCTGGGGAGGTTGCTGTTAAGAGGGTGGAGCACAGTGGAGGTCACTGTTAATGGTATAGGGCACTGTAGAGGTTAAGGATCAAACCACTGCCATTGTCACTGTTAAGGGCTTCTGTGGAGGCCACAATGAAGGGAGTGAAATGCTTTGGGGGGTCACTTTTAAGGGTGGGTGTGCTGTCAATTTCATATTTTAAGGAAGTGGGGAGCAGTGGAGGCCACTATTAACCTGTTTGGGACATAGGGCGTACAGGTACACCCTGATGTCCTGGTACTTAAGGACACAGGGCGTACCTGTATGTCCGCTGCAGACGGTGATCGGAACTGGGTACCTGCTCAAATCAGGCCCCCAGGGACAATGCGAGGGGGAATATTGTGACCCCCCCCCCGTGTCGGTGATCTCCGCAAACCGCAGGTCAATTCATACCTGCGGTTTGCGGCTTTTTATGGTGCAGCGGTGCCATTGGGTCCCCGTGGGGCTGTAGGGGGGACCCGATGGCATGGAAGGCAGCGCGATGCCTTCCTGAGGCATCGACGCTGCCTTCCTGTGACGAGCCTGTGAGATCCAGCCCCCTGGATCTCACAGGACGGAAGCTGTATGAGTAATACACACTGTATTACTCATACAGCCAATGCATTCCAATACAGAAGTATTGGAATGCTATGTAAAGGGGATTAGACCCTAAAAATTGAAGTCCCAAAGTGGGACAAAAAATAAAGTAAAAAAAAAAGTTGAAAAAATAAAGTTCCCCCCCCCCCCAATTTTTTTTTTAAAGTTTCATAAAAATTCCCCCAAATAAAGTAAAAAAATTTTGGGGAAAAATAGGGGGGAAAAAAAGAAACATATTAGGTATCGCTGCGTCCATATCGACTGGGTCTATAAACATATCACATGACCTAACCCCTCAGATGAACACCGTAAAAAAAATAAAAAATAACAACTGTGCTAAATAAACCATTTTTTTGTCACCTTACATCACAAAATGTACAACAGTAAGCGATCAAAAAGGCGTATGCCCACCAAAATAGTACCAATATAACCGTCACCTCATCCCGCAAAAAATGAGCCTCTAACTAAGAAAATGGCCCAAAAATAAAAACAATATGGTTCAGAATATGGAGACACTAAAACATACTTTGTTTTGTTTTAAAAACCCTGTTACTGTGTAAAACGTAAGTAAATTTTAAAAAGTATACATATTAGGTATCACCGCATCCGTAATAACCTGCTCTATAAAAATATCACATAAGCTAACCCCTCAGGTCAACACCGTAAAAATAAAAAAAATTTAACAGTGTAAAAGAACAATTTTTTGTCAGCTTACATCACAAAAAGTGTAATAGCAAGCGTTCAAAAATTCATATGCACCCCCAACATAGTGCCAATCAAACCGTCATCTCATCCCGCAAAAAATGAGACCCTACATAAGATAATCACCCAAAAACTGAAAAAAACTATGGCTCTCAGACTATGGAGACACTAAAACATGAATTTTTTTTTGTTTCAAAAGTGATATTATTGTGTAAAACTTACATAAATAAAAAAAAGTATACATATTAGGTATTCCCGCTTCCGGAAATAACCTGCTCTATACAAATATCACATGACCTAACCCTTCAGGTGAACACCATAAAAAAAAAAAGTGTAAAAAAAGCCTTTTTTTGTCACTTTACATCACAAAAAGTGTAATGGCAAGCGATCAAAAAGTCATACGCACCCCAAAATAGTGCCAATCAAACCGTCATCTCATCCCACAAAAATCATACTCTACCCAAAATAATCTCCCAAAAACTGAAAAAAAATATGGCTCTCAGACTATGGAAACACTAAAACATGATTTTTTAAGTTTAAAAAATAAAATCATTGTGTAAAACTTACATAAACAAAAAAATTGTATACATATTAGGTATCGCCACATCCGTGACAACCTGCTCTATAAAAATACCACATGATCTAACCTGTCAGATTAATGTTGTAAATAACAACAAAAAAACTGTGCCAAAACAGCTATTTCTTGTTACCTTGCCTCACAAAAAGTGTAATATAGAGCAACCAAAAATAATATGTACCCTAAACTAGTACCAACAAAACAATCCCTTAGTTTCTAAAATGGGGTCACTTTTTTGGAGTTTCTACGCTAGGGATGCATAAGGGGAGCTTCAAGTGGGACATGGTGTCAAAAAACCAGTCCAGCAAAATCTGCCTTCCAAAAACCGTATGGCATTCCTTTCCTTCTGCACCATGCCATGTGCCTGTACAGCAGTTTATAACCACATATGGGGTGCTTCTGTAAACTACAGAGTTTTGTTTGTTTGGCAATTTTGAAATTGTATCTCTATTTTCCATTAATTCTTGTGGAAAACCTAAAGGGTTAACAACATTTGTAAAATCAGTTTTGAATGCCATAAGGGGTGTAGTTTCTAGAATGGGGTCATTTTTGGGTGGTTTCTATTATGTAAGCCTCACAAAGTGACTTCAGACCTGAACTGGTCCTTAAAAAGTGGCCTTTTGAAAATTTCAGAAAAATCAAGAAAAGATTTGCTTCTAAACTTCTAAGCAAATTTTAGAAGTTTAGAAGCAATAGGGTTATAAGGGAAAATAATAGCATTCTGAATACAGAATGCAAAATAAAATAGTGATGGAGGGGTTCAAAATAAAAAAAAATAACTCACTGAGTCCACTTGATCGCGTAGTTGCGGATCTCTGTCTTCTTCTGTAATGTTGAGCTGCCGGCTAAGGACCCGTGGTGACGTCACATCACATGATCCAATCACATGGTCCCTCACCATGGTGATGAACCATGTGATTGGACCATGTCATGAGCACAGTGATGTCATCAAAGGTCCTATTCCTGTGCACAGCAAAGAAGAAGACAGAAGAGATGCCGGCTGCGCGATCAAGTGGATTAAGGTGAGTTAAATTATTATTTTTTTAACCCCTCCAGCCCTATTTTACTAAGCATTCTGTTTTCATAAAGCTATTATATTCCCTTATAACCATGTTATAAGGGAAAATAATACAATCTACAGAACACCTAACCTAAACCCGAACTTCTGTGAAGACATTCGGGTTTGGGTACCAAACATGCAGATTTTTCTCACGGGCGTGCAAAACGCATTACAATGTTTTGCGCTCGCGCGGAAAAATCGCGCATGTTCCCGCTACGCACACAAACTTTTTCCCGCAACGTCTATTGTATGTCACCCAGGTCTACACAGAATCGCCCGGGCAAGTATCGTCCCTCCTCATTTTACGTTATACAGCTCCCACCACTAAAACAATATTAGACAATCAGAATATAAGTTTAGTTAAAAAAAAAAAGAAAAAAAAAGACCAATAGACATATGTTTAGGTTTGAGATTTTGTATTAGCCAATTAGATGTCCTCCACATGTTAGTCAACTGGTAAAACGGGTATAAGAAGGGAGAAATTAACTGAGGTAACATCATTCTGGGTATTAGTAGATTAATTCATCATAAGAGCTATAAATCTTGTTGTATCTGGGCCATATCATCCGAATAAAGCTTCATCTCTGGAAAAGAACCAGGGATTGCTGCCATCATCATGCATATTCATCTTCATCATCATCATCATCATCACCATTAAATTTATCAACAGCACTGTGGAGGCTACTGTTAAAGGGTGGAGCGCTGTGGACAGTTGCTGCTAAGAAGGGGTGCTTTGGAGGTCACTTTTAAGGGGACAGGGCACTGTAGAGGTCATTTTCAAGGGGCAGACCATTGTGAATGTCATTGTTAAGGGGTGGGCTGTTGAGGAGGTTATTGTAAAGGGGAAGACCAGCTGTAATGGTCAATGATAAGGGAACAGGGCACTCTGGAGGTCACTGTTAAGTGGCAGAGCGCTGTTAAGGTAGGGGTCCTGTGGAGGTCACTGTTAAGGGGACAGGGCCCTGTAAATGTCATTATCAAGGGGAGGACCACTGTGAATATCATTGTTAAGGGGTGGGCTGCTGTGAAGGTCACTGTTTAGGGGGCAGACTGCTGTGGTGGTCAATGTTAAGGGGACAGGGCACAGTGGGGGTCACTGTTAAGGGGATGGGTGCTGTGCAAGTCACTGTTCCATTTGTATGAGTTTTGGCCATTTGCCTCAGGAATCAGTTTTATATAGATTGTAAAAAAGTCCTTCATGCAGGAGTTTAATGGCCTCTGACACACAGTCAGTATTTCATTAGTTTTTTGTATAAGTATTTGATCACTATTGGTATATCCAAAAAATAGGAGTGTGTCCAACTGCATACATTATTTATAGATGTTTCCAGTTCTACTTGAGCTTTCTCCTTGTTACTGCCCACTATTCAAATTAAATTGCAATGCCACTCCCTATGTCTGCATGCTACACCTGATGCACTTTCTGTAAGTTGTTGAAATTATGGATCACTGATAACAGCTGACAATTTGCGTATATACAGACGTGGACAAAATTGTTGGTACCCTTTGGTCAATGAAAGAAAAAGTCACAATGGTCACAGAAATAACTTTAATCTGACAAAAGTAATAATAAATTAAAATTCTATAAATGTTAACCAATGAAAGTCAGACATTGTTTTTCAACCATGCTTCAACAGAATTATGTAAAAAAATAAACTCATGAAACAGGCATGGACAAAAATGATGGTACCCCTAGAAAACACAGAACATAATGTGACCAAAGGGACATGTTAATTCAAGGTGTGTCCACTAATTAGCATCACAGGTGTCTACAACCTTGTAATCAGCCATTGGGCCTATATATATGGCTCCAGGTAATCACTGTGTTGTTTGGTGATATGGTGTGTACCACACTCGACATGGACCAGAGGAAGCAAAGGAAAGAGCTGTCTCAAGAGATCAGAAAGAAAATTATAGACAAGCATGTTAAAGGTAAAGGCTATAAGACCATCTCCAAGCAACTAGATGTTCCTGTGAGTACAGTTGCACATATTATTCATAAGTTTAAGATCCATGGGACTGTAGCCAACCTCCCTGGACGTGGCCGCAGGAGGAAAATTGATGACAAATCTAAGAGACGGATAATCCGAATGGTAACAAAAGAGCCTAGAAAGACTTCTAAAGAGATTCAAGGTGAACTTCATGCTCAAGGAACATCAGTGTCAGATCGCACCATCCGTCGTTGTTTGAGCCAAAGTGGACTACATGGGAGACGACCAAGGAGGACACCATTGTTGAAAACGAATCATAAAAAAGCAAGACTGGAATATGCCAAACTACATGTTGACAAGCCACAAAGCTTCTGGGAGAATGTCCTGTGGACAGATGAGACAAAAATCGAAGTTTTTGCCAAGGCACATCAGCTGTATGTTCACAGACGAAAAAATGAAGCATATCAAGAAAAGAACACTGTCCCTACTGTGAAACATGGAGGAGGCTCTGTTATGTTCTGGGGCTGCTTTGCTGCGTCTGGCACAGGGTGTCTTGAATCTGTGCAGGGTACAATGAAATCTCAAGACTATCAAGGAATTCTAGAGAGAAATGTACTAGCCAGTGTCAGAAAGCTTGGTCTCAGTCGCAGGTCATGGGTCTTGCAACAGGACAATGACCCAAAACACACCGCTAAAAACACCCAAGAATGGCTAAGAGGAAAAAATTGGACTATTCTAAAGTGGCCTTCTATGAGCCCTGACCTCAATCCTATTGAGCATCTTTGGAAGGAGCTGAAACATGCAGTCTGGAAAAGGCACCCTTCAAACCGGACACAACTGGAGCAGTTTGCTCATGAGGAGTGGGCCAAAATACCTGCTGAGAGGTGCAGATGTCTCATTGACAGTTACAGGAAGCGTTTGATTGCAGTGATTGCCTCAAAAGGTTGCGCAACAAAATATTAAGTTAGGGGTACCATCATTTTTGTCCATGCCTGTTTCATGAGTTTATTTTTTTACATAATTCTGTTGAAGCATGGTTGAAAAACAATGTCTGACTTTCATTGGTTAACATTTATAGAATTTTAATTTATTATTACTTTTGTCAGATTAAAGTTATTTCTGTGACCATTGTGACTTTTTCTTTCATTGACCAAAGGGTACCAACAATTTTGTCCACGTCTGTATTCCATGCCTGCATTTTATTAATTTATGTGTATAAGTAAGACCATTGGTATGGTTGAAATGCATTGTCCAAATTATGATGTTCGTTTTTTTAATGTGAACAGTTGTCAATAAAGAAGATATGATTTTAGTCACTGGATCCACCTCCTTCTCTTCAAAGCTTTCTTAGGGTATGAACATGCCTTAGGATCTGAGCTTTGAGTCTACAAGCTATTCTCTTGGGAGCTGAACATCCATCACATGCAGAACAGCATGACACCAATGTTTTCTGCATAGGTGGAACGTTGGAGGACCACTCTGAACTAAGCCTACAGTGGAGGCTTAGGACAAGGTGGAGGATGAGGAGGCAAAGGAGGACATTGACATTGCAATCACAGCATGAGAACGCGGAGGCAGCTTTGCCATCACCTGGCCAAGTTGCTGGTGTGCCTGGGCCAGAACCACATTTGCCCAGTGGCCATAAAGGAAATATAGACATATATTGTCCTTGACCAAAGTTACAGCTCCACATGTCGACGCTGCCAAGAACTGTACCAGACACCGACAGTCTAAATGACTGGCCCCCCTTTTGCTGTATATACGTATGACGAGCTGGTACAGGTTTTTTAGAGAAGTAGTGATGCTTAGGACTCTCCATCTTGGCTCAGCACAAGCCATCAGTTCTCTAAAATAGGCAGTGGGACTGTCGTAATAGCAAATGGCCAGTAGCAGGTTCAGCTTCTACACTGTTGGATGAGTGCACACATACTGTTTTCTCTTTGCAATTGCCTCGGTGATCGATTACTGGTGAAACGCATAATAAGGAGTAGGCGGAATTGAAGTAGGAACATCAGGACCAGTACATGATCTGAAGGAAAGAACAGCTCCTATCTGCTAAGGTGGTGGAGCCCTGACTGCTGGAGAAGGGGTAGGGGCCGCTGGGAGGAGATACATCAGGCTGTACCACTACATTAGAGACACGGTTGTCCTAGGCCACTTTATGGTGACGCTTCATGTGTTGACGCAGGGCCATGGTGCCAACCTTGGCACCCTGGCTGTGCTTCACCTTCTTCCTACAGAACCTACATATGGCCACGCTGACATCCTCAAGCGATTTGATGAAAAATTCCCATACCGGTGAATGTGACATTTTACCCCCACAACACCGTTCAGACTGCCTCCTGCTGTCTCTGAAGCCATGACCATAACTGTTTCCAGACAGTTTGGCTCCTGAGTAGCAGACGGTCTACCCCGGGCATGTTTTGCTCCAGATCTCACACTGCTTCCTCCCTGCTGGCTCATCTGCATGCTGCCACCCTCACCCCTAATGATGATGAAGCCTTTTCTCCACCCAGCTCCCACGTACGATCAGCTCCATCATCATCCACTGCTGTTTGCTCATCACCTTCTGTATGTCACCCTCACCAGCCTTATGACTGCATCCCTGACCGCTCTCAACACCTGCTCCCAAGCAACTTTCATCATTTGTACTTGCATGCCTACAGGAGGAAGCAGCAGACCTCTACTCTAAATCTGCACTGGGCAGTAGGCACTGACTGTCCTAAGTAATAATTTCCTCGCTAAAGAGATGAGCAGAGCTGGCGGCATACATCATTTCAATCATCAACTGTTGCTCCACCTGTAGTATACCATGACCTGACTCAGAACCTCACTCAGGCTCCACAACTATATCCACATAATCCACTCAGTCGCATTAGTCTTATTCAAAAGGTTATTCGTAAGGTATAAATATTACTCGCTCTTTTGAAGCTTTTGCTTGTATTTTTCAGTCCTTAAATCGCTATAATGCATAGTAATCTTGAGAGCGCTGAACTGATTGCTACCCCATGCTGAGCGACTTTTTGGGGGTCATGCACCCTTAATAACGCGTGCCTGTGCGTTGTAACTAGAGATGAGCGAATTTCATGTTATGAAATTCGTTCACGCTTTGTTTGGTGGTAAAAGCAGAATGGCCTTCTATTGTGATGGAATGAATAACGGAATACCGCTAAAGGCATCCCATTGGCGTGACCCCCGAAACGTCGTGCAGCATGGGGTAGCAATAAGTTCAGCTCTCTCAGGATTCCTATGCATTATAGCAATTTATTTATATGAATAAAGGACTGAAAAATACATGAAAAGCTTCAAAAGAGTGAGTATTATTTATACCTCATGAATAACCTTTTGAATAAAACTAATACGACTGCGTGGATTATGTGGATATTATTGTGGAGCCTGAGTGAGGTTCTGAATCAGGTCGTGATATACTACAGGTGGAGCAACAGTTAATTGATGATTGAAATAATGTATGCCGCCAGCTCTGCTCCACTTTCAGCTCTAAAGGCATTCCGTTATGCATTCCGTCATAGAATTGCGTTATGGTCCGTGGTAACGGAATCCATAACGCAATTATGCTTTTACCGCCAAATGAAGCGTGAACAAATTTCAAAATATGATTTTGCTAATCTCTAGTTGTAACCATGCGCTTTAAATGCAATCTCTTTCCATCATCATCATTTCACATTTCCACATTTTCATTAATAGCTTGTTTTCACAGAGATGTGGGGCGTGATAGCTGGAATATAGCAATATATTATTTCGATCAGTTGGCTTGGCATATAGTGTAGTATTAAATCTCCCATTGTCTCCTTTCTTAATCTCTACATCTAGGAACTGTATAGTATTAGGGTGATAGTACAATTGAAATTTTATAGTTTCATGGCAGAAATTTAGATAATCGATGAATTCCATCAGTGACTGTTCCGTACCCTTCCATAGCGTAGCTATGTGGATGATGTTTATAATTTTCCATGATTGAAAATATGCTCATTCTCAAATGCCGCCATGAAAATATTTGCAAAACTTGGCGCAGCGGAGGACCCTATTGAAGTCCCCCACAGCTGTAAGTAATGATCTTCATTAAATCTAAAATAATTTTTTGTAAGAATGAACTCCAATAATGTCATCAGGAAGGTAATCATGCAGTTGTCCAGACTGGCATCCTGCATCAATATCTCCCTAACGCATTGGAGTCCTTCATGTTGTGGAATATCAGTGTACAAACTCTGTGCATCTGAAAGGTGACATTATCACATCTCTATTTTTCTAGTTGTTTCAAAAAATCCGTAGTATCAGATAAACATCTCTGTAGTGTTTTTACTTTTCTCTGTAACAAAAAATCGACATGAATTGCTATAAGTTGCAACAATGAACCAATGCAGGAAACTATAGGGCATCCAGCGGGGTTCAATCTGTCCTTATGGATTTTAGGCAATAAATATAGTATAGGCACTTTTGGACTTTCACATATTAGGGTATTTGCATTTTTTTCAAAAGAGTGAGTATTATTTATACCTCATGAATAACCTTTTGAATGAGACTAATACAACTGATTGGATTATGGGCATACATAATTTGCCTGGTAGAAGGAGCAGCAAAAGAAAGAGGCAGTTGCAGGACAGGTGAGAGCAAAGAGGTTACTAACAGTTATATTATACATGCTATTCACCCCGAAATGAGAATCAAGGCCTAATGGGATTGCTTATATGTAGAATCAGGTTGACAACACTCTAACGGTTAAATGACACTGTTAATTCACCCCAATTTCAGAATCAAGGCCTAGTGGAATTGCTTATCTATGCAAACTGGTGGACAATACTCTAACATTTAAATTAACCTATTAATTCACCCCAATCTAAAAATCAAGGCCTACTAGAATTGCTTATCTACAAGAATCAGGTTGACAATACTCTAATGGTTAAATTACATTATTGATTCACTGCAATATCAGAATATAGGCCTAATGGAATCCCTTATCTATGAAATCAGGTGAACAACACCCTAACGGTTAAATTACACTGTTAATTCACCCCAATATTAAAATCAAGGCCTAATGGAATTGCTTATCTATGAAATCAGGTGCACAACACTCTAACGTTAAATTACACTGTTAATTCATCCCAATATCAGAATCAAGGCCTAATGGGATTGCTTATGTATGAAATCAGTTGTACACCACAATAACAGTTAGGTTACACAGCTTATTCATTGAAATTTGAGAATGAAGGCGTAATAGACTTGCTTATCCGTTAAACAAGCTGGGCTTCATTCAATTAGATAGCTCTATGGCCTACATAGGGGATTGATACAAACTTTCTCCTAAGGATACTGTGCTGCATTCTTCCTATACTCTCCCTATGCCCTCCAGTGTCTGAAAACTATCCATACGATCTCTCTACACTGTCCCTACCCCAGATTATACTGTTATAGGGTCTGTAAAACACTTTTCCTAGCACTTGTCACATCTGTGTCTAGTCTTATTTCACTGGTAATGGCAGAGACTGGGCAGGATGAAGCTTTTTATAGGGGCTGGCTATCACAGGATTTTTATAGGGGCGGGTTACACAGGATCCTAAATTTAGCTTACTCAGAGAATTACGTGATATCCTGAACCAAGCCTTGGAGGCCGGTATCCTTGATGATAAACTTTTTTCATATTTATACTGTGACAAACCGTGTACGCCCATTTTTTACACCTTGCCCAAAATCCACAAAAGCTTGGTCTCCCCCCTCCCCGGACATCCTATTGTCCTATTGTCTCTGGGAGGGGGTCACTATTCTGTAATGTGGCCATTTTCCTTGATAAATGCTGCGCCAATATGCCATCTCTGCAAAGTCTTTTATTAGAGACACAGGTGATTTTTTTATCCAAGATAAATGCTCTTGACATTCCTGTGGGTGCAGCTCTGGTTTCATTCGACGTGTGTAGCCTATACACGTTGATTGACCATGAGCTGGGCCTTCAGGCGGTGGAAACATGTCTTAAAACATCTGATTACACTGAGGCTTGCCAAACTTTCATGCTGACATTATTGAGATTTGTTCTAAGTAAAAATTATTTTCTGTTCCAGGACGACTTTTATGTGTAGATGCGTGGTACGGCAATGGGGTCCAATGTGGTGCCCACTTATGCTAACATCTACATGGCCCACCTCGAGGAGTCATCTATATATGGCAGCCACCACTTCAGACATGTTCTGGGGTGGTGGCGCTATATCGATGATATCTTCCTGGTGTGGACAGGCGACACGTTGGGCCTCCTTGCGTTCCACGCATTTCTCAACGAAGTCGATCAAACAGTTAAATTCACTGTGGTCCATTCAATCGATAAATTACAGTTCCTCGATACGGAGGTCCGGATCGTAGGACAGGGTTTGAGGACTGACCTGTTTGTGAAGCCTACCGATAAAAACACGCTGCTGCGTTATGACAGCCATCACCCCCGCCCTATGATCCGGTCATTACCCACTCAGTCAGTTCCTCCGGGTACAGAGGATCGTGAAGGATGGACATACCAGAGATATAAGAGTCACAGAAATGGGTCAGAAATTTGCCAGTCATGGATATCCCAAAAAATTTATCAGAGATAGCATCTTGCGAGCAGATAACAATGCCACTACAACCAGTCCCAAATTGGTCCCCAAAAAACCCTGTATTCCCTTCATCTCCCAGTTTTCCGCTGACAGTCCGCAAATCGCGGCTGTCATTCGGAAACATTGGAGGATGATAGGGAATAGTTTCCCTCAGGTCGAGGAGTTTGGCACACCTCCTTTATTCTCCTATCGCAGAGGACGCAATTTGGGGGATAGATTGGTAAAATCTGATGTGGGTAGTGCCAAGACCAGTGTGAGAGCAATGTGTGGCTCCACACGGACTGGCTGCTACCCTTGTTATCACTGTATTAACTGCAACCTTATGATGAAAGGGAATACGTTCCTTAATCCGGCTACTAACAAAATGGTCAAAATCACCCAATATTTGACGTGTGATTCGTCCTACGTGGTCTACCAGCTGACATGTCCCTGTGGGAAGTGGTATGTTGGGGAGACCACGTGGGATGTGAAGACACGGTTAAATCAGCACCGGAACTCCATCAGAAAAGAAAAGATGGACCTGCCGGTGTCCAAACACTTTAAAGAGGCAGGACACACACAGAAAGATCTAAGGTTCCGTATATTGGAACAGATAGAATTGAGAAGGCGCAGGGGGGACAGACAAGCTCTCCTTAAAAAGCGGGAGCTATTATGGATCTTTACTTTAAAAACCTTGAAGCCCAACGGGTTGAATGTCGACTTCAGGGTCGATTAGTGGTGTCTCTATCCTGGTACGCGTGGGTCCTTACCCCCTATTGTAGGTTGAGTGTACATGTGTACATAATAGTCAAGTTGTTTGATTTTGAATTTTTCAAAAAATTCTTCTTTTGTTTCTAGATCTATATTTTGACCATGGTCATGACTGAGGCCCTGTATGGTGAATGGAACATTGCTGATCCGGTTGGCTACCCACAGTTTTTCTTGACATCGTCCACATACATGATGACCCGACTGCTGCTCCGGTACAGATGTGGAGTATGATCCATGACAGTTCTGAGCCTACACACATATTATATGTATACGGTTTTCCCTATAAAATGTTGCTGTTATTTTTACCCCCAACTTATTTAGTTCTGGCATTTACACTCTGTGCACGGATTGGAGGGTGAGGTGGCCCATTGGAGTGGACGACGGTTCGCGGGGAGGCCCTTTGCGACGTCGTCACCTCCTCAGTCCGACAGTGATTGGATCGCTGACACGATTAATCGCTGCCGTCGGACACCAACCCTGCTTAATATGTGCACGTCAGGGTGACAGTATGGCCACATTTGTTTCTTTGTGGGAGTTCCGGGTATACAGCAGTCCAGACCTATATTTCAACATGTAGATTCCCTAATACAGCTTGTGTACCTGCTGGTATCCGATCATGTGACTTAGATCATGTGACTATTGATGGGAGGCCGATACTTGCACATGGACATGCGCACACTGACCGGGAGACAGGCCTGGCCATCTTTGTTGTAGTCGCTGGTCAGTCTCTCTGCGCACGAAGTACCACGTGATTTGATTCTTTTGCGATGCCGGCTCTGTACGGACCATCAGCTGATCGTGAATTTTTAATGTTTTGGGATCATGTGTACACACCTGCACTAATTAGGGGTAATTACAGTACTTGCCCTATATTGTAATCACTACGCATTTTTATTTGAAACTCAGCATATGTACTGTATCCTGCAACTCTTGAGACACTATTTATGTATTTTGTTTATTAAGATAAACCATTGTTCTTATGATTTTTTTGTCCTTGTCTGGATAAATTGTGTCTGGATAAATTGTTTTAATTGCATTTCCAATTGATGCACCTTTATATGGTATGCTTGTAACACATGTGCACATAGCTTGAGAAAGACAGCAACAAGCTGTTGAAATGTGGTGTGCTGCTGGCCTTCTTTCGCCTCTATATTGCATTGGACCTAGGTGTCGGTTCACATTGGCCTGATCTGCACCCGCATCTCACAGTGTGCTGCATCCTCATTTTTCCAAAGTATATATATATATCTATCTATGAGACTTCTGCTGTATAGGAATACTTACTACTAGTAAGTATTCCTATATAGCAGAAGTCTCATATTAATAATTGTATTTTTTTATTTTATTTTTTTTGCAACTGGCCATGCAGCTCTATAGTGTAGTGGTTAACATTCTTGGCTGTAATGTAGAAGGTTGTGAGTTTGAATCCTGCCGGAAACTTTTCATAAATAGAGGCTAAATTAGATTTAAACACACTGACTCGAGCAGTTAAGGAAGTGGTGTGCTGTGGAGGTCACTGTTAAAGGGTTTGTCCAGGATCACAGTTGTTTTAACTAACATGAATAATCACCTTTACATGTTGCTGTAAAGTCCCCTTGAAGGTTTCCACATCTTTTTTTCCCTCCTTCTGGCACTCCTACAAGTCCCCAACACTGTAATCGTTATTTTTTACATCACAGCTCTCCCTCTGTCACTTCCTCATGGGAGAGTGAATCTCAAGATTGACGTTTTGGCCCCTACCACTGCCTATTCTGCCTCTTGCCATTCCTCCCCTTATTAGTAACACGCCTAAAGCCGCCCTTTGCCTACAGGCACAAATCCTTCCTGCGTCCATGTATATGCTTTCTCCTAGCATCACTGGCACAGAGGGGCATTCTCTAGCATTGCCAGTTCCCTCCAAAACACCTTCATTCAGCCCAGAAAAACGTCCCTCTGTGTCTGGTGACATCATCGGTACAGAGGGGTGTTCTCTAGCACTGCCAGTTCCCTCCTCCTAAACAGCCTCATTGAGTGCTCCAGAACGCTCCTCTGTGTCTGTGACATCACTGGGCTCTTTGCTATGTGGAAGATGAAGCTTAGCACACCAGTAAGGAGCCCGGTACATCACTAGCTGTAAGAAAATACACATTTCCGGTCCGTAATTCCAGCCTGAGGAATGTGCACCTCTGAGAAAAGAAATAAAGGTACAACCCACTCATATGTAGGCTGTTAATAAAAATCACCCTATTAACCAATAATCACAGAAACTAGTCAACGGCTTTAAGGGGGCAGGCGCTGTGGAGGTCACTGTGGGTGGGGTCCTGTGGAGGTCATTTTTAAGGCAGCGGGGCACTTTGGAGGTCACTGTTAAGGGGGGCACTGTGGATACCTTGTAACCACACATACAAACATTAAATTAAATAATCAAAATATATCCATGAGAAGCTGGGTCGTTCTGCTAGTCTCTTTTATACTGTATATAAAAAATGTCTGTCTGTTCTTTATGCACAGTCAACTGACCAGACAGATATGCACCAAATTTGGCACATAGGTACATCAAGTGTCCAGGAAGGTTTTAGTAAAGGTCTCCATCACTTATGATTCTTGAGATATTTCCTCACTCATATCCTAACTGCCATACACAAAGATACATGACCCTTATTTGCTTAGAAACTCTCAGGTCCCTCAGTCTTGACATACACACATTTTTACACCAGGTTTCCATAACAACTCAAACATTTTTGTCACTGTTAAAGATCACTATTAAAGGGGTAGGGTGCTGTGGAGGTCACTGTTAAGGATGTGGGGTGCTGTGGAGGTCACTGTCAAGGGGGTTAGGTATTGTGGAGGTCACTGTTGAGGAGGTGGGCTGCTGTGGAGGTCACTGTTAAGGAGCATGGTGCTATGAATGTAACTGTTAAGGGGCAAGGCGCTATGTAGGTCACAGTTAATGTGTCGGGGGCACTGTAGATGTCATTGTGAAGGGGGTGGGGCAGTGGTGTATCTTGGTTTTGTGCTGCCGTAGGCGAGACTAAAGTCGGGCACCCCCTAATATAAATTTGACCCACCCCTTCCTGTCAAGGCCAAACCCCTTTTGCTCTAAACCCCACCCCTTCCTATGTGCCATCCACAGATCCCCCTCCTCTAAACAGTGCCATCCACAGATCTCCTGCCCTAAACAGTGCCATCCACAGATCCCGCTCCCCTAAACAGTGTCATCCACAGATCCCCCTCCCCTAATCAGTGCCATCCACAGATCCCCCTCCCCTAAATAGTGCCATCAACAGATCCCCCCTCCCCTAAACAGTGCCATCCACAGATCCCCCTCCCCTAAACAGTGCCATCCACAGATCCCCCTCCCCTAAACAGTGCCATCCACAGATCCTCCCTAAACAGTGCCATCCACAGATCCCCCTCCCCTAAACAGTGCCATCCACAGATCCCCCTCCCCGACGCTCACAGGAGTACATTTATAAACTAATCAGTAACTTTAACTTTAATCATTGCTGATCTCTTAACTGGATACCTTACTCTGTCTTAGCTCCGGTAACAGCAGTCAGTGCGGGCGGGCAGCGCTCACTCACTGACGTCACGCGCCTGCGCTGCCTAGTGGGAGGAGCAGGCGCGTGACGTCACTGAGTGAGCGCCGCCCACACTGCCTGCTGTTACCGGAGCTAAGACAGAGTAAGGTATCCAGTAAAGAGATCAGCAATGATTAAAGTTAAAGTTACTGATTAGTTTATAAATGTACTCCTGTGAGCGTCGGGGAGGGGGATCTGTGGGTGGCACTGTTTAGGGGAGGGGGATCTATTATAAACTCAATTGGCTAACTGTAGCTATGGTTTAAGCTAAGTTAAATAAGGTAAAGGTGAACAAGGCTCCGGGCCCAGATGGATTACACCCAAGAGTTCTTAAAGAGCTCAATTCAATCATTGATGTGCCCCTGTTTATAATTGTTAAAGATTCTCTAGGAACTGGTACAGTGCCAAGTGATTGGCGCAAAACAAATGTGATGCCCATATTCAAAAAAGGATCTAGGTCCTCCACAGGTAATTATAGACCAGTTAGTTTAACTTCTGTCGTCATTAGTCATTAGAATGTGACTGCAAATAATATTATAAGTGATAATAGATAGAAGTTGTCAGACTAACCTTATTTATTTTTATGAGGAGGTGAGAAGTAGCCTGGACAGAGGGGTGAGTGT